>NC_137933.1:33399215-33999215 GCF_963969265.1 Rhamphochromis sp. 'chilingali' | reverse complement strand
GGTCATGGAACTCTATGGCGGCACATGGCCCCTTTGTCTGAGTGGGATTATCAGGAGCGAGCGCTCACAAAAGGAAATGCTTGTGGAGCTACAGTAACAGAAGGATAAAATCAGCCGTGTGATGATTGGGGTGACACATTTGTTTGGCTGTAATGAAAATAAGCCCATTGATGGTGCATTCAGTCATAGGCCTGAACCCCCCCGACTCCACATCCTGTCTCTTTATCCTTCATACAAGTGGCAGACAGATAGCGGCTCGGGGGATATTGCCGCAGCCACTGGGTGTTTGTGTGTGTGCAGAGCTGTCAACCTGTCACTTTGAATATACCGCTGATGTGTATGACAGAGTTGTCTGTGCTGCTTTCCACAAGCTGATCAGTTTATGTAAATCTGAAGACTTTAAGCACATTAAACACTACACAGAATGACACGCTTTAAGAACAAGTTAATGCAGTGCTCTTCTTTGAAACTTTGCTTGTTGCTGTAGGTAAACTTCAAAAGCTGAAACTAACAAAATAAAATGAGCAATTCCATAGAGAATACACATACAGATTAATACATTTAGTGTTTGGTTTTGTGCTTTTCTTTTAATAGTGTTTGCTGATCTAACCGCAAATCCTCCAAAATATCAGACAGTCCAACTTATTTAAGTTCAGCTTTATTTACTCTAAATGAGCTACAATTTAATTCATAGCTGTTTTAGTATGAGGTTAAATGAATCACAGCACAGAAAACACACCCATGGAAAATAGTAGGTAGCACTCTGGCACAACTCTAACATGTGAGACATTGCAATTAAGTAAAAGTATAAATGACACAGCCAAGTAGAGGTTTTGGGCCTTCTCGCCATCTATATCACCACCTTCTTTTTAAGCCATGGCAGAGGCCTACAGTGCAGATAAAACGTAAGGCGAGATGGTAAATCCAAGGCCCCCTTGAAGTGTTTGATCTCCGGATAGCGTCTGTGAGTCACCCCTCTGTGTGTGTTTCAGACACTGGGAGTAAGAGCACACATATACAACACATATCTCCACCAGGAACCTGCCCTCAGTGTACCACAGAAGCAACTGGATGACTTCAGACTCACTGTATCTAAATCTACACTGCACCACCAAAGCCCAGGGCTCAGACATGCCACACACAGGATTCAAATCTATGTCCCACATGCACATGTTCACACTGCCAAATGCAGCTGTTGTGTACAGACTACTGAAGTGGCTCAGAGAACATGATAAAGAAAGCAGCAGGCATTTATCTGCAGTCCTTGATCTGGTCTGGTGCTCTTTGAGGAACAAATCTCTGCTTTTTGCATTGCTCATCCATATTGGAACTTTACATCTCTTCCACTTATTCAAGAACACATAAATTGCGGCAGAATAAATGTTGTGTAAAACTTCAAAAGAAACTTTAATAGAAACTTTGTTTTGTTTCAGATTTTTAAACATTTTTTAAACATTTTTTATAAAGAAAACATTTTGTCCATCCAGCCATCCATCTCCTGCTGCTTATCTCTTGTTAGGCTTCGCCTAACAAGAGAAGCCCACATCTCCCTCTCCCCAGCCACCTCCTCCAGCTCATATGGGGAAACACCACTATGTCCCAAGGCCAGCTGAGAGATGTAATCTCTCCAGCATATCCTTGGTCTACCCTGGGGCTTGCTCCTGGTAGGACATACCCAGAATCTCACACACACACACACACACACACACACACACACACACACACACACACACACACACACACACACACACACACACACACAAAACTGATCATTCATCCCATGGCCTAGAGTGCCCTAGTGCCTCGTGCACTTGAAAATCCTTATGGTCAAACAAGGTGTTTGTTATAAACTAACTGTGATTGGCACAGAGGTCCAATAAGAGAACAACACTGGGGTTTAGATCAGGCAGACTCTTCCTCCTGATCACACCATGCCAGATTTTACTGTCTTTGCCAACATGAGTGTTGAATTCTCACAGTCGGTGAAGGGATGTCCACTTGTGGCATCCTCCAGCACCTGGTGACTGAAAGAAGGTTGGGTACTCTAAAATGTCCTTTAGGACATAAGTGCAAAAGTCGGTCAGGGCCTGCTCCCTGACCCAAAAGCACAAGGAAACAACCACTGGGGAAAACCCCAATTTACAGGCAGCAAACAGAGTTGATACAGATTGGAAGAGAGACTAGTACCTCTGTAGGAAACTGGTTCCATGACCCAAGCCATGCGTTGAGTTTGCCAAACTATAGCTAGCTGGTATCTCTAAGTCTCATGGACTAGCTCAGGTTTTTTCCAAATCAGATAGATCAGGGCTTGGCAACTCCAGGCATCAAGGGCCCTGTAGGTTTTAGATGGGTCCTTGATCCAACACAGCTGATTCAAATGGCTAAATTACCTCAACAGCATATCTTGTATTTCCCCAGAGCCTGTAATGAACTAATCATTTGATTCAGGTGCTTTGACCCAGGGTGACATATAAAACCTGCAGGACACCGACCCTCGAGGCTTGGAGTTGCCCACCCCTGAGATATGATGGATCCTTTTCATGTTATAGGAGGTAGTTTTCAAAAACTGGGCATCAGACTGTCCATCTCCACTCTTTACTGCCACCTGAAACACATTTCACCCCACTGCTACAGCACCTTCTGCAGGTTGTGAGCCCACAACAGGGGTTGTCATCTTCTCTTCTGGCTGAATCCAACTGGGCCACAAGGGCTAAGACCCAGCCACCAGATCCTCTCCCTTAAGCTCCCTCCCCTGTCCTTATTCCAGGGTGTGCCCCAGTAACCCTGTGGTGGCAGGATATAGTAGTCTCTTGGTCATTTCTTCATTGGAACTTTGTGAATCGTTCTTCATCTGACCCCTTACCCAGAATCAAATTGCTTTAGGAGGAACCTATCAGGGACCAAATCTATCAATACCCTAGTCCCTAAGATCACTGGGCGACACACAACTCTTCACCACAGCAACATGGAAATTCAGGGACAGGAGAAAAATTGGTATTTTCTGTCTACACAGGGGCTTTTAGTCTAGATTCTAAATAAATAGCAAATTAGTAGCAATTTGCTACAGAACTTTTTTGATTTACTACCAGATAAATTCTGGCGAAACTGAAGGTTGACTTTCCTTTCTAAAACAATGACCAGTGCTCACGGTAAAGAAAACGCCAGTGTTACCCAAGAGACTGACACCAAGAGATTGTCGTTTGCATTCTGCCTCCTAGCCAGATTACCATGAAGGTGAGCTTTTTCTGATGTTAACCTAGTGTAGTGTGCCTAAACAAGACCAATTAAGTAAAATTATTAGTAAGGTGGCAGATCAGATAGAAAGACTAATGCTTAAATATAAAAAAGTGCATAAGCACTGTTTTTTCTGATTGATATGATTGCTGTTTAATTAATATTCAGATTTAATAACAAACAATCAAAAACGTAACATTGGAGCAAAATTATACACTTTAAACCAAAGAATTATATAGTTAGCATTAGCATGAATCACTATCACAGCAAAAGAAAAGAACAGCATTTTTAGAAACTCCGAAGATGTAAAAACTTGGCATCAGAACTGAAATTAAAATAAAGGTATTATTAAACAATTTCAGCTGTTCACAGCTTTTCTGTTCACAAGCATTTCAAAACCACAGCCCTCACTTCTCCACCCCCAAAATGTCTGGGAGCGCTCTGACATCGTGTTGGTGGTATTAGGTGTTACACAGGGGTCCATTTCCCTCTCAGTTGTCTGAGTGGAACACACCCGCTGTGGCAAGGCTCCCCCTCGACTCCATGTGTGACAGTAATTTTACACAGCCGGGGACCTTGGTCCCGGAGGTGGGCCATTAAAGTTCAGGTGAGGTTAATTACAGAGAATTGTTAAGCCTGCTGCTGTGCGCTGGGCGGGTGGGAGGGATTTGACGCCTCCAACGCTGATTTCTGTGAGACACGGTTCTACCGGCTCCACGGGTGTTCAGCAGCCGATTTACACACAACACCTACAAAGCGCCAATCATTCACTGAAACAGCTCGAAATTAAAGCCCACAACACAGCCACATGAAAATACTACAGGTTGTTATTACACTCGACGTATAAATTACCACACACGCCATGCAATTCCCCACATGAAATACACAGAAATTGAATGTAACTACCTCTACATAAACAGCCAAATTTAGGAAAATTATTTTGCATAGAGAATGCAGTCTTTAATTTCGACCAAGAGGTTCTATTAAACCCGAAACAAGCCAAAAACAGGAGCACGAAAAAAGCAAGAAAAGAGCCTCTCGAAGATGCAGTCTGCTCTGTTTGAGTAAGGACGAGATTATATTGGATTAAAAGGGATTTTTGCAATGCAAATGAATGCACCTCAAATCAATAAGGCCTGTTCTACTCAATATACAAACTAATTAAGAGGTAATACAATCAAACCTGAATAAAATAGATTGTGCGGCTTTCTCAGAAAGAAATCCAATCAAACCTTTTTATGTGAAAAGATAAAATCTAAAGCGATCTTTCTTTGTACGAATAATGACCTCGGCTTTGTGTCCATTTAATAAGGAAAACTTGTCTTAAGAGGTTACGCTCAATGTGCATATTCTAATCAATATGAATTACATAGGGTTTTATCTATGTTATCTGCTCCAGACTGCTAAGCTAATTAATGTTTTATCGAGTGTTTTAACTCAGTTATTTCGCAAAGTCAAAGGGGTTCAACACAATTTTCTATGAGCGGCCAGAACATTTTCTGTGGAGAGGAAGTAGTTGAGTTCTGCAGCCTTTGAAGGAGACACAACTGCTATGAAGCATGCTTTAACTTAAAAAAGTAGTCAGTTCAAATATGTATGAATTTACAAAAGAAGTTCAGGTGCAAGTGGCTTTTGGCAAAGCATTTATTTGTTTGTTGAGCACCATTCCTCTCTGACACTTTGACATACATTTTGTGTTGGATTTTCCGGGTATCGTTGCTAAAGTTTGGATGATCCCCCCCTCCTCTTGCGCTTCATTCCAGCTGATTGCTCATTTTCTAATGTTAATGGTGCTAGGCTGGGGCTAGGGTTTCTCCCCTGTCAGCTGGCTACTGGGGCTGTGGGACGGATCTAATGGGCTCTGACAGAAGGGAACTGATCTCATTCAAAGGGGATTTGATATGTGGCATGAATGTGGTGACCCTCAATGGACATATTAATGACCGTTATCATTCACAGACTTTGTGCCATTCATAAAGCCCCTTTCTATTGGATGCGGTGCTGCGCCAAATGCCATGACTTATGGATGAGCTAGCCATATATTGTTTTCACTGCCTTTTAGGTAACATGTCAAAGTGACTCAGAGCTTTGCTCCGGTGGCTGTGGCTGGCCGAACGGTTTGAGCAGCATAGGGCAGTAAATAATAACGTGGTGGGTGTTGTTTACAATTCAATTACAACCACATGCAGGCAGAGAAAAAGACAAAAGTCTGAAGTCACAGGAGACATTAGTGTGGAGTCACAATGTCAATATTTAGCTTCACCTCAACTGCTATTTATGACTGAGGTGTTTCTTCAAGCATGCAAAGTATTGTTTGTGCTCATTTCTTATTTTCACTGCCTCCAACCCAAAGTATGAAAAGTAGAAAAATAGAGAAACCAAAGGAAGGTTTTCTACAATAACCACTAATATTGATACACGTTTGCTTGCCAAAATGACCAGAAGAGGGGAAAAAGCCACTTAAGGAAAATTTGCAGCTTATGATATAAATGATGATAAACATAAAAGATTAATTATATACACCAAGGTACTCATATCCTCCCAGCCAACCAAGACCATAATATCATGAGAAACATGGACCAAAGGAAGAGAAAAAAAGGTTACAATCAACATGTGGACGCTTTTGAATAAACAAGTCTTAAAAAGGCAGAGAGCTGCTGGTGCACAAAATGGAGCAGCCACAATTAAATGTCTCCGGCAGGATGCTCATCAGAGTGTGGTTTTCCAAAAAATCCTAAACAAATCTAGAATGTCTATAAATGGGAGCACCAGGCTGAGAAAAGTCATATTCATCCATATAAGCATCTGGTGAAAAATGAAGATGACAGATTTCTCAGAGCAACCACTGTAGAAATATGTGGATGAGGGGCTGCAACTTGAGCTATTCTTCCTGGTACCTGGTTAAGATATCCGTCATGAACCCATGTAAACATCAAAAGAACAACAAATACATAATCCAAGGCTTATATGTTCAAGCATGCGGTATTAATCAACAATCAACGAAAAAATATCCATCAGCTGTCATGTGGATATTTTTTAATGCATTTCTGTCTTTTCTTTTTTTACATAATGAAAGCAAAATTAAAGTATGCCATGAAAATGTGTGTGTTCTGAAAAAGTAAAGCATACCATACAAGTGGTTACTATTACAAATTTATCATTAACCCCTAATTTTAGGGTTACTATGATTAATTATAAGCATATTCCAAGTGTTCTCTTTCCCCCTATTTTCCCTGCATGCTCTATTAGCAGAGCTGAGGTGCAGCAGCAGCAGCAGCTTGGGAGGCGCGGGGAAGTGTTTCTTTCTTGACAGCTGCACAGGAAGTCACATCCCTCCACACGTCGAGGTGTCACCAGCATTATTTTAACATTTCCAATTTTAATCTCAGATTCCTGCCATGTGTCAACTTCAAAATAAAGTTCCACTCCTGCATTCCTCTCTGACTCCTAATAACAATCTGCCGTATGGAGATGCCACAAAGATGCCAGGTTGCACTCAGGTCCTTTGTTCTGCTCCTTCCCCCCCCCCCCCCCCACTGTTCTCAAAGGTTCATGAAACAAGATCCGTTTGAAGTATGTTTCAAAGCAAGATGCAATGTTCAAAAATGATTCAAAGCACATGATTTTAAACACACGACTGGGTTAAATGTACCATTTAATTACATGTTTACTATTAGGAATGGATTAAATATGGTTGATAGAGTAATAATAGTACTCTAATTAGCATCTGGCAGTGATGGAAAATATCAAGCGAGGTATTTTATTAACTTCTTATAGTATTTCTATGTATTGTAACTCTATTAGATTTAGATATATATTAATAAGTTACTGTGAATTTATCATAGATTAAATTATAGAGCTACAAAATTAAAATTTTACTTAGATATTTTGAAAAAACTTTGATAACAACCCCAAAATACATGCTAAATAAAATAAATAAAATAATAAAATATTGTGATAAGTTACATGTAATGAGTGCTTTTATTTTCATCACTTTTAGGGGTAAATAAGTTACTTTACTTTTTATCAAATTTCTGAGAAAAAGTGCATCTAAAGTGCAACTGTGTTGCATGTTTTCTCACAGAACTTTCACTGACAAACAAAATTAAATATCATAAAGCAGCAAAACCTTCGCCAACAAAGCGTTTGTCACTCCAGACCTGAGGCAGCAGGACATTTTCGCCTGACTTCTTCCACAGCCTGGAAAATCCTCCCCACATTACGACTATTGTGAGAGCTACTTTGCTTTCACAGTCCAAAGATCAAAACAGCAGCCATGTTTTCAAGGAACAAATGTCTTACCAGCTGGGCTGGTGTGAACACAGATATAATGCTGACAGGAAGCCGAGGCAGTCACTTGTAGAGCCAATTATGGGCAGAGCTGTGGGGGCAGGTTTACAAACACTGCTTTTCTTGTGTCGCGCTACTCTGAGGTATATGATTAACTTCCTCACCAAAAGTATCCAGGCAGCGCAGAGTCTGCCCTCTTTGTAGGTGGCAAAGCTGGTGAGTCGTGGCACAGCACAGCCACCACTAGACTACCAAGAAAAACAACAAAAAGGAGGCAGCGCTCGAAAGCGTTAATTTTGTTGTTTTTATTACTAACTGTACATCCACGTGCTTTGACTTTTAATGGCTCTTCTTTAGGACATATTTAAACATTTGGTTAGGTTTTACAGCAT
Source organism: Rhamphochromis sp. 'chilingali' (assembly GCF_963969265.1). Taxonomy (NCBI): domain Eukaryota; kingdom Metazoa; phylum Chordata; class Actinopteri; order Cichliformes; family Cichlidae; genus Rhamphochromis; species Rhamphochromis sp. 'chilingali'. The sequence continues at coordinate 33,991,299 of NC_137933.1, read as the reverse complement.
TGCTATCACAAGGAGAATGCAGGTTACAGGCCTCTCCTGAAGCCGCAGAGGCTTGGCGTTCTCCATCGGAGTCAGGAGGAATTCAAATTGACCCATCCGATGAAAATTCCTTTGCTTCTGGAGAACTAATTACAGGCCGTACTCATGAATGGAGGATGGAGGAGCAACTTAATTAACCAGTCTCCAGATTACCCTGTATTATTCCACTGCTGCCTTCCCCCACCAAAATAATTTTCTAGACAATCGCAAGACTTTTCCTTAACAGTTGCTCTAAAATTAAATTAGAAAAAAGTAAATCCCTGGTGTCCAATCAGTGAATCACCATAAGGAATGTCCACAGTATGTGCCTCCTCCCATGTGGCATTGTCGGGGTGGCAGAGCAGGGTTACCAGCAAACAACAGTCTTTTAACTATCTGTACTCTAGCAGCGCTCCTTCACTGTTGAATTTAAAAAGTTCCTTTCACCACATCTGCCCTATTTGTGCGGCCTTTTCTTCACCTGACTTGCTCATGAGATTTGCTTTATCTTAAAGGTCATTTCATTCAACTGGGCAACAAACAGAAGTGAATATAACCGTCCCCGATCTTTCCTTTGCAGAATTCATGCTTGAGTTGTCTCAAATAAAGAACGTCCCTGCCAGCTAGAAGAAGGAGCTCACAATCTGGGCAGCTCTATAGAAAAGGTTCCCTGTATCATACAGTACCCCTTTACAGCTCTACATTTCCATTTAATGACACCCTACATATTAACCCTGGTCAGCATCCAATTACACAGAATAAGTGAATTATCTGCACCAGCATGCAATTTGAAAATGTTTTTTGTGCAATGCGGGGACAAGGGGGCGTACAGGGGCCCCTTTTTTTCATCAATCCAGGGTTCATTAAAGTGCGAGCCAGTGAGATATTTTGAATTAATTAACTCTAAATACAGGTGATCCCCCCCTCCCCTTTTTTAACACAAAACCACCGAGATTCCCTGTCATGGAGTGTTCCAGGGGTATAGAATGACACAAACACAACTGATTTGATGAGCTTTCCTCCTCAGGCCAGCACTGAACCAAACAAACTAGCCAGACAACCAACAGAGCTGCATTCATATTTAATTACAGCCTGCTAACATCGCTGCTGGATAACGTTACACTCAGAAAAAAAAGGGGGAGATAATTGCTATAAAAACCATAGTGGGATAGTTATTTCTTCTTGTGTAACCTGGGAGATTCTGCATTTTTCATTTTGGACACACAAAGTGAACTTTTGATTATTGCATCCAAATCAGATAAATAGAGTCAGTAAGGTCAGCACACATCTTTCATTTAATGGCATGTAAATAACACCAGGTGGTGAATATTAAGTATCAAACGTAGAACACAGCACTCTGTGTCACATGACCCACCTCTGTGGGTGTAAAGTCACTGCTGGCCTCCCAGGCGACAAGCATGTATATGTGTGTGCTTGTTCTAGTGTGCGTTATCGTGGACACAAGAAGGAGGGTTGAATTAGCCGAGATGACCAGATGAGAGCTGGCTGAGTCCAGCCATGCCTTGTCAAGTTGTTGAACGCTGCTCTGTCCAGCCCTTCTGACTCATGGCGGAGCAAAGAAAGACACCAGCATGAAGTGGCAACCTCTAAAGCTGAAAAATACTGCCAATGTATTTGCACCAAAAACTGCAGTTTCCCAAATGTCCACTTGAGGCAGTCGCTAAAATCAAGACTCCAAATGTTAAAATGACAAAGTTTATAGCAGAAATTTGTCTCTTTAGCTAATTTCACTTTTAAAACAGTAAGAAGTGGTCTGATTAAAATGGCTTAAGACTTAAAGTAATGCATTGCAATTGAGGTGGCTACTATAGCTAGCAGGTAGGTTCCAGCTAGATTGCTTTTTTAAAAATCTAACGTTTTTCATTAATTAGACTAACAGCCCCCAGGATTTTGCAATCCAGTTTTAATTAATGAAAATCTATTTTTTCTATGTTACTTAACACGAATTACAGGTTAGCTCTCCATGTCTGTGTTCCACCAATACAATGCAATAGATGAGAACGGCTTGCTAACCAAGTTAGCTGACAAAACAAAGCAATTTTGGACATCAAGATGGCTGCGTCTAGCTTGTGTATATAGTCATATACATCCATGTCTGTAGTCAGAGAGACTACCTTACCTGTTTCCCTGTTTCGCTCCATGCAATGTTAGTAAAAGAAACGAAAAAGAAAATATATATTTATATCTATTTCTCTCTGTTGTTTGATAGTTGTACATTATCCACATTTCTTAAGATGAGTAGTCAAATTTAGATATGACACCATATTGCCAATGCAGAGAGTAAAACAAAGTAAGAATCAGGGTTTACCATCAGTCTCATCATGCGGTTTGGCATTTGTACAGATTTTTAGCAGTCACACTGACCGAGTTCCATCATAGACAGATAACAATATTCTTGTTTTCTTGGGTAACTGTCTAGCCACTTCCCCTTTTTTGTTATTGTGCTGATTTTCTTTCATAGTGGTTTTCTTTCATTCACATCTGTTATAAATTCTGATGTCAAATATTAGACCTAATTGAATACAGATGAGGCAGGTTTAAGGAAACACCATCACCTCCAAAAACAACAACAACAACAACAACATTAAAAGAGTTATTTGATCACAAAATAATCCCAATGCATCACAGACAGAAGGTAACAGTTAATCTGAAGGTGAAGGTTATCTTTTGTTCTTAAGAAATTAGCTACTCTGAGCTGCCTGACTGGTTAATATGGAGTATTTCTTAGGATAAGTAATAAGAGTGTGTTATCTGTTGTATTAAATTATTAACACTCTTTGTAACAGGCAAGTAGCTGACAGTTCATGTGACAGCTAACAGATACATTAGCAGTCTTACGTTAGTGTTCTTATATATAAGAAAGATAACTGTCAGAAAGTGTTGGTATCCTCAATGTGGAAATAAGACACTATGCACTAACATACTGCTCTACAATCATACAGAACAGTGACTTCACTTACAGCTGAGAGGTATGAGACAAATTAGCAAGCGCAGACACACATGCACACAATATACGTATGCACACACCTACTGAGCATCATAGTCTCTTGGCACACTGGCGCCTGTCACTCAGCGGGGTCCTGGAATATGCGCCGAGCCATCGACAGGCGTCTGTGTCAATGCCTGACAAACCTCAAGGCACCAGGCTGTAATTGGAACGACTGGCCTAATCCTCAGATCAAGACAGACTCATTGACAACCTAAGCGGGCAGCAATCCCAACAGTGCCTTATTAGTGGAGCTGGCCCCTTCACTGGGGGCACTGATGTCATCGCTGCCTGCCAAAAGACGCTTTCTTGGCCATTTAACAGAAATGTTCAATAATGGAAGTTTGTTTTTATGTTTGCTCTACACTTTCATACACGTTTAGAACAACAACGGAATGGCTATATGCCCCCCCCCCCCCTCTATATTTTAAGTTAATAACCGAGGAAGGCTGAGCAAAATATTCATTATATGTCTGTCAAGGGTGGACTTTCTCTGGTATGATTATGGTGTGAAAAAAATAACAAAAAATTGTAAATTCAATTTAAAAAGTGAATTAACTAATAAGGGAAAATTAATTCAACATAAAAATCACTATAATTGACGGTTTGGCCTTTGCAGAATATGATGTTTTAAACATTTAACTCTGTTGGTGTAAAATCATGTTTAAAATGTAAACTATGCCAAACTCCCAAAAGGAAAGATTTAGAGAATTCATGAAAGCATTAAAACTTCAGCCAGAATCTGCTTAGCTTAACCTGCAAGAAAAATAGAAATCATTAGAAATGCCTAGCCTCCACGGTCCAAAGGTAACAAATTTGTTTACTAGCTCTTTTGAAGCTCAACTCCCTAACTAAATATTAACATATTACCTTATATATATTCGTGTTTTTTTGAGAACTTTCATTTGTTTACTGATTTGGCTGTGCTTATTTTAAAAAGAAAAAATTAGACGGCTTTGTTTCTTTGATATACAGCCGACTTTAACATTCATTTTGGCTGCTGTAATACAGTTATTACTAGGTACTGTGAAACACAGAAATTTTTGCCCATTTTCCTAAAGTCTGCAGATTTGGGTATATTATTCATAATGCTGCATTGTCTTCCTCTTTGATTTTTGAAGGTTTACTGATTATCCTGTTCCTAACAAATATATTTAGATGAAAGCAGAGAGAATGCTACAAGAGAAAAGTGAAACATCAATCCAACCCACCCAGAAATCTCACCTGTCTGCAGACCACAACAGCTGCATCACTCGGACCAGACAGGTAGCATATAGGTTCTTCTGCTCCTTCATTCTCAGTAGGAACAACAGTGGGCCTCTCTTGGAATTGCCCTGTGCCCCTCTGCCTCACCTCCCAGAAGAGTAATCTGCTCTCTGATGGAGGGGAGCGTGTAGCAGAGGTCTGCTCTGACACCTTCTTGGCAGAGTCATAGAGCCTGGCTCCCAAACCAGTTTTCAAAAGCCAAAACGAGCCAAAGCCTAAACCCCCCGACACAGTGTGTTCATTTGTGGCCCTTTCTGAGTGCCTGGAATCTCCTGTCAATGAGCATATCAGACAGTTTAACATGAACAGAGACGTACAGTATGAGCACCCGAGATATAATGTGTTTGTGGGTGTTTTTACTGAATATCTTGCAGATAAGGTGTCACAACTGTATGAATACAGCAGTAACAGACAAATAGAGTACAAGTGGAAAGCACATGTAAAGATTATTTATCCAGATACAACTATTATGTTTCAAATCATAATATGCTGCCAATGCTGAACTGGTCATCTGATATTGCAGTTACCTACTACAACTCATTTCAAAGAACACAAAGTGTACTTTCCTTTCAATGTGCTAAGTAGTCCTTGGCAAAGCTTAAGAGCCATCAACTTCATGCAGAGCATGACATGAGTGTTTCTGTGTCAGTGTGGATGTGTGTGTGTGTGTTTGCAGTTCCTGGCTTTTGTAAAGGCACTGGGAAGCTCGAGCCGTCCTCCCAGGCATGCCTGTGCAGTGTAACCAAGACTGACTGGCTGACCTCAGACTGTGTGGGCCCTTTAGCAGAAGATGAAGGAGCTTTTTCATTGACACAGGAACAGGAGGTATCGCCTTCCCTTTGCAACAGCTCTCATTCATGCCAGACACAATGCGTTATTATTGGTTTTGAATTGAAATGTTAATTTTGGGAACTGGGCAACTGGGTCTGAGAGCTTGCCCTGCTCATTTCTCATTTTTCACTTGGGTGAGGTGGTCTGTTTCAATGGGGGAGACTTAACCCTCAACTCTCCTTGTATTACAGCACCTTAGTTTAGCTAGATGAGGGCTGAGGACACAAATGCAAACAGGCTAGAAGTTTCTACGTTCCACCTCTTAGACTGGCTGTTGAGCACCGCCCTTTCATACAAGAGCTGAAAGCCAACATGTCAAGAGGTGAAGCCTGCAAGACACCGGTCCATACCCACAGAGCATGCACTATTGATCCTGAGGCCGTAGAGGAAAAACCTGCTTTTTCAGGCCAGGTGGTGTGAGCAGGCAGGTCAGCACTCTGCCACACAGCCTCACAGAAATGAGTGCATCAGCAGGCCCGGCAGATCTATATGACGGGAATTAAACAGCATAATCAAATTGTTTGCGCAACCATTTAGCATCTCATTCGCTTGCTGCCCTGGGCCAAACTGACCACTGGAGACTGGCCATCTACAGCAGTAACAAAGTAGGGCAATAACTAACGGCGATTAAAGGAATATTGATGGCCTGTGACACACAGCATCCTGAAAAATGCTATTTGGTCAAATAGCTGCAATAATTAAGTATATGAGGGTCAGTCAATTTTATCTGCTGCTTTTATTTGGATCGATTATTTAGTAAACTGGCCAAGCCTCAGAGAGCATTATTGCTGACTGGGGTGTTGATTTCTAGCGCAGGTGCTTCAGCCAAGTAACACAGTAGCAGCTCGCAGTGAACAGTAAACACACAGTGTAACAAATATTGCAGAATGTATCTACTATCACTATAAAAAATGTGAGCTGGAATTTTACATCATCTCTCAGTGTACAATTACACTCTGTCCTGTGACATTTTTGCCTTTAAAATCACTGCATTCTGTCCTTTAATTTCAAAACACTCTTCCTGATAACTGAAACCTCTCTCCCTTTTCCCAGCTCTGACAAGAAGCATGTAAGGCTGGTGTAAAATATTTCCACCACAGATTGATAAACATTAGCTGAAACCAAAGAAATAATGAGTTTTGGCTGTGCAAGACCTTGGTGCTGTTAATGTGATGCAGTGGTTAAAAATAAACTAGGCCATTTAGAGGCTTCTCTCTCAGTTGATTGATTAAACATTAACCTGCTGGATCTGGGATATTTCTTATTAATCACAGGTGGCAGAGAGTTAACTGAGCATGAGGACGCCGTGTATGCAAAGAGATCCACACGGGGGGCAGGCTATAAAAAACACTCACACAAACATTTCTGTGTGCTTGAAATCCCATAATCATAGCATATTCCATTTAGCGGATGCTTTAACCTGATGAGTGATTCATTTTTAGCACCGCAAGACCCAGTGGGAGTCAAACTAAGTCTAATGGTGCAGTTGAGTTACCCACCCTCCCGCACACACACATCTCCATATCAAACAGAACATTGTGGGAATTGCCATGACCTAATGCATTTCTTATCTTTCGTTAGATTACACATTTTACAGTTCCTGGCCCAGTAGATACACTATATAGCAGTCCCAGATCCCCTTAATGACAGTAAAATGGAGCAAAATCTCTATCAGACTTTCTCATTTTCCCATGGCCAGCAATTGAGTAACAGAACCTATCACACACTTGAGTAATGTCGCTAATATTCAGCCACTGTTGCAGCCCTTTGCTTTGATCTAGCATTGGTGTGGGTGGTCAGTATTTACAACTCAAAAAGTCTTGAATTTGAGACTGGCAGCACACTGAAACTGACTCCGAAATAGTTTTGACTTTCCTGTTGTAACCCTGGGTGACTTTTTTGTGCCCAATGAGCCTTTTATGAGAAAATTGACAAAGTAAATATCCCATCAGCTTTTCAGCTGATGAATAATGTACACAGTGAGTGATGGAGTGCTTTAAAAAAAAAACTGCTTCAGGGTTGTCCCTGCACATCAGCTGTCATCTGTGATGCAGGTGGTGGCCCAGGCGTGGGGGCTTACGGCAGCACACAGGTGCCCTTTTCACTCCCAGGCCAAAAATGACAAATTCAATAAACTCAAGACATCTCTCCACTGCACCTATGGAATCAAACACACCTGACAGGCGGCTGAAGGGCTTCTTCCTAGTCTCTCTGACATCCCATCCTGACAACTTCTCAGTATCGATAACTTGTAGAATATCCGTCTTACTAGCATGCTTTCACACTGTGAGAAAAAAATAAGAATATGTGTCAGAGGTTGTGTGACTTGAGGTAAGACTGTGATGAGGAAACTGAATCTCTGAGATGACATTAACAGAGAGTGTCCCCTACTGTGTGTGTGTTTAAGCCCCAGAGCAGACAGACCTGGCTTGGGTTACCAGCCGTAATTCTGATGGTGAAAGGGCCACAATCAGCCTACTTAATCTCAAAGCTGTTCTTTAAACCCAAAGAAAGACGATCTGTCTCTATTCTACTGTACAAAATAAGCGAACATGTGATTCATCTTAAAATGGAAATGTACATGAAATTAAATTTGCCTTTAGGGGCAGGGAGGACAACCCGTGACTGCAGGTTTTTCTGTGATAACAAAAAAGGTACTTGTACTTCGTCAAAAGACCCTGTCTCATAAACCTACCCTGACCTCAAAGAACAAACCTAGACATCACATTTTAAGGAATTAGCATCACAATACCCTAAATGTCTCCCCTGTAGTAAAAGCCCAGTAAAATGGCCTTGCAATTTTAGTGGTGATGATAAACTGGGAGACGCAGATAGCAGGCTCACTGAGCGTGAGACAAACCCTTACTGTATGTTCATTAGCATCCGTGAAGGTTCCCATCTGACGAAGAGGGAAACGGAGTACTGAGGCCGTTCTGCAAGCATGAGTGTCTTATTAAAGAAAGGGCCAGGGAGCCTCAAATTTGGCGAGGCTGGTCCACGAAGAGCTCCCACCTGTTTGTCTGAGCGCTCCTTTGACACAATAGGTCATGAAATGCAATATGGGCCTGTGCCTCTCTTTCTCACAACACAAAAGGCAAGGAGCGGATGAACTGCAAGATAAATGACCTTGACATTTGGAAAGTCTCCAGATTTCTGCACTATAAAAATAAACCATGCAAAGAAAAACTCCAAAGCCTCATGAGCCCTGAGTAGAACTTACACATGGGCAGAAGTAAAAGAGCTGCCTTTCAGCGGATTAAAGTTTCTACTTAAACATCTTGATTGCTTCGCTAGCAGTGGCAGTGTAAAAAAGCAGTGGCAGAATGGAAAACCCAGAGCTAAAAAGTTGTGCTCCATGTTTGTACCTTCAATATGGAGGTGTTCCAAACAGCTGTGCACATGCTGCAGACAGCCTCCACTTTCCACAGGAAGTATGATGAGAACCACAGGAAGATAAAAACAGCCTGGAATGGCTTGAGGGAAATGACAACACAAATGAGACATTTACAAACATACCAGGAAACAGAAAAAACACCCTTTTGGGAAATTAGGGAGACAAACAGAAGCACATTAAACAGTCAGTGGCGTATTACTTATTAATGATTTAGATTTGCTTTTTTTTTATTTCTACATCAATATTTGTAGGTGAACATAGGGGTATGTTGTTATAGACAGTAGGCCTCTGAGCAGGTCAGTCACCTGAGTGACAGCATGGACAGGTGTGGAGGTGCATCCGGGGAGAGTGAACCGCGGCTGCCTTACTATTGTTCTCAGTGGGTCTTTGATCTCACGTAGGCCAGAACCTCAGTGGGGAGTCCAGGCTGGGCCCCAGGCTACGGTTTGTATCGACTCAGCAGGGCTGACAGCACAAAGCGGAAGTGGGTGTGGGCGGGTGGGGACTCCAGCTTCCTAAGATCGCCTATGTGCAGCTTCAACTTAGCCTGACCTACACACTGAAGGGCGGTTGAGGGTACAGGAAAGAGAAACAACAGCTATTAAACAGATTTCAGTCCAACCACAAATTAAGAGTCAAAAATATATATTTTTTCTGACCTCTCATTTTACAATGAACGCATACATCAGATGATGCACAAAAACTTGCCATCAGCCATGGAGGTCATTCTTTTCTCTTCATGTTTTCCTGTTTTATCCACATTTATGTATTATGAAATAAAGATGTTTTCCAGGTAAAAATATAATTTCCATAATGACAACTCTGTTAAATATACACAAGTGTGCATGAAAAGATTTCTGACACAACCAGAAAACAAGTGAGTTTATTTTTGCAGTGTGACAGCTGTGCACACAGCCTTTACTTAAGCCAACCCTATAATGAACTTTCAAGTGTACAGTAAGTGGACAGGAGTGGCTTACAGCTAAAGAGAGTAATGTTTCTTTCCTGATGGTTCCCATCCTTGCCAGACTCTGCAGCAAAAAGTCATCAAGCCATTTAGCTTGAATAAGGAAAAAGAAAAATAACCATGAAACTAAAATAAAAACAAAAACAAACATTAGATGTAAAATAAATCCAAATGTGTGTGTACATGACTTTGTGTCTACCTGTAGAATATGTGTTTACAGCATAATATTGTGTATATGATCTCAGTAGCCTGAAAGCAAAGTCTCAATGTAGCGGCAGAGCAGTTGACTAGACTCACAGTAAATTGTGACAGTGAGCAGGGCAGACTGGGACAGCCCATCTTAGTCTTTAGCGATTGTGTTTCAGTGTGTTCGCCTGGCTCTCCCTGTGGTGCGGTGTGTTGTGGAGCAAAAAGCCACTGCTGGGAGCCACAGTGGAAGAGATCAATTGTACTCATTCCTGCCACCTGAGATTCAAGTGTTTCTGTAATACTGCACAGCTCAATCGATACTTAAGCAAGGAGCTGGGAACCAAGAGCACAGTCCATGCTTAGTGGTGGGATGACTCACACAGAGATAAAACATGTATTTACTCCTGTATATTTGTGCTCCCCAGCTGTGAGCAGTCTGCATGAAAAATAAGCCAAATGACTCATCAGGCCTTTATTTATTTATTTATTGTGTTTCCATTATTTTATTATTCAAATATTTATAATTTTATGATTTAATTTTGCAGCACATAGTTTAGTATTTATAATGTTATCATTTGGAAATTATTTTTTTTATGAAATCAATTAGATTATCATTTAGAATGTAATAATAATAATAATGATAATAATAATTTTCCTAAGTAGAAATACACCATATTTAAAATAGTACATGCAAACGAAGAATTTGTCATAATTAAGCAAGAATGTGGGAATGTTTTATTTTTCTTTTTGTTCTTTGAAGGAATCTCTCAGGAAGCCGATTTACTGCACAAACAGAGCTCAGGGGAACAGATGTGACTGTTAAAAAGAAAACAGGCACTGTGGGTAAGGATCATTTAGCTTCAACGTCTCGAAATCTAAAACGTAAATATTGGGGATTTCGGCTTTGTAAAGAGGAGGGGAGCGCGCCGAGGATGCTGGACAGAAATTAACAGATCCTGCATTGCAGGATGTGCAACGATGTGTTAAATTAAATGCAGCTGTTGAAATACAAAAGGGGAAAATTTTTCACTTTGAATAAAAAATGCAACGCAAACGCCTTTAAAGTCGTCAACTGTATCCGGATAACCGAGCGATCGTCTTGACAACCTTCTTTGGAAAGCACTAACTAGCTCGTCGCTTTCTTAATACAAGTTCTATTTTCAACTGAAGACGACGAAGAAGAAAAATAACGCCAACTGCGCATCGGACACCTCCTGCTTAACTATCTGCTCCGGACACACCATCCTTTTACCCGCTGCGACGCGCTTCTTTCTTTCTTTCTTTCTTTCTTTCTTTCTTTTAAACCCTTTGTAAATAAATTGCAGAAGGGGGCCTTTTCCTTTCCACGGATACGCTTTGAATTTATCCGATTCTGTGGAACAGTCATTAATTGGAGATCTGGAGAACTAGCTATAGAAACTACGATGTTCAAACAGTGTTCATTTTAAATTAAAGAGCAGGAAAACTCACACCATCAGCACCCAAGCCTCCGTTTCTGTAGTTTGTGCACGGAAGTGTGGAGGCTGCACGTGAACACAAATTCTTTAAAAGAAACAAAAGTTGCTTATTTAATTTATTTTTTATTTCTGCTTTTTTTCTTATGTATAGTTGTTAGTAAATGTAAAGAGACGGTATTTTTAAAATGAGGAAATAAAAGCACACAAACACACAATGTTTCTTTTGGAAAACTGATGTATTTGATTATTAGAGTAAAGAATTACAGTATCTTAGTTGTTAGTAGGTATTAAAGTGTAGAGAAACTGGACCCATAAAGATCTTCCAACTTTCCAAGAAAGTGCATGTAACAGTCCGAAGGTTGTCAAACCCGATATATATTTATACTTATAAAAACACTATCATTTTGTCCCCTGGCCGTGATGGACTTCTTGTGAGAGCTTTATGTACATTTTCTTGCAAGGGAGCTTGTATTTCCACATCTGAACATATTTACAGAAGCTTCAACACATAACTTTGCACTTGATGTCAGTGAGGATGCTGGGACATAGCAGCAATGTGGAAATCCAGCTCAGATACTAAAAGTGATCCTTCCAATTTGATTAGCTGTCTCAGTTCCAAAATCCAGGAAACAGGCCAGACTGAATGTTCCTCTATTTGTAACCGTCTTGCTCTCAACAACAATAAAATATGAGCAACAGAAGATAGAAGAAAAAAAATGGAAGTAAACAAAAAAAGTAGAAAGTACAATACAGAGACTGTAACGAGAAAACAAATTAACACTAAATAAACCCTTGAAATGTAGCAAACTTCAATGTTTTGTCTTCCTTAAATAAGATAAAGGTAAATAATAATCGGAAAGAAAGGAACTACAACATCATTTAGTCCCTTGCCTGAATTTCATTGTTTTGTCTTGATGAGGCGGGGTGGGGGGGATTCATGAACACACAGATGTTAGACCATCTACAGAAGATCAGTGTACATTATTTACAGCAAGTCTGTTCGCTTATTACAGGGCTAATGCATCACATGAACATAGACAGTTCAATTATAGCTACTACAGACAGAAAATAACTTAATGCCAAGGTAAGGTTATCTAACCAGATATTCTAAGTTTCAAAAGCACATTTTTAAAGCACCCATTGTGGCTTTAAAATAAACAAAACCTAATTGTTAATGCTTCCACTTGGTTTCAAGCAAGGTTATAATCACTAATAAATAAGCTCCTTAAAACTATAACATGTACATTGTACAAAAAAAGCAACTTGTCTTCACACTCATGTTCGTAAAGATTCAATGGCGAGCAAAGCAGTTCAGCTGATTTTATCCCTGTCTTGTTCTCTTCCTCTGTCTGTGTCTACATATGTGTACAGTATGCCTTTAGGCATCTTTATGTGTCTGTGCCCAGTTGAGGACATATACTAATTGGTGGCAATTTCTTTATTGTCCTCCATGAAGCGTGTGAACCGGAAGTGGGCCCCATTCTCTGTGTTGGCCATTTTCTCCAGACCAGCCAGAGCAGCATTGGGCTCCGTGTTGTGTAGCTTATCAAGGCTGCCTGTCAGGCCACCTATGGGAGAGCTGCCCCCATTTCCGACACCACCTGACATGGGTGGGATGCCTCCGTTCTGGATGACAGAGATTTCATTTGTCTTCATTGCGAGACCATTGGAGAAGGCCGCAGCATACTGATTCCAGAAACTGGTCGGGTCTCCGTTGCTTGCCCTTGATGCCATGTCCTTCTGGAAGATCTCGGGAAACTTGACTGGGTTGGTGCCAAGGAAGGCCATCGGGCCATCTACGGAGAGCCTGCGGCCACGTCTGGCAGGAGCGCTGTTCCACATGTGGGTGCCCATGTGAACCTACACAGACGGAGAGGGAGAAGAACAAAAGAGAGGAGGTGAGAGACAGAGCAATGAGCGGGATGAAAACTAGTGATGTTTACAAACTTGGCCACAAGAGCTGCACATGAGATGATGCAATGGAAAAAATAATAATAATGCTTGAGTGTGAATTAAAATAGCTTCACACCCTGAGTGCAGCAGATCAGTTAGCTGCCTATGCTATGAGAAGTACAAACACTGTGTAAACATCTTTTGGCAAGACTGATACATGCTGTTTAATCTGAACTTTAATTTGCTCATCTCACAAGGGCACCGCACGGCTGAAGCAAAAATTGCACTGTCCAGTTTCATTGCCCCAGCCAGTATTACATGTGACATTTCACCTCTGCCCATACCCTTTCTAAGAACAAGACAACATTCTGCTTGGACATTTTTGAAACACTGCTCCAAAATAATTGTATTTTAATGTGGCTCATATACAATAGTTTACACAAAGTTAATGAGCCTTTTTTTAAAAAAACTGTGAGATATCGCTGTAAGTCTAGTATCATCCAACAGACTGAGCTTGATTCAGTAAATCTTTTAGAAATAAAAACAAACAAACAAACAAAAAAAAACATATACCCTTATTTCTCCACTAGGAATTGGAGATTTGGAAATTAAGGCCACATAATCCCCCAAAATCCTAAAGATCACTAAGCAGATCTTTTTCTTGATGATTTAAGCCTGTGACATTTTTTACAGAATCCGTTATGGAAAAATACAGACTGACTTACTCACAGTGATTATACCTGATAATTAATTGTGTGCACTGGATCATTCTTAGCTGATCACATGCTGGAATTTCTCTCCAATAATTATATTACATGCATGATTCAGCTTTTCCATTTTTTTTTCTCTAAGAGCAGTTCCTTTCATTAATTATACCACATTACCACATCTTGATGCCTAATGCACTGACATGCCATATAAAATTAAATAGTAACCCTGAGACTCGTTTTTCATGAACATTCTCACGCACATACTTTTAGGAGGCAAATAGTTTGCTGGGTGTTTCGACATTTACCTTGAGGTTTCCTTTGGTGGTAAAAGCTCGGCCGCAGATGCTGCAGGCAAAGGGTTTCTCCCCTGTGTGGGTTCTCTCGTGGATCTGCAGAGCACTGGCGGAGGAGAAACACTTTGCGCAGGTATGGCAGAAGTGTTGCTTGGGAGTCCTGCGTGGTGGAGCAGTGGAAAGCACTGGGGATGTTGAGGCAGATGAGGTGACCAAGCCAGGGGGTACCTCCTTGTTTTCCGGATGAAGGTTATGAAGGAAACCATTGACTTCTGGTTTGCTTAGAGAACCGACAGATAGAAGAGAAGGAGTTGGGCTGGAGGACAGGCTGGTATTTGATGGCTCAAATAGCTGTGAGGGCAAGTCTCGCATTTGATGTGTTAGCATATGCTGCTTGAGATTGCCCTTGGTGGAGAAACCCCTGTTACATGCCGTGCAAATAAATGGTCTTTCTTTGGTATGGCTTCGATAGTGAATGTCCAAGGCACTCTGACAAGCAAAGGTCTTCCCACAGATGTCACAGGATGTATTCTTGATGGTGCTACGCTCACGGAAGGGGAAAATCATACCCAAAGGGTCTTTTGGTGAACTGACAGATGTCAGGTCCAGGGCTCCAAGGTTGGAGGGATGTGAGTGCAAGAGGCTTATACTGGTGGGGTCTGAAGATAAGGCCCTTTGGTGCCTTTCTTCGAGGCTCGGGGATTTGTGTGGTTGTGGCTGCATGCTAGTGGGTGATGGCGCCTGCATGGAGGAGGTAGATTCTGACACCGCTGGACTCCCGGCGCTTTGGCTTTCAACATCACCTCCCAGAGATGAGGAGTCATTGGTGAGACAGTCACCTTCAATTAAGCCATTTGCAATAGCCTTCATCTGGATCACATTATGTTCCTGCATTTCATTATTATATTCTTGGCCATTCCTCTCTTGCCCTTCCTGGGTAGCCATTTCAGGGGGAGCTGGGGAGTTACATAGACTGTCATGGGAAGCATCAGCAGATCTGGGTGTATCTGGCACACTGCTGTCTGGACCCTCTTCCATTCCTTCAGTGTTGTCATCAGAAAAGTTGTCAAGATCATCAAAGTTTCTCTCTTCAAATGAGCCAGTATCAGAAGCCATGGACTCTGGATAACTCTCTGGCAGAGGGGTGTTGGGGATCTGCCCACCCATATGCATACGGATATGTTGCTGTAGAACGACAGCATTCGTGAACTTCTTCTGACAAATGGGACAGGAGTGTTGAACTCTAAGAGGAGGCATGGCCCTATGAACACTGTAGTGGGTTTTAAGATTTCCCTTGGTGGTAAATGCCCTGCCACAGATTTTACACTTGAAGGGCCGTTCCCCAGTGTGAGTGCGATAGTGCATTTTCAGTGCACTTTGGCAGCTCAGCACCCGGTGGCAAATGACACATTCATTTGGGTCTTTCACCTTTCTATCAATGTTCTCCACAAGTTGTTGTAACTTGGATGTCTCCGATCCCTGGAGAGGATCCAGAATGCCTACAAAAGGGAACTTAGCCTTGAACTGATCAGACATAAGGGGCATGAGTGGGTTGGTCATCATGGGTGGGCTGGTAGAAGTCGTATACTCTGCAATGCTTTCTGATGCACAACTCACATTTGTCATGAGACCCAAAGTCTTGCTGCCTTCGTCAGTTTTTCCATTTGAGGTAGGCAGTGTTGCACCTTCACCCTCTTCAGATACACCATCATTACTTTTAGCTGAAGGCTCAGTGGCACCTGAGTCACTCTTTGCAGTAACAGAAGGACTAGTTATGGCTATTGAATGATCTTCCTTTTTGATGAAATGTGGCAGGCTTGGCATGGTTGGTGGTAGCAGCATGCCGACTGATGATGTCAGAGTAGGCAAAACTGGTTTACTGTCAAGCCAGCTGGTCACAGGTTTCTCAGGTGGTATAGACATGCCGTATGGAATGCCAGTGCTTGTTGGTATGTTGTCTAAATGCTCAGGAACAGGGTAAGGGTTCATCTGGATATGAGGGTATTTTTCTTTATGACGCTGAAAATGCACCTTCAGGTTACCACGAGTGGAGAACCGGTTGCCACAGATATTACACTTGTAGGGTCTCTCACCAGTATGTGAGCGCAGGTGAATTTGCAAGGCACTGTCGCTCCCAAACACCTTGCCACAAAACCTGCACTTATGTTTGAAGAAAGCATCATCAGAGCTGCTCTTATGCTCAAATGAACTGACATTTGGCGGCTTGTCTTTTCTCTGCTGGGCCAAAGCTGCTAAAGAGTTGAGGTCCTCTACAGTGGTGCCAACACTGGACAGAGAACTGGAGAACATGGGATTTCCAGGTGGGGGTTGAGGTAGAAGGGGATTCACGGCCGAGCTTAACAAGCTACCTATTCCAAATGCTGGCGTCGATGACTTTGCTAGTGAGGAGCTGCTTAGTTGAGAATGAAGGCTACTCATAGGAGTGGGCCTTTTGTCAGAGGATTGGGGATTGATTGTTGATGGCCCCAGTGTGGTAATGCTCTGAGATGTCTCACTGCTGCTTGGGTTGGACTGAGGTAGCTGTGCTGCTGCAGCCAGCTGCTTTATGCTGCTAATACTGGCCGACTGGCTGGCCAGGTTCTGTGCTAGGCCTGCGGCTGCCGCCAGCTGTTGAGAGAGATGTGAGCTGAGTGTGGTCAGGGGGCTGGCAGCTGGCCCCATTGTGCCGGGAGCAGAAGTTGGAGGTACCTGTATTTCTGGTGATTGGGAGGCTAGTAGCAGTATCTGATGGCGAATCTGTTCAATAAGCTGAAGCTGGTGGATCTGTTGCTGTTGCAGGGCTAAGAGCTGCTCCATTAGTGCTGGCACGGCCACCCTTGGTCCTCCAGTCGAACGGGCTTCTTGGGAGAATTGGGCCACAGCCACTTTGGTGCTCTGCAGATTTTCAATTATGACATTGCTGTTGATCATGGAGAAGTTCCCCAGTTCAGTTAGGTTACTGAGCTGAGGTAGTGAGGCAGAGATAGCTGAAGTACCTACTGCGGGGCCAGAGGTGCCTCTATCAGCATGGCTGCTGACTGTATTAATGGGGCTTCCGCTCTCTGTATGACTGCCGTCCTCTTCGTGACCACTGCTCATTCCGGAAACGTCCACGTCCATGGATTCGTCTTTTTCAAGAGTGTTAGGCTCCAAAAGGTCACTGCCCTCTGTTTGATCAGTGTTATTAGCTGTGTCATTCATCTGGTCATCGGGATTATGAGGAGGAGACCCAGGCGAGAAAGTTCCGACAGGGGAGGCAGGATTTTCATTCACTATCAGAACTAACTGATTCTTAGTGCAATTCTTCTGGTGTTCCTCAAGATCTGATAGTTCAAAGAACTCAGCACAACATCTGCTACAGACATGGGCGTCTGACTCCTTGCAGGGGGGGTCCTCGGAGCAAAGTTCTGTGTCCCCTGAAAAAGAGGAAACAGAGGATTAGCGATTAGAAATGTTTTGCAGCTGAAGAAGCAGATTTATCTTCTTGAATTCAATTGTTGTTAATCTTAAGTTAATCAGTTTTAACACCTATCCTTCTGATGTGTTCACGAAAAAAGATTAAAAGGCAACAGTAAGCTGGCAGAAATGAGGAAAGACCTTATTCAATGTAGTGGCCTCTGAAACATGATAAGAGGGGATACAAAATCAATGGGAACTACTCAAATATTGGTTAAAAGTGATCTTTGAAGATGTACATCTGGGTTTCATCAGGCCAACCAAAGGTAATCATTTTCTCTAGATAATCCATCAAAATATAGAATAGAGTGAAGTCAGGATCATTGGGTCTTAATGAAATTTCATAGAAAAGCATTGATTTCCTATATTCCATGCCCTTCAAAGTCTACTTGTCCACTCGGTGCAAATCAAGCATTTGAAGGACTTATTAGACTTTCAATTTGCTGTCAACTTTGCTCATTTTCAGCCAACTACAGGCATCTTGGACAGGTTATCTATGTCACTAAACTAATTTGTATCCACTCAGCCTGCAATCACAGTGAGACAAGAACAACAGAGCCTGTGGCACCACATCTACTGCATATACACAAGAAAGCAAAAACAAAGAGGAAGAAATTCAAGAAAGAAGTTTAAGGTAAACAGTTACTCAGTTGATAACCAAAAAACATGAAACAAATCTGCCATCTATTACAAGAATAAAAATATTTATTATTCTTAAGACTTTTGTTTAAGTATTGTCCAATAAACCCAAAAGTTAAATCCAAGAAAGGACAGTTATCGGTGAATTCATTTAAGGAAAAAAAAATGCCTGAAAGGGATTAAATAAATAAATAAATACTTGGTCAACGCTAAAGAGCAGTGTGGCATATGAGAACGCATGCATCACAAACTTGCCAAAACTAAGAAGGCAGACACACCAGTTCATAGAACAAGCATAACAGAAACTTCTCTTGTTACTTAGACAAAAATTCTAAAGTAACGACCACATTCCAAATGCGCACTGAAATAGGTTTTGAAATTTTCCATTTTAATAAACAGGACGAGTCAGGGAATGAAAAGGCAAGACGACACCCTGCCCCCAGAGCCACTGCTGTGCTCCAGACTTTCCTTATTCATTTCCCTCTTTGTCACACTAAAATCTCGCTATTTAGCATACAAGTTGATTTACAAATTGCATTTCTCTATGAATCCCTTTCATTGTGCCTCTGGCCCCTCAACACTTTCATCAGGGCCAAGAATTCATTTGCAAATGAAACCCAGAGAAGTGCAGCCCTGCCCCACAGAGAGACAGGATGCCTTCCCATTGTTCACACAGCATGGGAGCGGCGGGGATCGTCGGCACAGCCTGGCCCTGCTCATCTCAGTCGACTCAAAGCAGATCCTGTTTAATTCAGGGATTATCTCCCTCAATGTTTCTCCGCTCAGAGACATCAGATAACGCAAAGTTGCCATGACAGTAAACCCCGGCCCTCACACCACCAAACCATGCAAACAGGGAAGACTCAACTTTAATGATAACTTTTCATGTTAAATCCCCCCCCCCCCCCCCCCCCCCAATTCCACCCACCCGTCTACCTACACCCCAAGCGTTAATTTTGAAAAAATGTGTTTGATTCATAGTGTGAGAAATGTGAGGATTAAATAAACACCTTTTCTCTTTTCTCAAGGTTCACTGTACACAAATTAGTGTGAAGAAAATCAAATCATATGAAAATGAGCAGGATGAAAATAGAAGAATATAGAAAAAACAAAAACTTTTGCCTGACTTTTGGAAGATGCAGAGTTATTCATAAAAAATAAAATACCTGAGTTTTCACTGTGTGTGTGTCTGTGTGTGCAAATCTACACACAGCAGAGAAAAAGCTCTACAGTGGAATTTAATTAATTCACTATTTAACTCACAAACATAATAAGTGTGTTTCTTTAATTGAATAAATCCTAACAAATACTAAAACATTATTTTCTGTACAGTGCATTTTCAAAAATTGTGCACTTTCAAATTATTTAAACTTATCAAACAAATGCCACAATAAAACAAATGCATGGATAAAATACAACTATCGCTAGAATATAAAATTACACTAAAAAAGACAGCAAAGACAGATGAGCTTTCCCCCAAAATGTACATTTCTATACTCTAACTAAGGAACTGCTAAGACTCGTCATCAAATTGCAATGCAGCAAGGGACATTGTCGTCTTCCGAACTCTATCACAAGTTTAAGGAAAGCCAATGGTAAAAATGCCTTTACGGCTGTACAGTGTAAGAATCATTTCACCACCAACTGCATATGACTTTTTACACTGCCAAAATATGTCTTTACTTGATGACCGAAAAAGGATCAAAACTGAATTAATGCATCACTACAAATCCACTGTCCACATAAGACTAGGAGCAAACAGCGCAGATGCTAGCATTAGGCTTAATTCCTAAAATAGCAAGGATTAACTTCAAATTACAATTAAGATAAAGTCAAGCTGGTATGAAGAAAGACTGTAAACTTCGATAGAATGTCTATCAATAGCACAATGTAAGTAGTGAGCAGAGCTAAAGGGCGTTAAGGCAGACAGCAAGAGGACGGAGCCTCAAAGAGATTGACCAAAAATCTGAATATGAGAGACAAGAAAGTAAGGATTAGTCAAAAAAGTTGGAGAGCTTTGAGAGATCCTACATTATTTTTTCGCAGGGGGCCTCTGTGAGCGTCTTGACACTTGTAACTTCAGGAGGGTTTCTGCTCACATCTTCTCCAGCCCTCAGGACTCATCCCACTGAACACTAGATGGGGTTCCACTAAAGCTGCCGTGGTCCAGGACAAGATTCAAATCTCAGAAGCTCTGCCCCGGTGACATGGTTAAAGCTTAAGGGGAGGGAAAAAGGCAAAGCAAGTCCTTCAGGCTACACCTAAACTCACACCACATAAACAATGGCAAAATGACAAGCGAGGCACTCTGTGTTTGCAGGGAGAAACAGCGCAAAAGGGGGCTGCCCTGCCAATCTCTCCTCTAGGGGGGCCACTCTGATAGGGCATAAGGGGATGGTCACAACATTGATAAGGCCCCACAGTCAAACACACTCTTAAATAAAAAAGCTGAGGCCTTGCTGGGCTGCCTGCAGCTCTCATCAGCAGGGTCAATGGCAAGGCAGAGAGGAACACAGTGAGCCCTGAACTCTGATCACCTCCAAACAGAGGGATGCTGGCAAAGGTTAAAACAGCTCAACATCCCACCCTCTGTGGCTCTCACTCCGACCTCCCAGTAACTACAGCCCTGAGCATCACTGATATTCAGCTACAAATACAATGACTTTCTGTTTCCCTTTCTGCTACCAGAACACTCTAGAAAGACACACAACTCATTTATAATGAGCACTGCTTCAGCTAAATAATCCCAAACTTAAAGACAACATGGTCATACTCTTATAATTACATACACAAGACACTTGCAACTATTTTAGCATATGGCCTAGACATAATTAGGAATTTTTGCATTCTGCAGATGGGTTGTTGAAACAAGTGACTTTCCCTCACTCCCCTTTATTAGATTTAAAGGAAATTTAGGGGAAAGAAACAGCACTCAGGGATAGACAAGGTTTTGCATTAATCATCAAGTTCCTAAAATCACGTGAAACAGCGTTTCAATGCGTGACTTTCTCCCGAAAGGAATATTTATTTTAAATATTTATTTGAAATGCACATGCTTTTCAGGTTGTGCTAAACACAGTGTGCTGCACAGATTTTTTTATTTCCTCGCATGAAATCTGTAGGCCATTTTTCTAAAAATTTAAATCAAAAGATGTATTTATTTTTAAATTGCAGAAAGTATAAATTTTGTGCGGCAAAATTCGATCACACTGCGCCGAATAACAAAGTCGGGGCTTCTTTCCATTTATGAACATTTATGAAATTACTTAAAATATTAATGGATATTTTTTTCCTCCTAATGAACGCATGACTGAAAAGTCGGTCAACAAAAATACACGCTGCAACGTCCTGTAGCGAAATGAAAGCTTTATTTATAACTATTCTACAGTGATCTGAAACGCAGTTTTATTAGTGTCTTGTTTGGCTCGAGTATTCCCCTTTTCTACAAAAACAAAGCAGCTTGCAATTAATTATAACTTTACTGGCTTATGTTGGCCTCTGAAACTCTGAGAGCTCATGCAAAGTCCTGAAAGCCACTTTGTACAAACTCATTTCACATTTTAGGCACCACATTTCTAACAAAGCATTCTTACTGCAGTTTTTTCAAAGGTGTAAGATGGTCGCATTGGCTACAAGTCCGCAAGTTAAAATTAGGAAATCGGTTTATCTATATCGACATGAAACTATCTTTTGGACGAATCGGTTGTGTATTTGTGGAGACAGAATGGCCGAGACAAAACTTCAGTTTCCCAAATATTTGTTTTCTTCTTCTTCTTCTTTTTTATAAGAAAAAAAATTGCCTAAAGACGGGTAAACTAAAGAGACCGTCACAGGAGGAACTGGGAAAGATGTTTGTTCATTAACGTTCTCCGGCGCACTCTGTCCTCCTTTCATCTTACTTAAAAAAAAAGAGTAACAAGCCATGGCGTAGACTGTTGATATATTTTCATAAAAGAAGGAGATATCTGTACGAGTTTGCAGCGCAAAGTTGAAGCACACGGAATACGGTATTTGTCGGTCCGGGACCAAAGAAAAGTTGGGAGTCCCGACAGGGGCGACAGGGTGGTCGATGTCGAGGCAAGACGCCGACCGCTGAACGCAGGGAAGCCTGAGTGCGAGCGGAGCGATTATTTATTTATTTAAAACGCGCTAAAGTTAAGATTAAAAACTTTTGAAACTTTTAAGTCACACCGAGCTCAAACCCAAAGAAAACGCACCATATCTGTGTTCTCATATTTCACTTATTAACCGCCTAGAACTGAGTTTTAACCTCTGATAATAAAATAATCAGCGCAGAAATGTCAAGTTACCCCAAATTGTTCTTGGTACTTGAATAATGGGAAATTCGTGGAAAATCGGTGCATCAACTTTTGTTAAAAGTCGACCATACTTTCATCAAGAAGTCACTTGAATTTGTAAAGAAATCAACAAAAAACTAACAGCATAAACTCCAATTCAAAGTCTTCCTTAACAGTGAGAGTTGACCGCGGACACAATAAAAACATCGCTTAAAAGAAAGAAAAATTCACGGTGATTGCATAAAAGGAGCGTTGGGTTACTTGGACTCACCATTGTGCTCCGATAAAGGCAGATGAGGGTCGGATTGGAAGTGTTGAGGCTTCGCTTGCTTCCTCCGCGACATGCTGGCTGGCACATCAGCAGGCAAAGAATAAAAAAATGACTACAAAACCTTCTAAAAAATTACGTAAATCGAGAACATCCACCGCGCATGTGCCCCGTTATGATTATCAATAATGCTCTGCGATTAATCATACGGGGGCTTCTTTGAAAGGCGATTGGCACCTTGCCAGCCCCCCTCCTATTCAAATGAAGTCTCTTTAATCAATTAGCTCCTGATTTGCTGGGGACTCTTGTCTCTCTCTCAGCTCCCACCCAATGAGTTGATCCGTATGAGGAAGAAAGGCTGGGTTTTCCAAACTCCCTTTAGATACGGTTTAACCCCTTCTGTTAGCCAAGTCAAGGCTTATCTTGACTACTACAGGGGAATGTCAGCGTCTCGAGTCCATGCCCGCGACAGTATCTTTCAGTCTTTTGCAGTCATCACAGTTTATTTTCTTTCTTTTTTCCTTTTCCCCTGTTGATGTGGATTGACGGGACGCTCGCAACTCAAACCTTCACGATCTCCAACCAACTTTAATTTCACTACAACTCGGTAGTCCGTTCTCCACTCTTGCGTAAAGATCGCTGTAATACAGCTCTTGTTGTGTGCACACCGACACCTACTTTCTGAAGAGTTTGAAGCGAAGCTCCCGGTGCGGTAAAACGCAACGTCTCGCCAGCATGTTCCGTGCGTAAATGGCACCGTTACGCGTTCCCAAAAGTCCAGAGTGAGATCCGACGTCCCAATCACTTTGATTTGATTATTATTAGCAGAAAGAGGGGTTACTTACTAACACGTTTTCATCACACACTGCGTTCCGCGAATAAACAAACTTTGAGGGCCCGTGCGGCAGTGGGACAAATGTGGAGCCCGGCCCATCGAGGATCTGATTGGTCATCGGGCTATTCAGTCACGTTACCATTCACCTCCACCTCCCTCTCCCTCGCTCCCGCTCTCTCTCTTTCTCTCTGATTGAGCACAGCAGAGCCAAACGGTTTGTGCGCGCCGGGATGATCAGTGGTAAAGAGCGGAGAGACAGAAGTCTGTTCATCTGAATGGGGATAAATTAAGCTTTTAAATTCTTCCCCAAACACTTTTTTAACGAATGCTTGCCTCATATCCATGTCACGCGGACTAATCTATATTTCACATCATGCATTTGGAAAAAAAAAACCCTAAACTTTTCTTTATATATTCACCATCCACTGGGTTGTTTATGTTGTAAAATCGGCATGAATTACTGCATAATGTCCTTATCAAAAGTTAAATGTTTGGCCTGTTGATATGTTTTATTTTATCATAATGGTAAATGTTTTTATTAGATTGACAATTGGCCAATATATTTCAGCTGATAACGGCAAAGCAAATAAAACGATGTCTTAATCGAGCCTGTGGATTACAGAAGTTACATTATTATTATTATTATTATTATTATTATTATTATTATTATTATTATTATTATTATTATTATTATTATTATAAATAATGCATTAACAGGAGTGCGCATTCACTTGGGATGCTTAAGAGGGCAAGAGATCCCACAGGAGCTTCTTGTGAGCGCTGAGTCGAGTAGATTTATTACCTGAAAAAGATAAACGAAGCTTTCAGTCAGGCTGATTTTGAGAAATGAAGATAATAATGTTACTATAGGTGATGCCTCGGATGCCATTATTTTTCACTGAATATTTAAAGAGCAGCTGCAGGCTAGATGGATCTGGTCCTCTCTTGTGTCAGATATCTTTTAGTTTCGACTAGCCTTACTATTTACTTATTCATGAAAAAAGGAAAGAGCAGAGGGAAAATCAAATACCTCTGATGGCCTTAGTGATCTGCTTTATCAATGCGTTAGGTCGAATAATTAAACAGCACACATAATTTTCAAATGGAACATTCTTTTCTTCTTCTTCTTCTTCTTCTTCTTTTTTGGGGGGAGGGAGTATCAATTGATGCGTAAACTGTCCACAAACCTGGGGACCAGATCGAAATTAAAGCTGTGACTAAAAAAAATCAAAGAGCAAATTATCATTAGTAGGGGAAAATGTGTATGTGCGCGTGCAGTTAAAAAGCCCGTGCAATTATATGCAGGAAACTTGAAATTGCTAGGAGAGGAAAAAGGGGTCTGCAATATTGTAATGTCCCGGGCGGAAAAATCAATGGCCAGTTAATTGATGTGAGTGTTGGTGTGAGATTGTAAACAGGGTGATTTGCAGCCCAGCCGAGCAGGAGACATTTTAAATGGGATTCACTCGGGACGGTTGAGGATACAGTGTTAACAGTCATGGGCTGAATGACACAGGCGGACACAGTTTGGGGACCCAACAGATATAACTCAGTGCCAGTGCTTGAAAAAGTTTTAAACTGACTTAAACGTTTTTTATTTCTTTTCTTTTTTCAGAGGCGTGTGTCTGCCTGAATTATTATTTATTATCTGTTGAGTGAGAAAGCGGGAAAAAATAAATATTTAACATAAAAATGTTTATCATACTAATGATAATGATATTAAGATAGAATTATTAATGTATATTTCCTTTTTTAAAAAAAACTATTAAAACCTTTGGTTAACGGTGAATGTAATAACCGTTTATTTAACAGGCGCATCAAACAGTTTCTTTTTGTCACTGTGGGGGGAAAGTGCTTTCAAAGAAAAGTGACAGAAGCCTTTGGCGCATAAAAAGTGCGCATTTGTCGGTTATGCGCAATCAATGCTGCGCGCACCATATCAGAGACGGTCTGTCGTGGGTGTCATCATTCACTATTATCACCGACACGTCGTGATTGATCACGTAGCTCAGAAACACTGCACGTCTGAGCGCATAATGCGATAGTTAAAGCGAGGAATCTACCAAAGCGCAGTTGTTAGTGATCCTCACACTCTGTATTTCTAACTAGAAAGCCCCCTTTTTTCTGCTTATTCAACACGTGGTGGGTTTCTATTCACGGTCCTGCTCGACTCGATGCCTAAAGAATTACAACTAGCTGGATTAGGCCTTCATCTAGGTCAGCTGCACGTGTGTGCGCGCGCGCGCGCGTGTGTGCGCGCGCGCGTAGTATTTGTGATAACAGTCGCACAAATGGCAAAAAGAGAGAGCGGACAAAACTCAAGGTTTTACAAGAAAGCAGAGTCTCGTGATTCCAGTATGTATGAAGAGGAGTGGAGTCCCTGATTAACAGGGCTGCTGCTTACATGGACAATAGGTTTGATTCATATGTTATGAGTAAAGAGCCTCTATTAAAAAATACCAAAAAGTTATAGAGATAATATTAAGAAAGGGCCTTTTTAATAATAACAAATACAATCACAAACAACCATAGGCTGAAATTCCCTAAAATATTTTATTTTGTGGCAGGATAAATAAACTAGTACATTATTCCTTCTTTTCTTCATTAATGACAACTGATGAAGTCAATGGTCCCCCTCATTCCCAGAACAAATATCAAGTGCCTGGCATTATTAATGGCACCATGATGTCTTTACTAAAGGATTATGAGCTTGATTAAAGGGATTGTTGTAAGCTGGCCTCATGCTCAAATAAAGAAATAAGGCCATATTTTCCTTCTACCAAGTCACACACTCTGTCACTGTATGACTCTTAACAGAACAGTACTGCTATGTTTAGGGTGCCCAACCTCAGTATTACTCAGTATTTGAGTTATTCCACATTAAGTCTTCTAAAAAACCAAAACGAATAAATAAACAGAAAAACAATAACAAAAAAAAAAAAACATATCTAAAGTTAATCAGATTATAGGGCTATGGGGAAAGAAAAAACACTCCAGCTAGAGCAGAAATTATTGGTTCATTTACTTGAAGTATGAAGTGAGATTTCTTTGTCTTCCAGACAATCAGAATGCAGCATTTAGCACTGTTTTGCCACCAAAGGAATCCCATTGAAAAATCGCCTGCATTAAAATTCAATACCTGCAGCAGCACCGACTAGCCTCCATTAATTAAGAGATCAAACCCTTTCCATTGTCCCCCAGCAGCCCTGCCACCACTTGTCCCACAGATTGTTTTCCCCCATTGTGCCCTCTGACATCTTCCTGCAGCATCGCCCGATATCAATGGGCCGTGTTTGTTTTTACATTATCTCAGCTGCAGTTACAGACACCCCCTTTCAATCTCATCTTGTTTGAGGGAAAACAAGCAAACATTCAAGGGTGTCGCAGAGGTGCTAGAGGTCACTGGTCCATCACACATATCCTGCATGTCCAGGCTCTGTGTGTGTGTGTGATTGTGAGTTTGCATGTGCCACTGGTACAGCCATCTGTGGCACAAACACTGTGAGTGATTGTGTTTAAGCTGTAGCTACTCAGGTACAAGTGTACTAGTGTTAGGAGATGTGTGCCAATGGATCCTTGACAAAGAGCTTCAACCCCCCCCCCCCCCCCCCCCCCCCCCCCCCTCGTTATTAGTGAGAGAGGCCAGGCTTCAGTGTCTTTCTGAATGGTGTAACTGGACACCAAACATTACAGGCGGGATGCACTCAAACATAAAACTACATTTGCATCCTTTTGGATAGTTTGCAAACACTAGAATACTTTTGTTTCAGATAAAATATAAACACAGCACAATTTAGAAGAGATTAAAACTTTATGATAGTATAACTTGCTGCATTCTTGTATTAAAAACAATTAATTACACTTTTCAATTTGGACAAATTCAAATCATAGTTTGTTTCGCATCAGATATGACTGATTATTAACTGATGATTCTTATTTATAAATAGGCGTTTAAATAGATATAGATAAGTAATATACACAGCACTTGAGCAAAACGAACCTTTAGCTTTAGTTCACTAAGTTTATTAGCTTTATGGCTGTTTCTCATTACTGTCCACCCAAGTTTTTTTCTAAATAGATACACTCAGTCACAGTGATGCAATCGTTCAATCCTTCAATTGTTATCATACAAATTCACTTGATTGTATCTGATTAAACATGTTCGCTTGAGTTGCATTAACGACAAACACGGTGGTACTGGACGACCACCAAGACTCCCATTTTAGCTCCTTCGTATTCTTGAAAAACACATTGTGCTTTCATATGACATTGACAAATGATATTTGGATGAAGAGGGATGCTTAGATGGTTAGATGTTTCACAGAATGGAGCCGGATTACACTGACACACATCACTAAGGCTGGAGGTTATAGAGGAACCAAACACTCCAAACATCTTGAAGAAATTACAGACATCACCCACCGAAAGCTGAGTGTTTATGTATTCTTAAGAACCTGGAAGCAAAACTAAAAATTACACATCGACTTATCCCTACATTACTTCACACGCTCGTAAACACAGAATATACAGAATATACACATGCAATGTCTGTGTCACAGCCACAAAGCAAGCCGGGCGGGTAATGTAACCACACACAAAGCAACGTGCAGGTAACCACCGAGCCAGCAGACACGCCACGTAAAACAAAAAACAAAACACACACATTCTTACAGTAAATACAGCCACAAAGTTGAAACATATCAAGCGGTTTATTCGCAGTGACTCTGGGCACAAGATGTTTATCAACTGCCGCCAGACAGCTGTGTTGGTCGGCCAGCAGTTAACTGTGTCTCAGACAGCCTCTTATTGCTATTGATAGTTAGCATCAGTGTCCTGGCTGAGGAATGTGACTGCTATAGGCAAACACAAGCTATTGATCTTCAGCCTGTCCCTCACCGGCCTGGAGCTACAGAGGGAAAGAAATGGGAGTGGA
This sequence comes from Rhamphochromis sp. 'chilingali', assembly GCF_963969265.1. NCBI lineage: Eukaryota > Metazoa > Chordata > Actinopteri > Cichliformes > Cichlidae > Rhamphochromis > Rhamphochromis sp. 'chilingali'. Next base: position 33,962,845 of record NC_137933.1, on the reverse strand, counting down.
GGCCGGGCGGAGCCTTCAGACTCACTGTCTGGCACCTGGGAGAGCTACTGGTGGTGCTGGTCAGGGGTGTATTGAGAAAGATCTCACTCCTTTAGATTGCTGCTTTGTGTTCAAATTACCAGCCTGCATCTATTAATGAAGCATTAGCTAAATTATTCATTTATAGTCCCATTTTAAGTCTTTCATTTTAAGGCCACCTAAAGAAATGCATTTCTTGTCAGTTTTTCTCCAGTCAATGAAATTTTTAACTTCCTACGTACTTTGCATCTTGTCTCGTCCCCCTTTCATCCTTTTTGTTCAGCTTTTTCTTAAATTAATATCCTCATTCGTTTATGTATTGATTGATTGATTGACTGGAATAGAGCAATTCACTTTGGTGCACAGTGCTTTCAAAGCGGCATTTAAGCTCACCGCTAGCAACATTCAATTCATTAAATGACTGCTTCAGATTGTGCCCTGTTTTCTTTATATTTCTCTATATATTCCCAATAAAGAAATCACCACCAAATATGATGCCTTTCTGTACTTAATTGCTCTTTAAAACAAGCACAAACACACATGAGACTGCACTGGGGTTTCAGTGGTTCAAAATGAGGAATCTGTCGGGAGGAAAAGTGTTGCAGGCTCTATGTGAGGTCTTCTTATGTGTTTGCATGTGTGCTCTTGAGCTTCCTGTGACCACACGAGAGGGAACTAAATTTAAGCTGGTGTTTGTGTGTATGCCTGTGTGCTTTAGACTGAAAAACAAAACATACAGTATCTCTGTTTTTATCTCTGTGTTTATTTACCCACATAATATGTAGAGGACAAAATTTCTGCAAGTGCTGCATATATATGGCATTTTATTGTCAATGAGTAGAACTGAAATTAGATGGCATTTCGTTATAGCTCCACTGTTGTTGCACACCACGTCTGCACTGGAAAGGGGAAGAGGAGTGAAATCTGCCTGGAGGTGAAGGGGGAGGGCTTGTCATTCTTTATTTACCCCACTTGTGGAAGTCTAGTCGGATACGGGATATCAGAGAAGTCAGTTCCCTGATGACAAGCGAGAAGACTACCTTGAGGGGTAAACTCAGTCAAGTTATAGGACTGCCACCACTTCCCCACTTCCTTTTTCTTCACGACTCACTCTTTTCTCCCCTATTTATGTCTCCTCTTGCTTCTTTTTTTCTTTTTACTATTTTCTTTTCATATTTTGCAAAGGAAGATATAAAACATAAGAATTACGTCAATAAATTTAATTTACTATGGAGTCGAACAAGGTATGAAAAGAAAATGAAAAAGTAAAAAAAAAAAAATCCATGTAATAATGAAAAACGCTTCAGTGCCCTTATTTGTGTTTGTGTGTGTGCGTACGCTGGAATCAAATAGTCCCTCTCCTGCTCTCTTAGCTCATTTAGACTGCATGTCAGACAGAATGGCAATCAGACTCTCTCATCAAACTCCATTGCCCTTTTACTTTTTCTCCTACCTCCTGGCTCATCTTGTTTGGTGAGTTGGTGCTTTTCAAACTCCCATCAAAGCGTCTGGCAAGGGGACACAACACAGCTTGCCTTACATTTTCACGAGGCCCACTGAGGTTCACTCCATATTCTTTAATGATGTTTTGGTACAGATAAAAATTACAGTCTTTTTGTTTCTCAGAGATCTAGCAACTTGAGGTAGGGACAAATAAATAAATACTTCTGCCTACTCCTTTTCAAACAAATAATGGAATGATATTTTGTAATGACTGTGAAGGCACATGTTTGAAATGTTTGAAATAAAAATGAACTGAACTGAGCATCTCATATCTAAAAACCCTACTACAGATAGGGTATGCATTCTCATCACTCTGGTATACAGCTGCACACATTCAGATGGATAAGGACAAATGTAAACACACACACACACACACACACACACACACACACACACACACACACACACACACACACACACACACACACACACACACACACACACACACACACAGGACTCTTTTCAAAGAAGTTTGCTTTTTTTATTACTTCCTTTCCCATTCAGTGGCCTCCCCACTTTCCACAGTGCCCTGGGTGTGCAGTGAAAGAGTCGTGCTTATTATGTGCTCCGGGCTCTCCAAACCCAGCTTTGTTTTGTCCAGATAGCTCTCTCTCCCTCACTCTCCTTCTCTGTCTCTCTTTAATATTCACAGTAAGAGTCTTGGCTCTCACAAGACGGCTGTTTTCCCAGTTTTCTCCCCCGCTAACAGCCAAGTGTGGCCCCTGTGAGTGTAAACACGCAGAAGGGAGGGACATCTCCTGACAAACATCTCCAAGGATGTGCCACCCTGCCCCGTGTCATTCATTCTCTACCTGGCACTGGAGCTAAACTGTTAACACTGAAGTGTGAGTGCCCGAACCCTAAAGGACTGCCAGCGGCTGCACATGCCTGGTCTACCTAAATTCACACTACACTCACATCTGCTCTTCACAGAGAAACGATGCAGTGTATAAGCACATCACAGAGTCTGTGCGTGTGTTGCAAAGGCAGAGCTGTTTGCAGAACTTCGTACGATGACAGAATAATAAGTAACTTAATGTACACATTTCTCATAGACCTAATTTGAGATTTCACACCTAATCCATTCTTAAGTATGCCTTGCTTTGTCCCCTTACACTGCACTGAAAGCCCTTATATGTCAGCCTGTTCTGTCAGTGTGAGTTGTGAATGTGTCACCATGACAAATTCTTCTACATTAATTGCTTTTGGCAGTTAAGGTTATTCTCCCTTGGACTGTAATGTCTTCCAGGGGTCCTTTGTTTAACCAGGTGGCTAACGTAAGAACCACCTCTCACAGAGTTGATATCTGGAGAGTTGCACCCACTGGAGAAAATTGTCATTACCTTGTAGTTTAGTATCTGCCATTGGCAGCACAAGACTAGCAAACAGCATGAATTAGGAGCGGAGCTTATATTTAACCAGAAGATCACCCCAAACATTGATAAGGCAGTGCACTGCATGGCAGTCAGACCCCTGGTGATGTTAACAGCACTATGCTGTTATCACAGGTGTGATCGCTCACCAGCCCACAACCACATTTACATCTTAATTACCAGCCTAATCAGTGGGGTTGCACTTTGACTTCATTTGTGACATTCTTGAAACCTCATTTAAGGTGTAAGAATAGGCCATCATAAGTACTGGTGGTAAGAGAGAGGCACCTATTTTCACCGTGGGATACAAAGAAGATAAAAAGGGGCATACTCCTGAAGTCTCACAGGTGTGCTCACGCTGCACAGTGGGGTTGACAAAGTGAGCACTGGGAGATATTTATGATAATTGCATACTCCTCCCAAAATGACAAAGCAAATTGGTGAGACGTGCAGCGTATGACAGAAAACGGATAGCTTGTGGGACTTGAGCGGGGTGATTTAAATGCCAGGTGATTGAACAACAAACTCGCATTAAGACCTTATTGATGAGTTCAGAGTTTCATTTGGGATCAATAAGACGATTGGTCGAGGCTGAAGCCAATACATGCAGTAGGGAGAGACTGCGGGGTAGAGAGATGAGAGGTTATTGAACTGCTTCACCACAGAATAGAGAAGACACTGGGTTATGTTTATCTAAAAGTGGCCTCAGAGTAAATTCCTGCAAACAGCAACAACTGGAGGATTTTATCCAGAGGGGTGGCAGGATATCATCATACGGTGATGTCAGAATATGGAAGCGAGCAGTTTTTGTTAATCAGCTTGAAATGACGCCTGATTACAGATGAGAGCTCGATGTAAATGTTGACCATTGAGAGATTATGATTTGAGGGTCAAAATATTTTTAAGATGGAATTTAAACAGTCAAATAGGTTTCCAGCCTGAGTCAGAAACTCCACAGGTTACAAGTGAGCATGTGAAAACTAGTTAGCGAGGGAACAGTGAATTGGAAATGGTTAAAGTGGTTGAAAGTAGTAACAGACAAGCAGTGGAAACGATGAATAATCACCCAGCTTCTACTAATCCAAAAACACAAATGCCAGCTCAAAACATATGTAACACAACAACATCTGGTATAGTATAATTATTTGTGTTAAATAACATCAAGTTTAAACTCCACTGAGATGAGCTGAAGTAGATGAACAAGTACACGAGCTCAAGAAGCACTTGACTAGACTATTAAATGTCGATTTGTGCTGTTGTGGCTTGTTAAGTTACTTCTTCACTGGTGCCGAAAAGAGAAATTCACTATGATTGCTGAAGCCGGCTGTATGGGTGAGAGGCCTAGTACTGTAAAGCTTGAAGAATCACAGCTGTGTCATCACTCTCCTCCTACGGTGTGACAGATGATGCTAACAATGAACATTTCATCTTCAGCTGCAGCGCAAGCTCCTATAAGACAGAGATGAAGTACATGGGGCGAGATGAATTACAGCACAGTGATTTATCACGACAGGCCAATAAGAATAATACAAATGAACAATTAGTAAATTTAGCCTTAATTAACCGCTCCGAGACAAAAGACGAGCTTGTACAGCATGTGCGAACATGATTCGAAGTAGTCAAAGCACGGGGCTAATCTTCACGCAATTTGAGGAATATTACTGTGTTAATTAGGGTTAATTGAATAATTTGCCTCATTGCATACTGATTATGGATGTCAAACACAGAGGGGATATCTTGATTAAGCAGAATGTTCTGAATAAAGGATGTGTGTTTAGTGGGCAAGTGTGAAATACCTACAGATTAAATGTCAATCAAAAGCTTTTCAAAGGCACAAATATTATTCTTGAGCCTTAAAAACAAAGTATTTTTATGTACTTTTTGTATTTTGAAAGCCAGTCAGATGACTTTGATGGAGTAATTTATTCTGCAACACATTAACAGTTTCTTTAAACAGATGTAGTTCAAAAGAAGACAAGGAGAGACTGTGGTGTTTGCCTGGTTTGAACCATGCTCACATCACATGGGTTCTGTTTTTTTTCAGCACCTGATTTGGAAAAACTCTGTTTCCCACACAGTCTCCTCATGACTGATAATGCAATTTAACAGGCAATACAATACCGTGCGAGACCTGGATGACATGCTTCCCTCGTCTCAGCACTGGCTTGAGAATTAAAACCCACAAGATCTTTGGCACACATTTGTGCACTCCTGCATCCACACAAACAGATGCAACCAAAACAAATTAGGCCATATCTCATAATTCAATGTCACAAAATCTAATTGGTATCAGCCGAAGCCCGAAACCCTGAGAACTTTAAAGTTCCAAGGGCTTTTGGCTTTGTTCTAAAAATATACATTTTAGTTAAATAAAAAAACAACAACACAAACACATTTTGACATTATGTCAATAAGTGAAAACTGCAGAGACCTCCCTCCTCACCCTCCCAGCCCTACACGCATGCCTACAAACACAAAAACGTGCCCTTAAACCTGCTGAGAGAATAAAGCATACATTACACAGTGAGTTCTTAATTAGACGGTATATATGATGGCTGTTTGTATACGTTTAAGTTTATGTGTGTGTTTGTGTATGTATCCACAATGTGTGCGTGTGCTGCAGAGAAATAGGATGATGCCATCATCCAGGGAGCTGGCAGCAAATATCTGGTTAACAAATGATGATGTGAATACATGGCCTCATAAGTCTATAAATCAGATTCCCCCCTTACAAATTAATAGAGTTCACAGTTGACGGCTGAGGTGAGACATCGTAAATTATGTTTGGCACATGAAAATGAAGCAAAAACTGGAGGAGAAATAATAGAAATTTGCCCTGCTGTATTAGGATTATTGCTTTCCTAAAAAATGAAATATAAAATGATGGCAATAACACATTTAAATACTTTAGGACATTTTTCCTGATTACCCACTTACAGTGGAGAAAAAAAATCAGTTCTCGTGATCAAAATTAAAATTTTTTTAAACAGAAGTACTCACTTCATGCATACTCTGCTTCACTTAATATTTTGAACTGTTAGTTCTTATGCATATATTTTCTATTGTCCCTGCATTTTCCTGTCATTGCAAATAGCTGCCAAAGAAATGGCAGAACAGGCTTCTTGGCACATGGCTTGAGGATGATATCAAAGACAGAGGAGGAAACATCAGTAAAAAGACTAAAAAAGGACAACAGAAACAAGAGAAATGTGGGGGATGATGGGAGGAGGGCTAAGTACCAGGAGCGTGTCAATGTGGGGGGCTAATGGTGGGGGTACCAAGGTTGCAAGCAATTTCTCTTTGTTATCAAGTGAAATGACTCTGCAAATATGACAATAAATCACAGTGGAAATCAATCTGAGAGGAGACGACTGTGAGCCACTGATAATGCATCAATCAATATTTAATGTTTAGACTTTAATTAATCCACAGGCGCCAAGCATTCTTTAAGTGACAAAGCACGAGGAGAGGGGGAAAAAACGAGCAGGGAGTGCTTTTGCATAGAATAGCTCTTATATCAAACTGAGACACTGAGCTGAGCGGCTTCATCAGTCGATTTCCCACAGCTTCCCAGTGTTGCTTCATTTCCTATTCTCTTATTTGCGAGACCTTGAAACTGAAGAGAATAAAAGTATGCATTTGGAAGTTAGATGAAAAAATGGAAATGCATAAATACCTTTACTGGGTATATGTGACACTGCTTAGGTGATGTTTAAAATATGTTCTGGATCCACCCAAAGTCCTAGGAACTACACTCAAAAAAGCAAAATTGGGTGGCTGTTAAATTTACAAGAGTCTAACTTGTAACTTGAATATAAAAATAATTTTATGTTTCTATGGTGAATGTAATTAAATCATGTACGATCTGCATGAAATTCAACAACTCAATACTAGTTCAATGTATTCTTGTTTCAATGACATGACGCAATCGAGCAAGAGTGGTTAGCTGCATGGACTCGCGATATCACAAGATCACGCGAGATTTCAAACCACAGGAAAATCACTGGGATTATAAGTGGCAGAAAAGCATAACCACAGCACTTTTTTTTAACCTGTTAGGGACAAAAACATAAAAAAAAATTCTGCATTTAACTACGAAGTGACATCTCGGTGGCACTCGGTTAGCACTATTGCCTCATAGCAAGAAGGTCCTGAGTTCAACTGGCCACAGCCTTTCTGTGTGGAGTTTGCACGTTCTCTCCATGTTTGTGTCTTCCTGGGTACATGCAGTAGGGTTAGGTTAATTAATGATTCTAAATGGCCCATAGATGTGAGAGTGAACGGTTGTCCGTCTCCGTGCGATATAATGGTGACTTGGACAGGGTGTGCCCCACCTCTTGCCCTGTGACAGCTGGGATAGGCTCCTGCGACCAAGGGGATGGATGGAGTGACAGCTATGTCTTAAATCCATTAAATTGGAGGAAAATAAGACGCACATGACAAGTTTTATGTTAACCAGACTCTGACTTTGTTGAACACTGCAAAAAATAACTCTTTAAATGAACTTAAAATAATCATGGAAAGGATTTCCATGTTAGTAAATGGCTTTCTATTTGCATTAAGTACTTTTGTTGGACTAATGTAATTTGCATGGGTTGGATCAACTTAATTCAAACTTAATTAAGTTGGTCCAATTCAAGTACATTAAGTTGGAATAACAGAATTGCATAATGGTAAAATAAAGCAATTTAATCACGTGGAAAACCTTTTCATGATTTCTTTTATGTTCATTCAAATAGTTATTGTTTTTGAGTTTAGATAACAGGCTGCTGCTATTTATTGTGTCTTTATGCACTTGAAATAATGTAAACTACTCAAATAATGATTGTGAGGTTTTGAAATTAGGTGAACTCTGCTCATAATGTAATGTTGTGTTTTGTGCCACATCACACTTGTCTGACCATACTAAAATGGAAAAAAGTTTACAGGTGTTTTTATTCCCTGTAGAGAGAAGGCAAGTTAAAAAGCTAGGTGTAATAGAAGAAGTACTTCATATGGGGTTCATAAGTTCATAGGGTGAAAACAAGGATAGTGGAAACAATGTAATTAAAGACATCAATAGAATTGTACTGGTTTGTACTTTCAAAATGTCCCTCAACATCATTATTGATCATTGTCACATTTGTTTTTCTGATGGTGCACACTGGGAATCTCTACCTAAGACATAATTGTTTATATATTAATATATTAATCTTTTGTAAATTAGAAATGAAGTTGGCGAGAATAAATATAATTATAATAAAATTATTTAGTGCATGCTATTGCTCCCATCTAAATAAACATATTTGGTAATGAGCATCCTTCTGGACAAAAGAATTAGAGGTATACTTGCCTATCTTTAAATATGACTTATTTGTGCAGTGCTCAAACTAATTCCTCAAATGCCTGTCCACATTGTATTATAGAAAAAAGTTGGCATTTAGACACATGCAGTTTAGTAGAAAGGAGACCATGTATGAAACTTCTGTTACACCCAAAACTGTCAAATGATGTAAATGCATGCTGGGAAGAAACTTCAAATCTAGTTTGACTATCCAGCAAACAGGTGCTACAGGCCAGTGAAAATAGTGGTGGCATTTACCGGTAGTATTGCAATGTATGGGATTACTTAAATACATATACTTTTTTTGAAACCAACATGGTGGCGCAACCAGCGCTTATGGTGGCCTCTCCCACCAATGGATACGATGACATGACTGATGATAGAAAAAAATGTCATTTTTAACCACAAAAATAAACCGTTTTATTAACAAAAAGTGTCTGATTATTGTCCAGGTCTGATTGTTCACCTTTCAGTTTCTATCCTAGCAGGAGAATTAGACTGTAGTTTAAAACTTTAAGAAACTCATACTTTTTTTCCTAATTGTGGGAATGCAACACTTCAAGGCTGTGAGAACACTAAGCTCCATCTCAATAAACTAGCTGCCCAGGACTCCATACCTGCACACCGCTGACACTGCTGTAACGTCAAGATTCAGGAGGTCTATCGAACAAAAATCCCTGTCTGAACAATGCAACCATCAAGCCGTTATGAAAGACCATTTCGGTGCAGAGCCATGCTTAGCCCTCGCCCTCTGATCACACTGACACATCCCACAGGTACTAATTACTGAATCTACTTCTGGAGTGGAGTGGCGAGAGAAATAACATGGAAGACGCTTGACATTTTGGATACCTGCCGCAAGACTTAGAGGGATAATTGGGACACAACTGAGAGGGAGGTCCACCAAGTCTGTTTCAGTTGATAAAATAGCTTTAGGTTACTCCCAGAGTAAGACACATCACCAAAAACATGACCTCAGGAGAGCAATGAGTGGGTCAAGGCAGAAAGAGAGAAGAATACAGGCATTTCAAGGTTAAGACCTACAAGTCTGTGGAAAGTTATTTTAGAAGTTCCTTGAGATGTGGATAAATGACTTAATCATAGCAGGTTTTAATAGTCTTGATTACACATAATACATGTTAACTCAGTATGCACAGATTTTCAGGTCTTTTATTTTGAAACAGGACTCTTCCGCAGCTGGTTTGAATGCACTCTAATGAAAGTGCAAAATGAATCATGGACGGGTCATTCTTGAAAGCAGTTATTTTAAATATCAGTTGAAGAAGTTAAACGATGATAACTGTGGCTGTCTTGTAAATTAGTCTACCCTATAAAGTTTTCATCTAAAACCAAAACACTTTCAATACATTTCTTAGTGAAATTGCTGCAAGACTAAAACAACATCGTTGTCATTTCAACATATATTGATCAGAAATGTAGAGGAGTTGCAGTGGGGAGAGCAGTATTTAACTGACTTTTATGACAGTTGTTAAGTCATTTCCTGAAGCTGTGGTTTATGCCTTTGCAATAACCTCCATGAATGATGTAATGAGAGATTATGATACTTCCTCCCTATTTTATGACCTCGCTACCTCTTCCTTCATGCCAGCATGTGAGCGCAATACCAGCACGTTTAATTCAAGGATACCAGTACTATCCTTGAATTAAACGTGCAACTGAATATTGGTCATTCTCAACTGATGTGGTTTAATCAATGAACACAGATAACAGGATGCAGTGTGTAAAATGAGCAATTAAATTTGCACATTTTAATTATAGTGTAATTATACAGTTATTTCTCAATTTTTCACAAGTTTTTTAGATTTGACAGTCTGAATCAATTACAGTGCCTTACATATTAAATCAAGAATGATTTTTAATTCTGATCTTTCTGTTCTGCCAATAAAAGAAGGTCTATTAGGGGTATTTTCTTTCAACCATCCAATAAGTAGTTCTGATATGCATCATATAGGCAATGAATGTTGTTTTTCCGCTCCGCTTGGCAACTTTTGCTGCTTCTTCTTAGTAAAGGAAAGATTTAGGGTGTTATCATTTTTTTGGTTCTGTTTTATGGAGATGAACAAATGATTCCAGGGAGCTGTGAACCCAGCAGTCTGAGATTTAATTTGTAAAAAAAAAAAAGCCAATGCGATTAGCCTTATATACAAATATATATATAAATGTAGAAAAACAGATATACAGGCATTGATAATCACACATAACATATGTGTATAGAATTATACAACCAGTATATAATCAGTAGACAGTTAGTCACATGAAACAAATTTACTGTCACATACCAGTTAAATATCCAAAGGGCCTTCTTAACTTTCTTTTTTATGCTTCTTCACAATAGTCCAGTGTTTGAGAGGAGCTAGACAGTTGCCAACAGAACATATCCAATTGGCCATGGTCATTAAAAAAGATGGACTAAAACAAGCTACAGTGAAACTGAGTTATTTAAGGGGGGGTGGCAGTGGAGCCACTGGTTGATATATTAGGATGTACCAGCGTGAAACACAAAGTGAGCAATAATCCAAAGTGTGAAATGCAGAAAGCTGTGGACAGGCAGGGCCATTCGAAGAGGCCAAGTATGACATCGACCCCAGAAAGACAGTAAGAGTGTGAGATGCATCTTAATTCCCCGAGACATATGTGAACATGTGTAACTGTATCATCAATTCCACCCAAAATGCCACAGGCTGACATGTCTGCAGCCGAGGCCACGTCTATGAGAACGAGGTAATAGCAGCCTGCTGTCATCTCCTGTCACTCTCAAAAAGTGAACTGTCAGACGTGAAACCAGAGACTTTCGGCTGAGAAGACACTATTTGGATTAAAGGTACTTAAAAAAGCATGGTTTTATATTTGACATAGTGCGACTATGAATCACAGTATGACTTAAGAATGACTGTATTCATATCTGTCTGCATCTGTGTAAAACCTCCACAACCACTAAGAAGGGCGGCAGTAATTACATAACTGAGAAATGATGATAGGGTTCATACTTTGCCTTTAAACAAGTATATGCCTGTACTTGTAGTTTAATCAATCTTAAATGCCAGTTTAGCTTTTCAAAACCATATGTGAAATCCTTCAAAACAGTGTACTTGTGCACATCAGGAAGAGCGTTAGTCATTGCAAATGTTCTGGGAAATTCAGGTAAATGACAGAAAAAAGGTGGACAAATACTGTTAATGCCTTTGAGACTAAAATAAATATATGTCATTGTTTGCAATATCATGTGCAAAACTGTTCATCACACTGTCAAAATTCTGTGGGTAGCTATGAAAATATTTGTAGGAGAAGGTGAGAAGTAAGGATGCGTAGTGGTGTAACAAGGAGAAGACAAAAGCACAGAAGATGCAGAAGGCTAAAGATTGCTCTCCCTGTGTTACACTGCAAAGGATCCAGTCCTTTGCAGTGTAACACAGGAAGAGGGTATGAGGCTTGTGAGAATCTGCCAAATGAGCAGGAGAGAGAAGATGTTCAGTGATTCACAATGTTTTTTCTCTCTAGTATACTGTTGCACATAGTAGGCCGACGTTTTATTTCAACAGCACACATTGTTAGTACTTATTTGTTTTTATTGTTGCTTTAACTATATTTAACTATATTTTAATGCATTGTGTGACCACTGGAACATTCATCTTTTCCCATCACATAAAAATGTAAGTGCTAAAATCTTGTGGTGAACAGACCTCTACAGTCCACTGTCATTCTGTCCAAATACCCAAACAACAACCCTAGTTAACACAGTATGAGTCATGAGTCATTCATTGCCATGAAAACGGCATTTCGTCATTCACATTGAAGGTTTTGGGGGAGTTACAGGATTTTAGTTATCGATAATGTTTTGCAACGTGTATAAACTGTTTCAGGAAATGACAACTTAAAATGGCATAAATATTTTCAATATTTTGATTGAGAACCCCCCGATATGCTATTCAAATTAATGTACCTAACCCTCAATTTTGTGCCACAACTCTTTGCAAATTCTTTGTTCTTTAAAAGTTAACGCAGTTAATAAACTAACACTTGTTCTGGAGTGTCTGTTCCCTCTTCTTTTGTCTTAAGTCAAAGTTCATTAAACTCAACTTTTTCCTTTTTTTTCTTAAAAAAACAAAAAACAACTTTGTACGAATTACTAAATGTACTAGTCCAGTTCCGGATGACTAAGTTAATTTCAAGGCAAAATTTAACTCTGTCTCAAGTTTTTTTTAACTGAAACTTTTTTCCAAGACAAGACTGAATGCAGCAAATCACTACATGCTCATCCTATTCTGCGTTGAATGACTCATAAAGTCATAAAGAGGGTAAAAAAGGTGAAAAGTCAAAAGTGATAGTAGCTGCTTCTACTGTCTGACAAAACTTTTCCAGCTAAACCTGAGTTTGTATGATGATGTCATCCATTTTAACATCCTGTTGATTAATCCCTCTATCCATATGATGCCCAAATTTGCTGCTGCGGATTTAAAAATGCAACCAAGCAATATACAAGCTGATTGCATATAAAGTCAAAGGCTTGGTAATAGTAGAGTGCATGCACGATGCATATGTGTGTGTGTGTGTGTGTGTAAAAGTGTGGGCCAAAGAACTTTAGGAATGCCGTGCTGCTCTGTCCTTTTGTGCAGACTTGCTCCTGTGCCAGGACAAGGGCCTTCTCTTTAATCCATGCTGATTTGGTAAACAGTGATGTTAAAACTGCCTTGGGCCAAAATCTAATTCTGTTGTTTTCTTGTCCAAAGAAAATGTGTATTTCTTTGGAGATGTCTTGAAGCAGATGGAAATGTAGGGGATAGATTTAATCTGACTAAGGCTCATGCTTTGATTGGAACTCAGATTAGGATTGCAGCCTAGTATTTTCAACAATTATTCTCTAGTTGAATTAAATGTATCCTCTTAACACAAAAAACATACGCTTGCATGTGCACGTCTGCCTGAACATCTGTAGTATCCCTGCTTTAACTCGCAAATTTTGATTAAGCACCTCAGCACTGACTGACAGACACCTGTCACTGGAATAATTCATATTACCGTAGCTGCAATTACTCAGTGTGTAAAAAAACTAAAATAAATAAACATAGTTCACAATTTCCCTTTAGATATCTTCATTCCAACCTTATTTCTTCTTCTTTGTATTGCATTACACAAGGGACAGGATAATTATGCCGCAGCGTTCATTCATTCAGTTGATTGAATTCATTCGAAAGCAAGCGATCTCTTCTCCTTCCTGCTGCCACCTGGACAATAGCCTGGAACTTATCTCTTAGCTCGCCTGTTCCTTACTGTCCCAAATCAAACAAGTATTGTTTTTCTTCTTCTTTGTCTTGCAGACAGTCCAACCTCTGAGCTTGTTTGCTAATTGATGGTAAAATAGCAGGGGCATTTATCCTCCTGTTTGTAGGTGTGCAGCCGTATTGCCCTTCTTCCTGTTGTGTGTAAGTCCCACTTACCCAGCCCGCTTAAGCCCCATTGTTCTTTTTATCTCTGACCATTTTAATAAATCTCAAGTGGTAATCTCAAAGTGCCACCCACAAGATGCTTCTTAAGGTACATGTAAAAACAGTTACCTGCCCTGCCACAACAATGGTCTTGTTGACTGACGCTATCTGAAGACTGTAGACAAAGAAAGCGGCTGGCCTGCTTTACATAAGGTCAGTCTTAACTACCTGCACCACCCACCCCTCTGCTCCTCTCAGAAAGGAGTAAGACGGAGTAAAGAAGGAAAGACAGAGACAAGAGTGTGGGGTGGCTTTTGATGTGGGTGGAGGATGAGTGGAAGGGGGTCACTATGTGTCCTTTTCAGATTTTATCAGTAGAGTGCAGGATCTGTTCTTCTGTTATTACTGTGGAAATGACACTGTGTAATTCACTGTGTGTCTGAGTGTGTGTATGGTTCAATAAAAGGCAAAAAAGTAAAAAAAAAAAAAAAAAGGGAAGAAAACAGGAGAAAGATTAAAAAAAACATATGTTTTAGAAGTCATTAAGAGGGACTCAGAAGAGCCTGCTGTGGACTTGATTTACACTGGGCAGTAAGCCTTTGGTGGGTGTAAATAATGTATTAATTTTTAAAGAGATTTATTTCTTGCTTCTTTAAGTGATAAAAAAAAAAATCTCCATCTGGTCAAGTGTGAAGTAGGACAGAGCTAGATTAGAGAATGTTCTGTGTTATCTTATCTGAGCATGGGCTTAATGTCTGTACAATCAATGCTCTTCCAACAAGTGGTTCATTAAAAACAGAATGGCAATCTTTAATTCTGTGTATTACGAATGTGCATTGGCACAAAAACTGGCAAAAGGAACAGCACAAAGAAGAATATAGATTCCCATTGACTGTCACAAGCGTTACAATAAACTAAATCAATTTTTTTGGCACAATTTTTGTAATTTTGCCAACGCACAACACTGTTGTGGTTTTAAATTGTACTATAACTTTTCAGATTTAATTTAACACTTGCACTGATTTGACTTTTCAGGAATTACACTCTTTTTTATACATACCCCTCCATTTTCAGAGGCTCAAAGGTAAATGGTTGACAAGTAACTTAATGGCCAGATGAAGTCTTGCATTTGGTATTTTTTTTTTCACTGCGATGCTCTATATTTAGTCCAAAGAGATTATTAGGCTAGGCATGCCTACGAAAGGCATTACTGGGCTAGAAAAAAACAGACAAAAGAAACCTATCAGAGTGATAGCAAAAACTTTAGGCATGGCCAAATCATCATTTGAAACAGGCTGCAGAGTTCTCCTTACAACCCCTCTATACAGCCTCACGTGTCAATTTGCCCTTAAATATTTGTTTGGTTTTCTAGTGGGAAAAAAAAGTTTCACACTTTTATAATAGATGTAAAACAATCTCAGCAACTTCTAAGAGAGTTCAAATAAACAAAAAAAGCAACCTTTTAAAATAAGTAATACAAGTTTGTGTATTCCTGCTGTACAGTCTTTAAGGCTCTCTGTAATCTACTGGTTTGTCAAAAGTCCTTTAAAAACACATTCAAATGGTCATGAGCTTCCATCAATGACTGCATATCACGATGGCCTAGCATTTTATTGCCAGTGAACTGTTCCGGCAAAAGGCCTGCTTTATTCAGCATCCTATCATTAATCTGTATGAGCACTGGCATACAGCAGGGCAACAGGGACAACAACCCATCAGCCAACTTCTTTCTGTCCTATTTGTCCATTGCTCACATGGCCTCTGCCCCAATCATTCAACCTCATATCTATAATTCATGAAGGTCCTCTGGCTCTGCTCTCACACCACTGCCAACCCCTATAAATGAGTGCAGAGGTATAAAGCTGTTCAGAGCTAGTATCTTGTCATGCTTAGACTTGCAATTGCTAGGTTTGATCATCATCCGATACATAGGTTTTTGCACCTGTCGGGATATTTAACAGAAATTATTAAACCTTTTTAAAACGTTTAACCTCCAGGACCATAAATTACCAGCACACGACCAGTGATGCCACTACCTTGTGACACTGTTTGGACTGCTAATGCTGCAGAATAATTACATATTTAAAGAGGAAACTTAGCTGAGCATTCTAAAAATAGACCACAATATATTTAGGAAAAGTGGAGCAAAAGTAGGAAATTTGCAGTTTGTTTTTAAAATCCCCGTT
The DNA here is from genome assembly GCF_963969265.1 of Rhamphochromis sp. 'chilingali'. Classification (NCBI taxonomy): domain Eukaryota; kingdom Metazoa; phylum Chordata; class Actinopteri; order Cichliformes; family Cichlidae; genus Rhamphochromis; species Rhamphochromis sp. 'chilingali'. Next base: position 33,946,998 of record NC_137933.1, on the reverse strand, counting down.
CTTTTCTTTTTAAGGAGAAAGTTGAACATTGACACTTTGATATTTCACGCTCTGGAATCACTAATATGTCTCTCCTTTCCTATGACAAGTTGTGTTGAAAGGTCCTTAGACAAAGCACTACAGCCTTTCTAGTTGATAGAAGAGAACTAGCAGTCGGGAAAATTCAGGACTTCTAAAAATGACCATCCATGCCAGCAACCCACCTTTTTTTTATGGGTTTAAAAGAAAAAGATGTATATATTATTCATTCACTAGGTCAGACCAACCTGGGTGTGGGACTATTACCAGAAAAGGGGAGAACAAACATCTGTTGTTAAATGCAAGCAGGCTGCAGTGTGACATGTTTGCAGTCTTGTCCTCTTCAGATGTTTGGCCTATAGTGATCCACTTCAAACGCTTGGCTTGTGTCGCTCTCTCTCTCCTGCACAAACCCTCACTTGCTCTCTTTCTCTATCTTCATTGGTCTTAGCGTAGCTGCAAGACTGATACCCTCCTCTCCTTGACTCCTTCATTCCTCTCTCCAGTATCTTCCCCCTTCCTCTGCTTCTATTTCAACACTCCTCTTTGTCTCTCCTCTGTGGCTTTCCTCTGCCATGTTTATGCCTCTTTCCTTTAGCTTGCATCGTCTATGTATTGGCATCTTTAAGCTTGAGTGCTTTGTCATGATGCAATCTGATCAATCATGCTGGATGATCCTCACCTGATATCCCACGTAAGACAGATTCTTAAGCAGGTTAACTTCTAAGCCTTAAGAGGAAAGGACACACCGCTTCATTTTTTCCCCACTTGAATACAGTGCAACACAGGCTAAGCTGGCATTAAAGTTTGGCAAACATCGTGCTAAGTAACATCATGCCAGTCTACAGGGTTTATGCTAGGTTTCAGAACAGAATATGATGTGAAGAAGTTGATCAGAAGGGTTTGGTATCAAAGCAAAAACACAAATACCCTAAATCAATTCCAAAGGATAGGAAGACTGGAGCACTGTATCAAAGGGACAAGCTAGTCTGATTAGGCTGGGGCCACTTTCCAGAAACCAGGAGTGGGTGCTGGGTGAGGTTGGAGAAGTGCAGGCGGTGATAATTGATGGGACATCTGCTGAACTGCAGGTGTCTTCTCTCATGAGACTTAGCAGATGACTTCACCCAGTGACACCATGCTGTTTGGCAACAAGCACATGTAACGCATACATATAAAACGCATATAAAATTAGAATCAAACAAATCAAACTTTAGTGCTAAGTGGTACATTTTGTGAGAACTCAGACAAAGTAGCAGCAGAAAACAGTGAGACTTTCATCAAAGCAAGGCACTGTTACAGTCTAAATCTACAGTACCGTCCAATGGCAAAAATACACGTTTAGAAATATAAAAATATGCACGTACATTTAGTTATTGTTATTTCCATGCTTAATTAACTATCAAATCTATACATTTCCAAAAATAATAAATTCATAAATTACAAGAAACCAAAATGATGTCTTGAAATAATTTAGCCAGTAGCCAAACCCTCTGAAAACTAAACAAACATTGTTTTCATCTTTAGATGATGACCAACACTCCTATCTACAAAGCCATAAGCAGATAATGTTTATTTGCATGTGATAAATTATTTTCCAACAATCATCTTACTGACTAATCAAGTAATGGTTTTGGCTTCCCGTTGAAGGCAGAATTAACAGCTTTGATTATCAGGAATTCATACCACATCAAACACTGCCTGTTACCTTTATGATGGTTGACAGATTTGACATAACATCATGAGATCTGTTCATGAATTCGCTCACATCTCGTGCCCAGACAAACAGCTCTAATGCCCTCATCATGACTTCAGAGGAAAGGCATCAGCGATCCTTACATGAGAATGGACCTCAACACAACTACACTTGCCTATAGATGAAGAAGAAGACATTATTTTTTTGCAAATACAGCTGGCAGGCAACTTAAAAGGGCCATTAGAGTGCTCTTGTAATTGTTGAAAGATAAGAGAACAGAGAATCGGGAAAAATGCAACCAGGACAGAGACAAGAGAGAGAGGGGGGAGGTAGAGGGAGGGATGGAGAAACATTCTTCAAAGCAATATCAATTTTACCATTAGTTCAATTTGAATTGATTTTCTTCCCTAAAACGCTAAAAAACAGATGCTAAGATGCTTTTCTTCACAGTGTCTCCAAATAGAATACATAAGAGTCACAATGGAAGAGAAAAAGAAAGAAGGATAGGGGGAGAAGACAAGAAAGAAACAGAGAGAGGCAGAACATGAGTTCAGCATCTCTTTGATTTCTATCTTGGGGCTATACTGAGCAATTACTGGCTGGAACCTTTAAAGAAGCTGATTACAGGCAGTCACTGACGGCAGAGCACTCAAACAGACCTGGTCCCAGGTACTAGTCAGCTATCTGTTGACCATCTCACTACCATACGACATTTTAGCAAAAGACTCCATACCAAAGTTCTTCAACAGAATTGCATAGTAGCAAGAGGTGATTAAAAAGTGTCCATGTCTAGGCTGAGGCTGATAAAGGTAGAATGTTAAACGTGCAGACTCAATTCAGTCAGTCCTTCTGTTTCATCTTTCTGCGTCCCTGGAAGTCAAAGCAGGCAGACAGTGAGGTAAGGTGTTGGAAAGAGGGATGGTTGGAGAAGGAAAAAGCAGGGGAAGGGGCACATCATTTGTTTTCAGTTTTCTCACAGCTCCAGGCCTGGCGCTCGTACTTCTGTTGATTTACGGCCTTTCTCAACATGACCACATCTGAGAGAGGAATAATTAGAAGGCTCTAAAACTGTGCAGTTTAGGGCTGTTGTAATGAAATTTGTTGGCCTGCAGTCGTGTCTTTGGGTTGGAGTCGTGGGAGAGAAGTACACAGGGGAGACGAGGAAGATGTAGGTGAGTGTCTTAGATTCCAAATAGTCATATGAAAGTGCAAGAGAACAAAAGTGCATGTACACTCATATACTCGAATCTTACCATTACATTTCCACAAAATCTGATCCAGCTTGTTCAGAGAGGGCTTTGCTGCGCCTTTACAAGATCATTTTATTCCTACCAACTCCTTGTTATGGTGATTAAATATATCCCCACTGCAAGGCATCAATTACTGGGCAGTGGAGCACCACAAAGGGGCCTGGCTTGGTGCTAAGGCTGGGGAGGGGGCTTGCCTGCCTGGCTGACTGGCTTGGCGGCTGCTGTACTGGCTGCGATGTAGAAGACAGAGGAGTTCCAGGCCTCGTCAGTCCCCTGCTCAGCTCCAGAGGAGAGCTGAGAAGTGCTGCAGGGACCTGGCTAAAGGGAGCCCTGGCTACGCAAGCAAGCAGCTGCGTCCCTGGCTCCAGTGTACGATAGAGTTCCTGAGGGGAAGCCAGAACACCCCCACCCCTCTTCGTCTTTCTCCCTCTCTCACTGAGAGACGTTGCTGCACTGAAACAGGTTCTCCAAACATTACCACCTTCCCATAAACAATAACAGCTCATCTCTTGCTCTGGCTGAAATAGCAAATAAAAAAGGAATCGCTAATGGCAGCAAGAAATTGCTGAAACTGGATGTGGTGTTTAACTCATCAGTTTTATTTTGTCAACTGAAGTTTCATTGCAGCTAAATGTCAGACATCTTTTACAAGATTGATGCCATCACATACAAACGACTATAACCTTGTTTATGCTATTGCCTTCCCTCCATTTGTCTTGTAGCCAGGGTTTTTCCACATGTGCACACTTTTCTGTAATTCTTTGTCTTCATGGAAAAAAATAATAAAGGTGGCTCATTTAGTTAATTTTACTAAAAAGAAAATGCCATCACTTATTAGCAATTAAAATCTGTAGTAATCAAGCATGACCTACACTGTGCTATGCTTGTGGCAGGTCCATCCAGATGACCCCTTGACATCCCCAGCAGCAAGAATGGCAGCTATGCGGGCAGCCCTGTTTTAATGCCACATTGCCTCTTATTTACTGATCCTGGGGCATGCATCATTTACTCTGAAGCTACTGGTTTTTGTCCACCTGCCACCTGACCCCTTCCGCCACTCTTGGAGAAGGCATGGGGCTCAGGTGGTGCGAAAAGCATTTGGGGTGAAAAAAAGAAAATCACTGCAAAAAACACTCCTCTATTCGAGCACTCTGATGTCTTGCAGAATGTCTGAATGAATTGTTAGTCACTTGAAAACTCCAAATGCAAATGAGCTTTCTTCAAATCATGAAAAAGTCATGTAGAATAAAGCAGACCGTAAAGGAAGCATAAAACAAGATAGACAGGTCAGCATGAGGACATGCTAGATCTGAGCACAGGAAGTGTGTAGCCAGGTATTAAAAACAGATCCAGGCAGAATAAGGTACAACATGAGAGTAGTTGCATCCTTGTCCTTGATTTTGAGCATGCCAGAGCATGAACTAATGCTGAAGTTCACATGAGACTGGAAACAATATAACAAACACACACAATATTGCCTAAAAATGTATTAATGTGGCCTTTTATTACTTTTATTAACTAATTCTGTGTAACACTGCAGATGCACTGCAAAGTAAGTCATGTACAACAATTGCTTCAATGAGAGGATTTCTGATAAGACCAGACTGACACAACTCTCGGCAAGTCTACTGCAAACAACAGTGCAACACTTCATTGGACATGTGTGGACCTCTTTTCTATCCAGCCAGCCTTTCCCTGCTCACTTTCTAATCAGGGAAGGGGAGGGTTAAGGGGCGGCCAGCCAAGAGGACTGAAGAATCTTACTAGGATGTAATCCCGTCCAAGTGGCACTGGCTCTTTCTTCTCTCTTGTTAGGGCTCCTTTGTGAGGCTCCAGAGCTTGGGGCCCGGAAGGGAGCAGAGGATGTGCAGTGGATGTGGCAGTAAGGCCTGGGGAGAGGTGAAAGTGGGGGACTGGGTAAAACTCACATTTTATGGAAAAAACTAAAATATGTAAAAAGGTGTTTATTTCAGCTATAATGTCTCTTACATTTGCTGCTTTTAAATAATGAAATAGGCTGGTGCATCGAAATGTAAATGTGCAGTTGTATGTAATCAGTTTGTTTGGTTACAGTAGCCAGTGGTGCTTGTAATTATCAAACTTCCAAATTTTGAAATAGAGTTAAAGAGCAAATACTTTCACCTTCACATTTACTCTTGAGAATTTAAGAGCATGTTTAAATTAAATGTCAAACAGCAGCATTATTACTCAATTTCAGCCACTGTTGGATATATTGTAAAAGTATATATTTTATCGTTGTAGTATTGTAGGTTCACAGCTTTGATTTTGGTATGGCCTCTAACATGTAATTACTTGAGTCTTTTACACTTCCATGTCACTAAGGCACTAATAGTAAGCTGTAAAAAAAGTGTGATAAATGTTTTGATTCTTGTTCGGTGTGATTAAGAATCAAATTGTCAAAATATATCAAATTTCAAAAGTAAAAACAAAAATGTAGAATAATTCATATTTCAGTTTTAATATATAGAAAAACTGATTGTTAATGTTGCATACTGGAGTGAATCATTTGCTATATTGCTATATTTGTAAGGTTGCTCTTGATACATATTTAAATGTTTAATTATTTAATGTCAGATGCTTTGACATGTGACACACTATAGCCAAACTAACTTCTGTAAAGCTATGTATCTTTAACGCTAAGTGTGCCTGGCTGTAGTGCTGTGAGGGTAAAATGCAACCACTGGCAAGTGACATTAACACATCTGGAAATCATCTAGAAACCTTGTGATCTATGACAAATGAGTGTGTGTCTAATAAAAATATACACAATGGAATAAAAAATCTGTAGACGTATTTTTTTTATTCTTCTGCCTCAATGCACATCTGTCTCCTCATGCATGAACAAACATGTGGGTCCAAATGTAAGTCTCCTTTGAAAATGAATGGCTTATGTATCCATACCAATACACGTCAATATATCTTTTTTATTGAAGCCTGTTTGTATGACAGCGGTGTCACTGGACCATCTGTCCACACTCAGCATGATATTGCTGTCTTTCTGCTCTTCTGAAGTGAAGCTGTCTAGTTAGACAGACAGTAAAGGGGTGGGGATGGAGCTCGGTAGGAATGCAGCCCTGTGTATTGTTTGTAAAAATAAACCATCTGGACAAAGATAGTTGAAGAGAATTTATATTAAACAGCTGCATAAGCAAGCTTCTGTGTGTGGACTGATGATGCAACAGGACCACACCACAAGTCTGAATCCGATCACGCTCCAGGACAAGGAACTAAAGAAATTAGAGGAGAGGATTTTTGACTGGGCCCCAGACCAATGTGTCTCTCAAAGTACCAAAAGCCTGCCTGTGTGAAAGAAAAAACAAGACTGGGTGAGTGAGGAAGGAATCCTCCAACAGAACGAGTAAAGTAAGGAATCATCATCACAACGTAGTGGGACAAAACGGGGTGCACAGGAAAGCCTTAAAAAGTAAAACTGAGACACTGTTGGCACATCACAAGGAGCAGATGTGTAGGGCCAAGAAGTCTGCTGCATGCAACTGGCCATCTGGCCAAGCTAAATATTGCCTCAGTGCACCCCCATTCTATTTGCCTTTGGCGCAGTTGTATTGTCCATGGTCACACATAGGTACACTCCAATCACTGTCAACAGGGAGGGGGATTTATGGAGGTGCCATCAGGGTGATTAGTTCCAGTGGTAAACAATGGCCTACCCTTGTTGTGTTTGACTCCGCGCACTCTACAGCAGGCGTGAATGGCACGCAGCAGAACAGCACTCCCACTACTCAATGGTGTCTGTCTCTTTCTGCTAAAGTAACATCAAACAAACACTGTAAACAAAGGGGGCGACTAAACGCAGACACAGAATCAAAGGGTTGGTGTCTGCACAGAGGGAACGCAATACTTCATTGGTTCCAAAATGCCTCCTGCCCAATATGGCCAACATTTCTGGACACAAACAACTGCGTGAAGCATAGCTGAGGAGCTGGACCAGCTGTATCATACAAAAGGAAAATAATTACCACTTGTTGCATGTGGCTTGAGGCATCTATAATAAAAGACAAGTGTTAGCACATATGTAGTTTTCTGTATTATTAACTGAATTACATGTCATAGCTGCTACTGTTCTGTGACAGAGTACAGACTTCGGTATACACATGGGGTTGTGCTGTTTAGTGTCAGGACTGGTTTGCACAATGTGTAACATGAAGTGTTGGGAAGTAAGTAGTAACATGTAATGTAGTTACGCAGTGAAATGAAAATGTAATGTAATCCATTAGATGAACATTTAAACATGAGACTTATAGATTAAAACAGTGATTAAAAGGATTTACATGCAAAAATGCTGTTTTTGGAGGTCCTTTTTATGAGTAAGGTTCCTGCTAAAGATTACAATTTTCTTCTTGCTGCAGAAAAAGTTATACTTTAATTTGGTGGTTTCGACTTTTTAGAAATGTCCTTTTTAAAACCTTAAATATAGTAGGCTTAACACTCTGAAGTAAACTAGTCCAGGGGAGGAGCTGGCACTCCATTTTCTTCAAAGAGGTTTGAGTTTTCTAACTCTTTGTCTATTATGTGTTATGGACTGTCATGTTTGGACACATCTTTTGTCTATTTAAATAACATATTGTGGTTTGGATATTGATACTAGCACAATCAGTTTAAAACTTTGTATGTTTTAGAGAGAATTATGGCACTATAAGTTTTTTCCCCTTAAACTGTGGCTTGCTACCCTGCCCTTCTTGTCACAACACTGCAGGATACAGACTTATCGGAACACATAAAAAAATGCATCCGTCATTAGTCTCACCTTGGTCTGCTTGCATCACAGACCAGGCATTCCATGTCCTCCTCTAATCATCCAAGGACCAATATCCTGCAATTAGCTTAGTTTCCACACAGTGCCCTGAGGTCCTGCTTCAGCCTGGGAAATCGGATCCAGTCCCTTCCTAAGCCTTGGCTTTGGTGCTTCAGAGCAAGACACACATTCGCCATGCAGCCCACCAGCCCTTATGTGGTTGCTATCCTCTGAATGCATGGGAACCACATGTCAGTATTTGCCTTTCATATACAGTATCACAGTTAGCACAGACAGGGTGAGCTTAAGATTAAAAGTTGGTCTTATAATGATTAAGTCCAGGTAAGTGAGATATTCACATGTTCTTAAGCAAGGTAAATACATGAGTATATAAATACCTGAACAAAAGCTCATTATGATGCTTTGACGTGGCCGTTTATAGTTTCGTCTTCCTGGGAAAAAAAGCACATGACCTTCTATCATCTACCAACATGCTGATAATCAAATAAAATGTTGAAGTCCTGTCTACAAATAATACTTTGAAGTATAAACAGGATCAGGCAGAGTTTGCCTTTACAGAACCTCTTTTGTTAATGAGATAGCTTCAAATAGAAAAAGAATCACATGTACAGTTACATGCATGATAGCAAGTGTGAAAGCACAGGTTGGCCCCTGCTTATCAAACTACATGGAGTTAATACCTGAAGAACAGTGTTCTTCAGAATGTGCTTTTGATTGGTTTATAAAGTCAGCTAATTATGCAGAAGAATTCTCCCTCAGGAGAAGTCACCTTCACTAATCTGCTTCCAGCCTAAGTGGAATCAAACAGGCTGGTGTCATGGAGTCAAAGACTGTCGCGAGGAGGGTGTAAACAGCAGGCATGCGTGGATATGTGTTTGCCAAGATATGTGTGTGTCTGAACAGAGGATGGCTGTCGTGCAACCTGGCAGATCATGTGGATATGGCTAGCCAATTGGATTAGCAGATTAACACAAGATTTGCCCTATGACCTTTAGAAGACACACATACAGACCTGTTATTTGACTGACTGACGTTGGTACAGGCTGTTACTTCCTTTCCACACACATATATAGAGGATACACACACGCACAGACACACGCACACACACGCACACAGAGGATAGTGATCCTACTTTTCCCTGCCTGGAAGGGCATAGATAAACAGACACTTTAAGTTAATGTTCCTGTTCCAGGAGGATTACAAGTATGAAGAAGATTAGCCTGTCCACCACAACAGCCTGGGTTATAAGCAGGATTAAATCTCCACAATTGGCAATTTTTTGCTATTGTCTTTAACCATGTGGATGAATGGATGGCTAGATGGATGCATGGGTGGAGGGATGGAAATGGTGCCCTGGAAGTCCCATTTTGACCACTTGCATATGTTCCCATCTGTAAATTCACCACAGACCTTGACTTTGTGTGTCAAACTTGCAGAGGCTATAGGGCCATTGTGCATCCACTTATAGTGCTTTGAAAAGGTAGGAGTTTTTTGGCCACACTAATCAAGCAACAACCTCAGAGGCTTAATAATGAAGCCAAAAACCAGTTTCTCAAGTGGCCACTTGAGGTTGGTTTCAAAAGGGAGTCAATCATTATGGATCCTTGTGTTAAAATGCTCAACTTGACAGAGTTAAAAAGCATCTTTACAGTCTGGTACAAAAAAACTTTTTTTTTTTTGGTATACCCCTTTATAACAACTTCAGAACAGTGATTTAGTCACCCATTTAAACTTTATCAAGGCTAAAAGCTAGGGGTGTGGCTGCTTTAATTGACAGGGATTCCTATAAAAGGTTGATGCAGCCAGCACTTGTCTTCTAGGCTTTGGTTCTACTACTTCAAATCACTCAACTGGCCTTCTTAACTATGTTTGTGGTAATGATGCCTTTTTAAATGCAATTACCTGGCAAATAATATATTTTTGGGGGAGTTATTTGTACTAAAAGCTTGTACAAAACGTCTCTGCTACAGTTTTATGGGAAAATTACTCCAGTGCTCAGTCTGTGATTTCAGTCACTTGTTTCAAGTCTTATTGAATACAAAATGATAATCATTTTCTAAATTTACATAGGTAGACTAAAATAGACAACAAAGCAGGATATGCTTAATAGGTACAAGTCGCTACGATGAGTGGTCAGCGCCCTTTGCTCTTCACATCATATTATGACGTGCTGATGTCTCAGACGCTTGAGTTTTCATGTATAGTCATTGTCATTTTACACACAACCTATGACAATGAGTCATGGAAATTTGTGGGTGCATCAACATAGTAGGATATACGGTAATATTTTTTTCTTGGAAGTTACTTTAAAAAGTCTTAGAAATCTCAATTCTGATTGGTTGGAGCAATATCTGACATATACCTCTTTGCAGTTCTGAGTAAAGTACTGAACTCTGCCTAAGGACAGGTAACAAACAGTACGGCTTGACTAAAGATAGCAAAGGTGTTATCAGTACAATAAATAGTTTCTCATTGTGAAACTGGTTTATATAAATTCACGTGTTTGACATATTGCTAATTCTGGAAATTATTGCATAGGAAGAAGAACGGGAAATGTTCTTACCAACTGCACAGAAAACAGCAATGAATAGGGAGGCATAGATAGCACAAACAGGGAATGAGATGTGAATAAAGCGCTGTTTGTTTTGACTCACAGGACTTCTGTGTGATCAACTGCATTTGAACTATAACAACTTTTTAGGGTTTCGTGACACATCAAACGCATGCAAGTTCACCCTTGGGTATTTTTAATTCTACAGTTTTTACACAGTGAGGCGGTTTGAAGCCAGCCTCCCAATGAGAATAAAGAAAACTTGGTTGGGCCTCACAGCTCTAATGTGTGGACACATTTTCTTTAAGTCAGAAAGTGGTTTACCAGTGGTTTACCTGATGACCCACAGATCACCCCTGCCACCTCGTGATGTATTTCATTTCCCATGTCTCTTGACTGACTGACAAATACAGGTTATTCGCACATGTTGTTTCTGTTGTTCCTAATCTATTACACAGCTCACATGTCCAGGTTTGCCAGTAGCTGTTCTCTAAACAAGCAGAAAAGACATAGCACTGCTGTTGCCAAAAGCCTTTGAACAAAATTACTTCCTCTCACACACCACGGGTTTAATTATGTGTTGGAGAACATAAAACAGGTTGGACAATTTGTAGTGGGAAATCATATTTCCATTGAAAGGGCTTAGGACATAACCAATGATTTATAAGAGGAATGTCATAATTATTTTTCACCAGCAGGCCAAGGATTGGGTTTCAGCTAATGGGTGTCAAGCTGAAAGCACTAATTAGGTTTTGTAGTCGACTGACACTGGCAAAGAAAGAGAAGGTGCCACAATAAATAAGTTCTCACCATGTAACTTAAAGCCTGTAATTTGAGCTGATGCTCCTGTATTAGGTTGTGGGAATTATAAACGTCTCAACAAAATGCAGATAAGTAATTGCGAGGTGTCTTACCCCAACTATGGCAGTGTGGAGGGGCTTTGAGGAGTATGATTACTGGTATAAGCCTGAACCAAATAGGAATGTAGCCTGCTGTGTAAAATGAAAAACATTATTTGCAGCTGCTACTGTAAAAAAGTTAGATTCATAAACTTTAAACTAACACATTTGTATGACTTAGATTATCTTTTAAGTTTGTTATCATCTATAGCAACACAGCAGCTGCTCTTCCTGGGGTCCATAAAAATATATAGGACAATAAGACACAAAAAGACAGCACTGTGAGTTACATTACCTTGTTGGAAAAAATGCATTAGATTTCTAAGTTTAGGTGCATATGCCTCTCTGTGAAGTAAAAACTATATTTTTATTGAATTTATGGCCCTGTATAATGATTGCTATTTGTCTAAACATGACATAATACTCTGTGTAGCTTGGAGCCAAATTTTGCTTTTCTGCTTTGTGGTTCACATAAAAAAATTACAAAATTATGTAAACATAATCTGTTCCTTTTTTTAGTCTTGCATGAGCAAAAAAAAAGGCCTGGTGGCTCCAGTGCATGACCTCTAAGGTTTGGAATTTTCCATCTGTTCTTTAAAAGAGACCTAAACATGACAATTAGAGAGCAGATCACAAGACTTCCTGATTCATGGCTATTTGCTAAGAGCTGAACATGCATACACATTCATAAGGCATTCCTGTCAGCTTCCTACATTGTAAGGAAGTGGCACTAGGCTGTGTCGAATGCCAGCCAGGTACTCTCATCAGGCTGTCATCTTGTGAGACACACTCAATAGTCATTAGGGAGTAAGGAATCCCTATCTCTCCATCCAGGCCTTGGCCCTTAGCAACACTCGCATACAGCCAAGTGGCACCTTCCTGTAAACAAACAACACGTGGCAGCAGCACATGGCATCGGCTGCTCTCTCTCTCCTTCCCTTGACACTGATGTTCCTCATCCATTAGTACTCTCCTCTGGTTCTGGAGAGCAAACTAGCAGGCGAGCCAGGACACCTGATGGTTGCCAGGTCGGATGTTGCCAGGACGAGAAGGAACACCTTTTAACAGCTGTGAAGATAGAAGTAGCTGCAGGCTATAGCTTTTGTTAACAACAGGTACTATAGTAGGTAGTGGCACCAAAATAATTACATGTAGTAAATTATAGTTTATGTTCTCTAAACATGCCAGTTTCCAGGAAATGTTACAAAATGTGGTATACTGCAAACTTTTATGAACGTGAAAATCGGAATAGATGTAAACCCTTTATTTTCTTTTTACATTTATCTTTTATTGTAAGGGAATTTAGATCTTAATCCTACAATGGAAATCACAAAAGCAAGAAAACATGACTGTTATTATCTTTATTATCCAATATGCATTTATTATTTACATGCAATGCAATACAACGCAAGATGATCACTAAAATAATGGTAAACATCTGGCTGGCTAGTAGCTAAGACACTTATTTATAACTTGGTATTTGCAGGGTGGTGCATTGATTAGCACTATTGTCTCAGAGCAAGAAGGTCCTGGATTTGAGCTTACTGGTGAACTAGGGCTTTTCTGTGGGGGATTTTGCATGTTCTAGCTGTGCCTGCAAAGGTTCTCGCCATGTACTCTGGTTTCCTCCCATGATTAAATGGTTGGTTGAATGGGGTAGTCTTAACTTATCTGGCAGAAAAGTCTGTTTTTGGCAGATGACCTTTGCCAGATGAGCGTGAATGACTGTCTATCTTTCTGTGTTAGCTCAGTGATGGCCCCCAACTTGATCCTGAATGGATAAATAGTGGAGAAAATTACTTATTGACTTGTATGGTTTACTTATTTGCTGCTGGCATATAACCAGAAAAATGCAATGTTTTCCTTTTCTGAAAAAGAAATTCAATTTAATACTATGTGATAAATACATTGTCTTAAAAGCTCCAGTATAGCATATCTTACAGAGAAAATAAAATTACTGATCACTATTTATGATCCTCCATCAACAAAAGGCCAAAAAAATCCACCAAGTAATAAGGCACCAAGGGATACAGAAGTTGGGGAATAAATAACCAAATATATGGTTTATTGACAATATTTTACTATATTTTGCTTTAAAATAATCCAAACATTCAAATTAAACAAATTTTTTTAATCTCTCAAAGAAAAAGTATTGCTATTTCCACTGGTTATCAAATACCAGTGGAAATAGCAATATTTCCACTGGTATAGAGAACCACAAATGTTCTCTAAAAAAATTTAGAGAACATTTGTGGTGACAATACACCCAATATAGAAGTCTCTTCTTTTGGCAAAACAACCTCATCCAACAATCCAACAGAAAGTGCAGAGTGACGTGCCCCATATGACGCAGAGAAAAAGCCAGACCCAATACACATCTACCTGTCTGCTACACTCACGCACACATAAGTGTTTTCCTGCAGTTATCCACTCATACAAACTACTCTTGGTAAACACACAGAACACGTTAGATGAGATGGGAGTGTTGAGGGGGGAATAAGTTATATATGTGCAAATTCATAGACAGACACACACTCCCACACACACAGACCTCGGCCCTGTTCAACCAGGCAGCAGAATCCCTGGCCCCTGTCATTCATTAGTTTACAAAAGCTGTGTGAAGCAGACATGAGGTCACTGTGCTGCTTTAAAGAAACACAGGCAGTGTATTAGAAGGTAAAGAGCATCTGACTGGGACCAAGACAGAATACTTATTAACCCGGTCAATGAGTGTTGCTATTGTGTCTCCTCTCACCTCTGTCAAGGAGGAGCGGCACAGAACAAGATGTTGGGTGTGTGAAGGGCCAGACAGGTCAAATCCTTTCCAGTGCCCTGCTGAATTATATCTCCCTGATACTTTGAGAACAGACTGCTCCGTTCCAGACTGTGCAAATATGACCACTGATCTCAAACAATTTATGCAACAATGCAAAGTTATTCTTAGAAGGTGTAATATGTAGCCCGACGCATAGATATACAAATGTAAGCAGTTCCAAGGCATAGGCACACAAACAGAGACGCACATTTGTCATGGTTGGTTGCTGAGTCAGTGTGTGAGATTGCTGGTGTATGAAATGAGGGGAGTACCTTTCATTTCCTCCCCCTGGTTGTCCTCAACTGCCAGCAGGAGTATGTATGCCTCCCCTTCGGCTGTGCGCGTCATGGCTGTGACTCAGAGCTATGAGCGCAAACAGGAAGGATGCCGACTGCTGTGAAACACTCAAATAGGATTAAAACTAAAAAGAAGTGGAAAAGTAAAAAGTGAGATAACAAAGGTCTAACTGGAGCAAAAGCTGCCACAAATACATAGGGCTGAACACCTGACATGTGTGAGTACACAAGTACTTCCATGTTTGCACATAGTCTCACGCACATGTACACACACATTCACACATGCACACTAAGTCAAACAAAAAAGCCACACACACACTTCCTGTCAAGGTGAAGTAAAAAGAGTTCAAAGGTGTGATGGAGTGTGACTGGGGGTGCGACTAAGACATGAGAGGTGGACAGATAGAGAACGGATGACAGTAAGAAAGACAGACAAAGAAGAAGAGGGACAAAACATGATGCAGTGGAGTTGGTCAGATGCCGTCACTCACCTCTGTCCTCACCTGGTAACTTTTCTGTCACCTCATGCCATCACTTTGTCGCCCCATGTCTGTGCCACCTTGTCACCTATCCCCTTAGCAACTGAGCCTGTCAGCCTGTTGTCATGCGACCAGGTTCACCTCTGACCTTTTGTTTCTTTCATACACGCTACAGAGGAAAAAGGCGAGGCATGGGAGGGAGGGCAGTTATGTCCGGACATGCCTATCACCCTAGATCACAAGCCACCGACATAAATGCTACAGGGGCCTACGATTTATGAGGGTTTGTAATATTGAGGGTGCCCCCCCCTCCTTTAGTCCTGTTACTAACGCACGGGTAGGATGTCTGGTCAAGTCACACACATTCGCACACGAGCACGCACACACATGCAAATCCCATTAAAATTGAAATTGCAGAGGCCCCTTTCTCTGAAAAGAACTGTCGCTATAGTATGTCTATGTGTTTTTGTATGGGGGTCTTTTCACTTGTATATTGTTTATGTTTAATGAGAGGAGCAAGTCATTACTTGACAAATCAGACAAGCAAACAGGATTTCGTGGCTTATGCTGATGACAACAAACAAAGTAAAACTAAATATTTCTGTGTTAAAGACCACATCCTGATTATGATGCACCCGAACCCACACCTGGGATATGTCAGTGTTACCTGGGACTTTCAGTTATGTAAACAATCTCTCCTGTTGACTCTTGGTTTTTGTGGCCTGTGTAAATTCTGTGTTCTCATGATATTTAACGCATGGGAGACCACAGTAGCCCTGAGGTTAAAGAAGTGTGCAAAAGGCTGGAAATGTGCCTGTTCAAATATTGCTGAGGTGCTATTACATAAGGAAGTAAACCCCAAACCGCTGCAGTGCTGCTTTGTGGTCAAAACTAGAGCTCTTTAGTAGTACTAGAAAGTAGAATGTGAAAACAGGATGCAACAGTAAAGCATAGGATGACAAAACTGGTCTGTGTGATCCTGTTAACGCTGTCCAAATAAAAGATTTAAGAGATTAGAAATGCAAACATTATGATAGCGTCTTGATATATCATAATAAAGAAACACATATATTATCAGTGGGGAAGAAAATACCAAAAAGAGGAGGCTTTATATGTTTTGTTTTTACAGGAGGGAAGGGTCTGTTTTATTTAAAAGCCCCAAGTTCATATTTCAGGATTCAGTTACAAGGTTAATAGGAATTCACAAACAACTGTGACAACAACAGCATGTCTGTTTCTGTCTAAAACTCTCCACCATCACTCCGCCCTTCACTTTCTTCTAAACCATAACAAAATACAAAATGCTGATATGGCATAATCAGGGCTGTAGTCTCGGGGTAGTGTCAGTCTGTTCTCAGCCAATTATTTATCATGGGTTGAACAATCAGTGGTTTCATAGGGCGAAAAATGCAAAGGGAATACATACATGTGTGGTGGGACTTTTTTTAATGATGTGCACATCCAGCCTCAGCTTCACTGATGTGAATCTGCCTGTTGAAAGCTAGCTATAATTTTATGCCATTATTTTTGGCTAATCACAGCCCCAAGTGTAACCTTTTATGGTTTTATGTTATGAATATTTTACAACTTTATTAAGATTTCACTTACATTAAACCATCCTAAATTCTTTATGCTTTCTGTTGTTGAGTATTTCTGCTCAGACATTCTGTACCAACCCAGTACTATATCACCGAATTCTAAAAAATCATATTAAGAGCATATTTTAAATTTTACTCCTAATCCCAAAGCATTAAGTTTTGGATAGTGTCTTATTCGGTAATTTTAAAACCAGATCACAAAAAGCGACAAGTGAGCGCCCTGACAGAGACGAGCCAGTCTAAGTGCATTTAGACGGCAAAACAGAACCTTTTGCCATCAGGGCTTTGAGCCAAGGAATGCATCATGAAAACAGAGCGCAGCAAGCCACACATGTCCAATCAGACGCCACGGAACATTACCCATAATCCTCTTGACAAATACATGCATCTGATACCATAACAACGCCCGACCAACACTTAGGAAGGGAGAGTGTGGGACTCATCCGTGGCAACACACCATAATTACAAAGAGATCCAGGGCTGACTAAGTTTAGAAGACCCAGTAAGCGACCCTCTTCCTCCTCCCCACTCCCCTCTTCACATGCTCCCACACTGATATTTAACAAAACATTAATCTTCTTGCCAGTGGCTCCAAAGAATACTGGTGATGTAGCTTCGGCACAGAGGCTGGGGTAATAGTAATTCCATTGTTCTGCCCTTTTATTTATGCCTTGGCTCTACCAGGCAGATGAGGTAAGTCTCTTTTTTCATGTTATTATTCAGAAGTGGTGATACATAAAGCCAGATTACACAAATGTCTCTCTGTTTCACAGCACCACCATCTCACACCTCCCTCTCCAACGCTTAATGCGTCCCCCCCCCCCTTCCCCCACCCCTCTACTGGCTTTCAATAGCACATTTCCCCTTTCTCCCCCTCTTTTCTAAATCACCCTCAACATTTGCATGTGAATTGCTTGTATATCTTCTTTTATATGATGCACCGACAACACTGGCTTTCGAAAAAGAGAGAGGAGGGAAACTGCCCCAACAACACCAACCCTCCTTCCACGCTACCCATGCCTCTCCTCCCACCTCTAACAGACACACACACACACACACACACACACACACACACACACACACACACACACACACACACACACACACACACACACACCAACATCCCACCAAAAAAACAAGATGTTACTCTAACTCCCTTCCCGGGATTGGCATAGCAGCAGTTTCA
Source organism: Rhamphochromis sp. 'chilingali' (assembly GCF_963969265.1). NCBI lineage: Eukaryota > Metazoa > Chordata > Actinopteri > Cichliformes > Cichlidae > Rhamphochromis > Rhamphochromis sp. 'chilingali'. The sequence continues at coordinate 33,929,415 of NC_137933.1, read as the reverse complement.
TTAAGAAAGCAGGGGAACAGTGCAGGTTTTATGATATGGAGACAAGTTCTTTTGTGCTCTCCAGAGACAAGCCCTCTGTCTGTCTATGTTACTGGGGCGATAATCCTGCTGGAATTTCTCCTAAGCACTTTTATTGACATTTTCAATTATCGCCATGCCAGGGCCCGGTAAATGGCATTTAAGGGGCCCCGTCATCTCCGTGTTGAATCATATTTGTGAATCAGACAGTGCTGGATTTGGACTCTGTTCTGTTTGCCTAAGGCTGGGAGGACAGTATGGAGGTCAGAGAAACTCTGGTGAGCCAGCAGTCTGGTATTAGCTGAAGACAGTGGGTGACCAGGCTTATCAGAGAGACCCAACACACAACTGCAAACTCACATAGACACATTTAAGCATGAACTCACAGAGTGAGGGGCAAACACGCGCTCACACACAAACTGACAGGCTCTACGAACCAAGCCTGCCTTGTAATTTACAACGTCAGCATGGGCTGTCCCTTTTTCAAAAAAAAAGAGCACATGGTCCAGACTCAGAAAACCAAACAGACAGGCTGACCTCCCCAGCACACAGTGCACAGGGTCAGACTTGTTTTCTCTTCACCTCTGACTAGATCCATTTACACAGACTCCAAAAGCACTCCACATCTTTGGCTTGGGTTACATACATCCCGGTAATAATTCAGAGATGTATTGCAAGGAGATTTGTTTTCTAGCCTCTCTCCCCCACGTTCTGTTTCACTGAGCTCTGCTTTGTTTCAAAAGTGGATCAACTTCAAAGTAGTGAAATGGACAGATTGATAGCTGAAGACAAATGCTGTTTCATAAGAGATAGAGTTTTTGATCCGATCACTCAGACGCCTTTTTGAAACAGAAGCTATAATGGGCTTAAATTATTTTCAACCTTTAAAAAGACAAAACAAAAACAAAAAAACAAAACTTGTTGCTTAAGGAAACAGCAGAGTTGTTTTGTGTCAGAGGTAACAGATAACATTACTAATGCTGCAATACTTTTGGGTTAATCTACGGTGACAAGTATGCGTTGTATAAGTGAGGGCTTGTTTTAGTGTGTAAATCAAAACCTGTGTTGTGTAATCACCTTTTAACAAGCGAGGCACTAATTTACCAGGTCAAATTTCTCGTGTACTTACAAACTCGGTTAAATTGTGATGTTGATAACACAACAAAAGCATGGCATGGATGATATTTGTCTGAACCACAGACGGGCTGAGAACAGCTGTTTACACGTCTCCGTGCCCCAATCCTTTCTGCCAAGCTGACATCATTCCTAGCATCTCCTCCTTCCTGTCTCCCTTTTGGATGGGCTCTGTTATGACAAGTTTAATTGTGGGTTGTCAAGCTATAACATTTTGGTAAATATTAGACTTGCCAAGAGCGTCAATAAGAGGAAATGGTCTTACTGTATGTTCTTCCCTCGGAAGCACAATGTGTGCCTTTGTAAGAAGATCGCCAAGAGGCATTTTGATACCCCACTTTTGTCTCTATGAGCCTGCATACAATCTAATACTCATTATGAACTGTAACCGTATGACTGTAAAACATTACTATAGCTAAACTTTTTAGCAAATGGAAAGATGTAGCCCTATGAACTTTATATGCAATGGAATTTGTTATCTAAAGTTTATCAGCCCTAGCACTGGGTAAAAAGAAAATGAAGAAAGTATCTTCAATGCATACATGGTTTCAAAATGAATACATTTTTCCATCATGATTAAAAGTCTGATATTTTTTGAAAATAGTGACATCATCTTTTATGCCTGTGTATACAAAAGCCTTCTCAGCATTCACTGTGATGACAAACTTGGCCATGAATGTTCATTTGTCATTTTAACTCTTTTCACTGTGTTTAAAGAGCACCTGGTTCTTTTGGGCTTCAGGGGGTAGAAATGATGAGGTATGGGGATCTACACAAGAAAACTACCCTGTGAGTCATTAGTAAGGTCCAGCATGATTTACATATGTGTGTGTGTGTGTGTGTGTATGAGAGAGAGAGAAAGAGAGAGAGAGTGAGTGAGTGAGTTTGTGTGAGCTCTCCATTGTGCTTTTGGAGAGTGTTTTCCAGTAAGTGACATGGAGCTTTACTCACCTGGGGGGAAGGGAATGACTCAGTGTTTATCATCAGTTATGGCTGGCCAGCCAGCAGCATAATGCTCTATTATTCACATGGACCTATTGATACAAAATTAATTTTCACATTTACAAAATGAAGTAAGAAGTGAAGTAAGGAGAGGTAAAAAAACAAAAAGATTGCATGGATACACACACTCCAGTATAAACAGCATAGTACTCACACCTGTACTTTATTGGATTTGTAGCTTTTAAGATTAATATATTTAGAATTAAATAGTTCTTACCAGTACACCCCAAAACTGTTTTCCTTGTTCAAGCAGGGTGGTACTTATTTCTTCTTACTCAGAGAGTGACTATCAGACCACATATTGTCCATATAAACGCACAATATGTGGTCTGAATGTGGTCTAAAGGTATTTCACATAGTCACTTCCTGGATGTTGATCTTTGTCACAAATTAGCAGATATTCCCCAAGGCTAAATTGCCACACTCAGATGAGCTACAAAAATTATGGCAACTCAGATGAACTTAACTATCCTGCCAAACAGTTATGGCTGGGTGATTCAGTTGTAGCATCTTCCAAATAAGGAAGTCATGAGTGGTTCCCCTGGTTAAAGTGGTCCAAGGAGTTACAACATGTACTGAAATAAGTCTGATCTGCAAATAGCTCCACCTCGCAACTAAGAGAATGTAAATAATCTCCTGCTAACATCTTGGTGCCAGATTCCACAGTGCATCTTCAGAGATTCTGTCAAGCCTGTGCATCAGGGAGTTAGACATATTCACTTGTATATTAGAGTAATCATCACTGAGATAACTTCCCGAAGAATGATGCATTTTTTGATTTCCTCTCCACAAGCTACAAGCATGCATATAAAAGACTAGAAGTATTCAACCATACACTACAAAAAAACCAACAAGTAGTCACCTCAGCTATTGGAAATCAAATTCATTTCACACAATAATTTAACAGTCGCAGTGTGACTAGAAAATTTAGTAAATTATCTTCTCACTTGAGATTTTTGTAGTGACTGTAGTTTCTGTGGTTTCACATACCCTGAAGTTCCAGATGGAATCTGAGATAATGTGAAGCCATTTCCCTTCAAAATCCTGTTTACACACCCAAACACAGTGCCTACCTATATACACTACAACATCAGCACCATTTCTGTTTGCAGTACTGAAGTGCATATTTCCAATTCTTCAGCAAATGTGTTCATTATAATAATAACCCTATCCAATATTTACAGAGACAGAGACACTGCACACTTCCAATTCAATAACTCCTGCAGTTGTGTAAAAAATGGATCTATATGTTATTGACATGCTTTAAAGAGCAACCGCAATTGAAAAATCCCATTAGGATTAAACTATATTAAAAAAAAAATCTAAAATCTAAATCACTGGGTTCGCATTTAACAAGAACTGGCACTTCAAAGCATAATTCACACTTTTACTTTAACAAAGTTCTACTTAATTAAAACATATTGACAATAATTTGTTTCCTTACTCGCTTCCTCTCTAGGCTGCTTGACAACAGTACAGAGCCAACAGGCGCAGCCCTCAAGAGCCCTTCTTAACGAGTTTGCTAGGGATATAATTCAACACTCCTGTCCCAATAACTGATGAAATATGAAAATTGACAGCGCCATCAGGGCGCCCGTGCCACATGTTTACGAGTGGCTGTCTTAACTGGCCGCCTCTGTGCTCCATAAGTCATACGCAGAGTGCTCATCATACAGCAAGGATTTATGGGGCCTGAGTCTGCATATGACCTCCCCCATCAGGTGCCTCCCTGCAGTAGAGGAGGAATCATTATCTGGGCCCAGCCGCCATGAACTTCATAGACTTACTCTAAGCAAATTGGCTCTGGGGTCTGCTATTCTTGTAAATATTGTGTCTATGAAGAGAGTCACAAAACAACTTCCAGTGATGACTAAAGAATATTCCTTATACACTTTATATAATGAGATGACCAAATGAGATGGTGCACAGTCGAAATAAATGAATGATTTCCTTTCATTAAAAATGTAATAACATTTTTTTAAGGTGGTCATGGACAAAGTGGCCTCTGTGATTACTGGAGGTAACCGGAAGAAACATTTTTACACTTCCCAAAATTCTAGTGGATACAACTGATGTATCTTGTTTTAGTGGAGGTAAAAAAATAAGGAGGTCAATCAAAAATTACAATGGTGACAAACACATTGTATTTCCTTTTGTTGCTAATAATAAAAGCCAACTTGCACTTTGTAAGTAGAAAACCTTTAATTTGAATCAGTGGGGAATGTTTGTTTAGAAGTAATAACATAATAGATTTCCAATGTTACAGACTGGATTTATAGACTGTACATTAAAGACATGCATGGTGATGCCACCTTTTACTTTAGTGGGGTCCTTCTATTAGTCCTCAAGATGAGCATTTTTCACATGATGGTGAAATTGCTCAGAGCTTGTCAATCACACATATGGCATAGTCTGATTGATCAACCTTCTGGACACTAATTTACTAAATAAACTTCATGAATTGATGTTGTTTTTAATAAGACTTGAATCTTGCAAGTCAGCTGCAAGATTCAAATACATTTGGAGAGTATCTACTGATGTCATGAGACTTCTTTACATCTGCGCGCCTTGTTGCAACCACAGGCTTTGTCCCCTCTTGACCATAAGAACCAGTTTTAAAGCTGCAAAGGTCCATCTTTTATTTACAGTGTATGACTGAACTATGCCAATGAACATAATTTATCTGATACTTTGTTGAATTTCTCTTTGGTCTTTCTGTGTAACCCACCACGTAGAACACTGTGGCTTGTTTAAAATTCTGTGCAGAAAATGTCCTGTACTAACAGAGAGGTGGTCAAGGGGAAATGCTTAAGGCAACGAGCCAGCAGGAACAACAGCTATTACAACAGGGAGGCTGAGGATGAATACTGTATACTGCTGGTCATGTTGCCTCTGGGCTGATTCCTGGGGCAACATGACCTGGATATGAAACAGAGTTACAACCAAAACTTGGACTCCTAACCCATAACAAGACAGGAAAGACTTGCTGTGTTCTTTACTAGGGAGGAGTGTATTTGAACACTATTGAGAAATGCAAAATCAAAGTACATGGTGACTTTATCACATGGTAAAGTTATTGCTACATCAACTAAAGACTAACTGCTTCCAAGCGGTTCAGCTGAATACTGACTGAGACAATTTATGCGCAGGAAACTAAGACTTTGAAAAGACAGAACACCTCCAGCTCAGTCTTGTCCCACTGCCACTGCAACTGACATCCGTGTAAATCATAAGAGAAATGACAGGCCAAGCCACCCCACCACCCACCCAGACCGTCAGTTCAGCAAGCTTGCCAGCGAGTCAGCCTGCCAGCCCAACAGACAACAACCTACCCCACCCGAAGTTCCACCCCTGTGCCTGCACAGACAGACAGACTGGGACAAATTGGGACAATCCCCCCCTCCATTACCACCCACTCTTCCTCTCCATTGCGCGCTGCAGCAGCCTCTGCTCAGGGGGCTAATTCCACGTTCAGATCACCATTTGTACTTATTATGCTGACATAATTAATCCCCTGTTGTGATCAGCGGGGGCATGAGGGCCTCTCCGCTCCATTGGCCTACCCCTGCCATGACACAACCGCTCCCCCCTCCGCTTCTCATAGAAATCTACTTCTCACTCCCTCCCATGTCCATCTTGTCTGATTGTAGAGGTCCTCTGTCTGCATCTCTATAATCTCCACAGTATCTGTCTGTTTAATAGTTTGTCCTGTCATGGCTGTCGCCATTCTGACGGCTTGATTAGCTTGCCAAATATCGAACATGATCATCAGTTTACGTTTGCATACATACTGAGAGTGGGGCAAAGTTCATTCTTGACATGTGGCCCCAGTGTAGAATGGATATATTTGTCAACATTTGTTAACATTTCCAACTATGAGCTAAAATGAACTAAAACAAATGTGTATTGAGCCTTTAGGTTAAAGCCGCAGCGAAACAGGTTTGACGCTGAAGTCAAATTTAAAGACAAAAGGGCAGGGTGGGGGAAGGAGAGAAGAGGGCAAAGAGGGAGGAGGAGAGTAGCTCTCATAAAAAAAAAAAAAAACACCAGCTGGATTAATAAATCCAACCAGTGACTGTGTCCACATATTAAGCGCCTGGCAGATTAAAACAGAACCGTCTCAAGTTGTGAAACATATGTCGGCAAGGCTGAGCAAACACTGTCAGAATAATAACTTAGGAGATGAGTGCTGCTGTTGGCCCCAAACCACTGCTCAGTACCAGCGCTCAAGCTGCTGCTTCCTAGAAATCAAAGACCCAATTGCTGAACTTTGATTCCTTGCAGAAGAATACCATGTAATTGTATTTAGGAGGTCAAAGGTCTAAAAAGCTAACAGGTTATTTTTGCATTCCTTTCCTATGAATGTGTAGGCACATACATAAGTACAATTATGGAAAAAAAATTCAAATTATGCAGGGTGGTTAAATATGTAAACTTTTAATGTGGAAAAGCTACTAACATGAGAAAATACTAACAAAAAGTAGACTTAGAATAGTTGCATAGGAATCCTCTATTTAACTATGCAACTTAACATATAATACTGCATGTAAGTTATTGTGCATCTTTTTTTGTGGCTCAGTCTTAATGCCAAAATATTTAAGGCTTCATAGAAGTGTTTCTTGCAACTGAGAGCTACTCCCAAATAACTTAACAATAATATTTAAGACCCATTTCAAATGTTACTTTGGTATCCAGCGACAGTAGTAAAAATCTCAAAAGTCTGGCAAAAACCCAGACTTCCAGTCTGGCAACACCTGCTTGCTGTGGAAAGTTTTTTTCTGGTCAAAGAAGAGAACGTGCAGTTAACAGGTCTGTGTGTACCACTGGATGAATCAATTACAAATAACAAGAGGGACATGGAAGAGATAACAAACCTGCTATAGACTGTTGTACTTCATAAAAACATAGCAAACTAAATTAAAAGGGTAAGTTTTTTCCTTTTTCAAGGATAACCACAGAATACAATTTTATTTCCGTATATTCTGTATCACTCTCTGCTGCTTGATACCACCAATGTCACATTTGTACAAAATTCACTCCTAACACCCTTTACACCCCCTTACCCCTACACACTGCCTTTCTATTCCCCACCCTACCCCCTCCCACTCCTCATCTTTACATAAAAGTTCAGGCTGCATATTTAAAGGAGCTAAAATATTCACACTGTCAAAGGTGGTCAAAGGCTTCTGCGTTCACACAGGAGCTGACAAAGAGGAGGCACCCAGAGCTTGGCCAAAAGAGCACTGTTGAAATAAATCAGCACATACAAAGACACAGAGAGATAATGGGACTAAAGCTGGGCCCGATCCAGAAACAGAAACACACTGCACACCAGAACACACGGATACATACACACACAGCGCTTGGCTGGGAACAAAGTCTGTGCGTGGATTAATATTTATTTTTTGAGCACACATTGTTCAGGACATACAGTATCAGGAGACTAAAAACATCATAACTCCCCCAGTGTGCAACCTTGCCGTGAATCTCATGGCTGAATCAAACAAATAACAAAATAAAAGTCCACAGATGGTTTCACATGGGGGAGGAAATGGGCATCTCAGAAACATCAGATGAATCAAGGTTGTGTGTGTGTGTGTTAACGTGTGAGAGTGTTCATGTCCATCTGTGTGCTATATATGTTAAAAAAGAAAAAAAAAAGCATTTCAAAGTCTGTAAAAGTCAGGTATAATTTCAGTTTCTCATGAGGTCAGCACCAACATTAACGCGCCACATTCCAGATTTCTTTAGGCACCATTCTGCTAATCAGTTCTTTGGGGATCACTTAGGAAAAATGCATCAGTGCTCTGACAGTGTTGCAGCAATCCACACACCTTGATCCCTGGCTCCTTTAGTATGCATGCTTAATTGTCCTTGGGCAAAATACTGGACCGACAGTTTCTCGTCATAGGTACTGAAAAACGGGCAGTGTGGTGGTTAGCAATGTTGTCTCACAGCAAGAAGGTCCTGAGGTCTAATCCACAATCTAGCCAGGGCCAGTGTCTGTGTGAATTCTTACCAGGTCCTCTGGCTTCCTCCCACAGTCCAAAGGCATGCAGTTACTGGTAATCAATGATTCTGAGTTGTCCATCAGAGCGAGTATAAACGGTGGTCTTGATGTTAGTGACTGGCGACCTTTGATTTGATTTAACACATTATTCTGGGAAAGAAGTTACAAAAAACTAAATAAACAACTACAAATCGATCATATTTTTTGATAGTGTTTAAAAAATTGAAGCAATACTATTAAGGATAATAGTAATAAAACTAATAAAATAAAGGTGAAAATGGGTTTGGAAAATATAGTGAGCCTTTAGCTTTAATTCAGTGGCTGTTCAGCTGACCGAGGTACTCACAAACATGGGCTTTACGTTTACGCAGCTTTTTATTTGCCCCTATATCAACATAGAGAGGAAACAGAGGCCTCCCTGAACTAATTTCGCTCATGAACACTCAGTCATTTGTTGAGCACCACACAGCAGGCCCTGCTGTCTGAGGCCCAAGGATTAAGGCTCAATATTTGTAAACCTCAGTTGGCTTTAGTGCGGAAATGGGGAGTGGAGAAAAATGGGAAGCCTTGGCAAACCAAAGTGTGAAAAACTATCAAATTGTCAGCCATGACAGAAACAGTTACACACACTGGCTTCTGGCTGACACAGAAACAATACACTGTTAAATCTATGAAACACTATGGTCTTGTTTGAATGAATGTGGGTGGGAGTGAGTTTATGGGTTTTTGTGCGTATTTTGCACCAAAAAACCCCCCAAATATATACACTTAATAAATGTATTTGCCATTTAAGTTTTCCTATTCCACTCACATTACTGCAGTGACTTAGTATGCCTCTTTTCTGTTTTTAAAATTGTTGGAATAATTTGCTCTCTCATTAAAGCTCTGCACACGAAGGCCAAGCTACTTAACTCTTCCCCTCTTTTTTAACCTCTTCCGCCACAGAATATACTCCCACAATGCACATTATCAGCCTCACGACGGGCCCATAAAGTACTAAAAATCCCAGGACCTTATTTCCAGCTGTGACACACAACCTACTTAAGTCCTCTGCTTTGACCTTTGTTTGAAAAGTTTCTTTCAGCCCGAGGCCACGGCAGTAAATTCATAGAGCTATGAAATTAATGTGCCAGAAAGCCCATCTAGTCTTTGAATAATCAAAAACAGAGGTAGGAAGACACAGATTACTGAGTCACATTTTACTTTCCCCTTTTTAACTATTTGTTTTGTAATAAGGCAGATGGTGTAATGATTGCATTTGATATTAACTGTGTTCCACCTATCAACATCCTCTCTGTTGTGAAAGCAACTCAAATGGGCAGTGGTTCATGGACATCAAACACATCTGTGTTCAATGGGACCTGCACAGCCTAAAATATTTAACCTTCAGCATCAATAAAATGCACACACTTTTATTCATAGACGTAGACATAAACGAAAAACTCTACAGCAACTTTGCAGATATCTTAATAAGATACTAAAATCCATTTGCCCATTGTGGTGATATGCACCTCTGCAGCTGGCTTTGATAAATACACCGAGGCAAGGTTGACATGAAGAAAAGTGGGCAGATGCACTTTGTACCTGTGAAGGTGAAGTGAAGTATATCCAGCAGGGTAATTGTATAGGCAGTGAACCATAGCACTGTCAATGAGGCGTTGTGTCTGGTTGTGGGTATTAAACATCAGTAGGATGGCCGGTCACTCTATGGGACGCTCAGCACAGTGCTTAATTACACACGTCGTGAGCGGCAAACACTCAGAGCAGGAAATGACAGCTGAGCGGCGCTCACTTCAAACGCAGAGGCGTAAAAAAAGCATTCAATAAAAACAGACCTAAACTCTAAGCAGGTCCTAATGGCCTGTGGTAATGGATTAGAGGAAAAGGAGGTTGCAAACAGGCCTGCTGGCAGGACATACAAGATTAATGACAGAAAAGAAGATTTTTCACTTGAGGAAAAAATTAACTTATTGGGTATGATTACAGATTGAATTTGCGTTAACTTATTAAACTACTGGTGTCCAGTCCTCAACAGTAAAGCTGAGAGAGGATAAGCAAAGACTGCTGTCTTAACAAAAAAAGAAGGAAAAAAGTAGCAACATAGAGCCTGATGACCCTAAATAATTAGTTAGCAGTCCCTTTGAGGAAGTGCTGTTAACCAAACTACTCCCACAGCGAGGCAGGAAGACAATTTGTTCACAGTTTTAATTGCCGTTTCAGGGCTGACTGGAAGTTATGACAAAAACAGTCACATTATTTCTGCTATTTCTGCAATAATTCATTATGTTAACATATGCACGTGCAACTCTATGTGCATATGTCTGGGGTACTGGGTATGGTACAGCTCAACACTCAGTAACTACTTTCCCTTACACTTTAACTCAGTCTCAGCCAAATAGTATTAGTTGCCTGATAGAGATTCGTCCAAAAAGACTTTACAGGCAAAAGAGGCTGTTAATGTTCTAACAGTACTGGTGATTCCAATTAGGTAGCTTTAGTACCAGATTAGATTTTTGTAGATTTTGTTGATATCACTGTAAGCAGTGGGTAAGTGTGGGATATCTGAGAAAAAGGTGACTGGGTAGATGCTACCACAGGAGACTTTTGCATTTTAGAAGTGGATTGTTAAGTCTTTGTGACTTGCACCTCATCACACACAAAGTATTCACATATAACGATGCATGGATGTAAACAAAAACATACGCACAAACGCATTGAGCTAAACACAATGGCCCTGCTGAGCTGACAACTCAACTGGAAGACAGCTTAAACTTTGACCTCTGGGGTCAGCTCATTAACACTGAGACTTCTCACTGGGATAAAATAAAAACTGAATTGATGAACTTATGAATACAATAACAGATATACTTTATGCTTTTATATTTTATTATACTTAATTTGTATATTTTCCTCAAAATGTAATTTGAAAAAAATGTTCTGGTAAAAAAAATGCCAAAGAACCAAAACATAAGTAAATTTCAAAGTGGGGCTTTGGCTTTCACTTGTTGGATATTAGTTAACAATCAGTGCAAGACTAAACAGTTTCCATTCAAAACTCATTTAAAGTAGCTGAAGATGGCATAATTATTGTTGTTCATTACACAATTATCCTGTTATACTGCCGAGTATGTGGCAAACCTGTGCCATTAGCCAACACTGAATCTCACAACTTCATCTGAGTCCTCCACATTAGAAGCAGAGAAGTTACAGAACCTCATAATTTGAAGCACCTTAAGTGTGTTGATAATTTAAGGTCAATACTGAGAGCAAGGAGGCAGGCAGAGCTAATGTTTAGCTGCATGTAATTGGACAGAAGTGTCAGAGGCAGGTGTGTAGCTATTGTTCACTTTGATGGGATTATTTGTACCTCTCAATGCTGAAAAAACAGGTATCATCAAAAGGCAGTCATCTAAATTTACAATAGCTGGATTTAGGTTTTCCTCTCTTTTTCTCTCCATCCAGGTTCTGTAATTACAGCTGCTCTGTAATTAGGAGCAGAGCCTTCAGGACCAGGGTGACTACTATCTACTTCAGAAGGCTCTGGCAAAGTACAAGACTTCAGACTGGGGGAAGGGGAGAAAATACTGCATTCCTGCTTTACTGTTCTTTTTAACTCACTGTTAGGGTTAACAAATTTAGTGTGGTTACTATCCTCAAATAAATATAAGGCATAATACTCATTAAAACAGCTATTGTAAGGTGATTCAAAAATGTGGATAGGCTATCATTTGTTGGAGATCATATGTAGTAATTACAATGATGAAGTCTTTGCACCAACTATCATTTTTAAACTTAAACACTTATTACTTTTAACATTTTCACTGTGTATTTGAATTTGTATTTCATAGTGGGCCATTGGCTTCTGCTGCTCAGAGATATGGAAAGATATGAAAGGTATTATTAGCAGGAGACCTGAGAGTACAGTATGCACATAAACACAGAGAGGGAGAGTAGGATTAAGGACAGATTTCCTGCGTTGTGTCTGAGTGTGTATTTATGTGGCTGATGCATGTGCATAAATAAGGTTAGTGAAGAGTAAGGACTACCTCATGGTGTTCCACTCATTTGTGGAGCCCTGTCTGTTCTGAATATTCGGGTACTGTACTTGTTATTTTATTTTAAAAAAAAAAGAAGACATTCCTGTATTGCGTACACTTACACTTTCACATCATTAAAAAATACTCAATGTTAAGAAACACTGAGGTCCTGATTTACAAACCAAATTCGTTACGCCCAGTGTCTTAGATTACTTATCACTTTGTTTTTTAAAGGTTTTAAGAGGTTGTCTGTGGAGAATCACAGTGAAATTGATTATTTGATTAATGATCCACCAAACCTTTGTTGTACTACTGTACAACTAAGTGCACAGTAACACAGCACATATGAGAAACAGACTTTAATCAAAGAACTTTATGACTCTGTCAAATAAAGAAATAGTAAAAAGAAAAAAATGGAGGCAAATAAGAGGATAACAGTATCATACCTGACATATCCTCAGTTTAGTCACAGTCTGAGATGGAAGTGTTTCATTTCATTTCATTTAACTTGTCGTGCCAATCAACAAGTAAATTCTGAGATGAGGAAATCTTGGCTATGTTGTTACCATGAATCTGAGGAGCTTAGTCCTAACATAGAATTCTCTATTGTCCTACAACCAACCACAATACCTGTAAGCTCCCAGTCATGCCATCAGCCCAGAAATATACATGGCAGAAGAAGAAACATATGCTTAAGTGAGAAGCATTTGCTCCTGACCTTCCCTGCCAGGGTGCTCTGCAGCTAAGCTGCGGGGATTTGCACCAGCTCAACATCTACACCATATGGATGCTTTATTACAGAGTAATGATGTCTCTCTCTTTCTCCCTCACTTCTCTAACTAGAGATGATTTGAAAAACCAAACAGCCTTATGTGTAACCAGGTGATTAGAGAGACTTAAGGGGGATTTAATAGTATTCTACTGAGGAATGTAGAAGAACATTTCAACTAGCCTTGAGTGAGTCACTGTCAGATACACAGAGCACACAGATGACTCAAATACATTTTATTCATAATATTTCACTAATTTGCTAATTATCTGCAACAAACTAAACACATAAACAGTGATACACAATACTGTCCGAGGCTTGTGAGGGTAATACGTGCACTTCTTTAGAATTAAGACACTATTTACCATTTATATGTTATGAATAAACAAAGAGTAGGGTTGAGGCTATTATATATGGGCAATGGAAAATAACAGGGGGATTCATTTCCTCACTACCAATAGCAATAATTGGATTTATATTGAAATGAGAGCTGCTTATTGATAGCAACTGCATATTAGCAGTGAATAATCAATAAAGTGGATTCAATACTTATTAAACTGGAATAAGCTGGGATAGGCCTTTTTCATTTGTCAGCCAATGACCATTAGTGTCATAACTCCTCATGGTAATGAACGATTCCTTGGAGACGCATATCACTGTTGACAGTAGGTGAAATTACAGCAATAACATTGATTGGAGTAAGGAAATGTATGTTTGTGCAACAAAACTCGAGGTTAACTGTTCAGAAGCTCCAACTAAATCATAGCCAATCAATCCTTATTCCTAATTTCAAATATCAATCTTGGTAATTCACAGATTGCACTGGTCACTTGGCCGTGTTTTCTACTTACACAGTCATGAAGGTTCTAGCTTGTATAATACTGGGGATGTTTGCTACAGAGAGAAACCCGGTTGCTGTGCGAGCCATGTGTGAAAAGAGAAAACAATAATTTAGGGAAATGTCATCAGGCCAAAGCCAAATTATAGCTGGTCTTTTCTTTTTTTTTTCATCGGCCTCTTAGAATTTCAGTCTAAGGGAATTAATTGTGAGGGGGTTGATTTGCAAATGAATGCGATTTCAGTTGTGAAAATATAATTGTGGGCTTAGTTTGGGACACTGGGACAAACAGCCCTGGGAGAGAAAAAAGGAGCATCTTAATTTATTAGCGATCTGCAACATTTTTCACCTAGAAGCCAAGGCAACTGGTCTGTCGAGACTGAAATGAAATTACTGTTCTTCTTGAGCAGGAGAAACAAAAGCGTCTCCCAAAGCAAGTGAGGTCCCAGTCTGGCACAGTGAGGTCAGCAGGCTGAGGCCTATAGCCAACCCTAAGCTGAGCTGTAGTGCTGTGTGCAAATCAACTGCTTTTCTCCCATTTCATTTCTCATGCACAGTGTTTGTGCTCCTCTTTTCATGAATGTAGGACCCTATCCTTGGCCCTCCCTCTGAAAGGGCCTTCCCAGTGACGAAGGTGACCTGCCACTGAGAAAAAGGAGGACCTGCCATGAACTGAGTGTCAGCCATTAAATATGATTTCGCCCCTGAATGGCACGCAAACACATTCAACCACTGAAACTCATTAAGCCCGCATAATCTCTCTTTTCTTAAGAATAACAATGATTTCAGCTGGGAAATGCAATGGTTTTAGGGAGCTGAGCCATTGATTTGAGTTGCATTCAAAGTAATAAATCACGTCCAACTTCACATCCTGGACTCTTTTGCCTAATTCAGCGCCTCTCACCATACTGGTCAATTAGTTTAGAGCCACTATATTCAATACACAGTGCAATTCACTGACAAGGCATAATAAATTCCATGGCTTGGATACTGTCCAGAAGAGAATAGAACTTTCTGTTGCTGTTCTGTGCCTATACTAACTCTATAAATGTAGAGGAAGGGAATGAAATATAACTATAACAACCATGTTTTGCAGCAATATAACTATAAACCAAGATTTAAATAACTACCACCATTTTCAGTTAATCATAAACTGACATCCATGTGGTTAACTTCCATGTTGTTTTAGAAGCTGATCCTGCTTAAGCTTGAATGAGGTCACTGGCAGTGAGAGAGACGGAAGTGTAAAGGTGCCAACTCCTGTCAGACAAAATGAGCTGCCTGTTCAATTCCACTCAGTGCTCTTTTACCCCCGTCTTCTCCATCTCGCCCTTAAACACAAGTCTAAAGGGGGGAATTTCTCTTAATTATTATTTTTATTTCTCATTAACAAAGTTTCTGTCCAATTTCTATTGACTTTGTTTCAAAGCTTCCACAGGGAACCTAGTGGCCCAGCCTGCTAAATTACACCCGTGTGGACTGGGAGAGGTGGGAGCAGCTGTGAGGAGGGCTCTCAGTAGTCAGACCATTGTAATCTGCATTAACCACATTGCAAGGGAGTGCAAGGGTCAAAGTCTTTAAGTGCCTGCAGGGATGGATGCTTCTGGATTACATGGTATTCCTTCAAGAGGCTGTAATAATTGTACAGTGCCGCTTGCTCACTACCTGTTGTACACCTATGCTGATGTATGTAGTTTTTTCTCTTTTTAAGAAAAGAGCCTTCATTACTGCTTGGCACTAAAGACCAGACAAGTTGGGACAAACTTATTGCCAGAAACAAAGGATAAACATTAGTTGAGAGAAAAAGCCTTAAAACAAAGCAGGCCTTATATTTAAAATTGTGCATATTTTTAAACAGTGATTTGATTTTGACCAAAATAAGAGGACATGTCAACAGGAACATGCATACGAAAATTCTCGGTAATGCTGACCAGATTAAGGCTATTTCCTGGAAGGTGTGCTGGAATAGCATTGGCAGAAGGTGTATCGAAGGATGATCTTCTCCCTCTTCTTTGGCACAGCATTAAATAGTGAGAGGAGCAGAAGTAATACTCTTACTGGCTCGACTCTGTTCAAAGAGGCCAAAATGACAGCAGCTTAAATTTTCTCTGCACATTTCAATATGTTTTTCTTGTGCATCATTTATCAAACTGAAACAGAGTGCAAATAATTTCAAAGAATTAATGAACAAAAGTCTCGCCTTCCTTTGAAACTATGAATTATTTATAGCTACATTTCAACGTGATTGAAATTGTGGATTAATCCCATTAACCTCTCTGATGGCGAGAATAAAAGCATATGTCTTGACGAATGTTTGCTGGGATCAAATTTAGTGCTATTGAAAGGAGCTTTTCCCAGGCAAAGCCCAGCAGACAGATTGTATGCTGTGTCGCACGGTGCTTATATAGATCCTAGCAGACTCTGTCTGAGTCTGTGGAGGAATGACGGAAAGCTCAATGGAGGCGTCTGTCTCCCAGCTAGACACCCTGTTCAGTCCTCTCCCTGTATACCTCAGAGCCTGTGATGAATGCATGCAGGGCCTTTACTCCCCAGCATACATCTGACATTATTAACACAATATAAAATGTGATGGAGCGCTCTGCCACACTGCTGGACCACCTTGATCCAGCTCAGCGCTGCTACGTAGTGATTTATTCCCACAGCCATGAAAAAGTAAGCGTGCCATTAAAATCACAGGTGTTTGGAGGCCACACGACTCACCGGGCAAGATCGATAATGTCACTCTTTTACATGGCTCATTTTGAGGGTGCCGCAGCATCATATGCCATTAGTGAGGCCTTGATCTATTGAGGAGCAAACCTCTGTCTGGCACTAAAGCTATGGGTGCCGCATAGATACAAGCTAACAAGGGCATGCACATGTGTGTGCATCTACTCTTAAACTGGGACATGTATGCACTCTTGCAGAGCTTGTGTTTACATTGTCTCCACCTGCACTCACACATAATTCAGCTGAGCTAATGTAGGAGATAATGTACTGTAAATGGCAAGGGCTCTGATTGATACCTGCACTTAGCACAATTACTGGTGTAAAAACTTTGGGAAAAGACAAAAGTTTGCGCTACTTACCGTAGGGTTACCGACTGTGGCCCGGGAAAGTGATTTGTTAGTGTTTGTTGAGCGTGTTCCCAAGGCTATAAAGTGTGACACTGGCAACAAATAAGGACTAATGTCCTGGTTCCAAATGAATACTTAGCACAACCTGTAAAAGAATGTGCTGTCTCTGCCCTTTCACAAGCACACAGATTATCAACAAATTATTTGGTGCTATTCCTAAAGGCTGCAGATCCATTTCAGACTAAGGAAAACAAATCACTAACATATCATGTGATATCTATTAAATACACTAGCATAAATGTTGTTTCTTCCAGAATCCATTAAAAAGCAAGATACATATTTTTTTAAATCAATATCATAAGCAACGCGTAAAAGAAACGATTTATTGTAATTCTGAAACTTATTTTTACAGAAACACCATCAGAATCTTGGGTCATTTTGGTATAGACATAAACGTGTTTTTATTTCCAGGCTAGTTCACATACATTCAGGAAAGGTATGCAAGCAATTTCCTAAAAAAAAGGAAGACCATTGTTTCTGTTGTGATTCCGTAATAAAATAAAACAAGGGATTTGTTTTAAAATTCCTTGTGGCTGCAAGCAGATTCCTTATTACATTGTACTCAAGTGGAAAAGACCAAATTTCTATTCGAAGCAACCCCGGTGAAAACTTAGACTTGTCTTTAAATGCTTGCAAAGCATGTGCATGTTGCTACAAAATGAACATGATTTCTTTTTTGTACAGATTTCTTCGAAAAAAAACAAAACCATTTAATGTTTGTTTTTCCTCACTTCTGTCTCCTTCTCGGTTTCCCTTTTAATTCTCAGTGCGACTGCCATGAAAATGAACTATTAATCTGTTTCCCAAAGGAATTCCTCATGCCTCATAGGTCTGACAGCCTCAGTGAGATGGTTGTTGTGTGGTCAACAAACAATTTTCCTGGGCTTCACTGCCTTTCAAAGGCATTTTTTCATCCGGCCCTGATCATGTGAAAAATGCCGTTGTCAAAGGTTCCTCTGCCTTTCTTCTCACACAAAGATGTCAGATGGAGAAAGTTAGAATTTCCAAACATGTTAATCTGCTTGAGCGTAAACTCAACCCCTTCCTCCACAGTGCTTGAGAGTTCATTCAGCATATTTGAAATTTCCTGTGCTTGAGTAACACAAGTGTGCCTTTGAGTCAAGATGCAATATGTCCTTTAACCGAAACAAAACAGGATTATGGAGTTACAAAATTCAATAGAACAATACATGCATGCACACTTTACCAGCACCTGTTTCTCAATTCTGCATCTATTTCATAAAACAAAATTACATCTGTTGTGTAAAGATGGAAATTGTTGTGACATAAGTGTCAGTTATGTTGAGGACATGACAATGCAGAACTATTTTGTTACACATGGTTTTGTAAACATCTTTTTAGGTTACAGATGATACAAAATAAAGTGAAAGGATTAAATGGGCTTCTGTAGATGAACAGCACTCAGATTAGGAGTTATTCATCAGAGTGTGTAAACATACTGAGAGGGTTATTCTTCTGCTCTTTGCCCCGCCTCCTACGACACCATCTCTTAACAGGTTGAATAGGGGTAAAAAGGTGGGCCACCTCATTACAGGCGTGTACTCCTCGCCTCTTCCTGCCTGCCACCCACCTATCATCCCACCCTTTCTCTCCACTACAGCTTCTCATCACTGATCTTTCCTTTCATCACACACACATCCCCAGTCACATTGCTGTCTGATTGATGAGGCCACTTTTGATAATGGCATCAGGAACTGGGGTGTCTGCCTTGTCATTAGATACTATCAGAGCTGTCTTATTACGACTGAGGAAGACCCCAGGCAGACAGACGGGTTCCTCTGTGTGCAGATATGACCACAGATAATGAAGCTCAGAAACTGTGTACTCTAATATACCTGGCTGAGTTAATCCATCCATCACATGTGCCAAAATTCAGTGAGCTTTCTCAGATCACATAAACTTCCTACTGTCAAGGTGTCAGTTATACTTCCTTGTAGGAGGGGCAGAAGTGACTGAGATAATAGCTATTTTTCCCTCAAAGTTCTATAGAACTGTATAACATAGTGGAGTCAGTACAACCTATGACTGAAAAGTGTTGCCAGTAGATTTATACAGTTAATTGAGTTGGAGCATGTTTCAAGTATGTCAGTAACTGATGGAAAATTTAGTGCCAAACGTAGTTGCAGTTTATACAAAAGTGTGGTACACAAGTAGTAATATTTTCAATGTTTTTTCTTTCAAATGAAGCTGTCTAAAAACGTAATCTCTGAAAAAGTGTATAAGGTGTGTAACTTGCTTAGAACAATAAAATATTCAGTTTGATTTTATACATGGAAAAATGCATTGAAAGAAAGTTGAGATATTGTTACTGCACTATTTATTTTTACACTTTTTTTAAAGGGGTTTGATTCAGTTCTAAATAAGACATTTTATTTTTTATTATGAGCGAAACGTTATGGTCAGGCATATCAGGCACTGTGGCGTGTGTATCCAAAATAATAATTTTGGATAATTTATCCAAAATAAAATCCCAGAGTTGCAACCAGTGTCGTCTTAATATTGTTCCAAAAATACAGCTCGATTCTAAATACATTTATCTGCAGAAAAACACTAGTAATGAATGAATAATAATGGTTTGTGCTATCTGCAAGGTTTCTATTAATTCAGGACAAAGGTGAGGTACTGATCAAAAGACAGAAGAGAGAGGGGCCCTGCAAGCCAGGATAAGAACCATACAACACAAACAAAGGCCCAGGCTTGCCAGTAAAAGAATAACTATGGTTTGAATTATGGACAGATCTGAATGGTGTCTCTCTTCTACAGATGGCTGCACACATGAGAATCCCAAGGCCTGTATAATTGTATTGCTAATAAGGAGTAAAGCCAATTAGGCATTTAAGTGTGCTGTAATCACTTGGATGGGGAGAGAAGAAGAGAGCGACCGCAACGGAGATAGAAAATCAGGTCAAAGGACAAATGAATGCCTCCCCTAGTTCTCGCCTACACTGACAAATATAATTAGACATGAACCTGTATTAGAAAAGTCCCCACTGGGGAAGAAAACCTTTATATATTTTCCCAGCCCGTCGTCTGATCTCTGATTCATTTGTTTTATGTTGTCAAGATGACAAAGGACTGATGTCACTACTATATAGCAACCTCACAAGAGACATCATGCCTCTTGGTCAGTTGCTATATAGTGGCATGGCACTCAACTAATAGTTAAGTGTAAATTAAATGTGTAAAGTCCCTTAGTTGATGTTCACTTTCACCACACTGATCGAAGTTACTATCTAATTTGTATCATTTATTTTACTCCAAATGTAAGCATTTTTATGATTGAAGGAAACCAAATGAAACACAACTTAAATTTAATTTGGGAAAACTGACGATGAAACTGATGCCTTTGTTTGATAATAACTACTACTAAGTAGCTTCCTTTATGTCTTGTCTGATCAGTTATTTCAAATCAAATCCAATGCTTTGGTGTTTACAGCAATTCGTTAGTTTAAACTGAGGTCATTTTCTTTTAAATATTCCCGTAGGGATGGGAGATACAAAAAAAACAGACAATGACTCCTTATATATGCCACGCTTTCTGCTCACAAAAGAAGGGCACATGCAGTAAGGGATCTTCTGAAAGATCAGTTTTAAGCTATATGGCTGTCAAAAAGACAGCAAAGAAATTTTCCCACTTTCACTGGTCACTCCTAAAGTAAAAGGACATTTTTATTAGATTGTGCATAATGTGTTTGCAGTCCTGCATTAGTGCTTTGCCATTATTTGCCAACTCTTTTTCAAATGTGTACATTTAAATTCTTATTTTGATTCACAGACCGTAAGAACCACATTTAGAAAAAGCACACTAATCAAAATATATATGACAAAACACAATGTGCACTGCATGCAGCATTAGCTGTTGAGAGGGCTGGTGTACCCATGTACCAACAGTGTAGACGGGCCATAAAATCCTCCAGACAAACTGTCTGTCACAACATTTGTTTGCCAGATTACATTCCTTTCTGCCGCTGAGAGTGGCAAAAAAACGGGTGAAATTCTCCAAGCAGCATTGCTCTGGCCCCTCAAACTGCAATATGTCTGTAGTCAAATATGTTTAGAGGTGGGATTGTCAGGACAAAGCCGTATGCTGAGTCCTTTTTCAATGTTCTGGAACTTTTTAGACTTCAGCAGGCCAGGAGGACAAAAGACTGGGACGTCTATGAGGACTATCAATACATTTAAACAGGGCATGCATTTCTCATAAAGTGGCTCCAAAAGCAGAACGAGCCAATGGGAGGGAGCTGCTTGATCAACCCGTGAAGGGAACCTCAGTTATGAACCAGAGAAAGAAAAAGAGGAAGAAAGAATTGGGCAAAGGGGGGAGGTAGAAAAAAAATTGAAAGAAAAGGTCATGAGTGGCAGTTGATTTGAGAAGTTTCTGCGACCCCACAAAGGGCCATGACATCATCAGGTATTGAAGTGAGAGAGGAGGAGAAGGGGTTCTCTAAAAAGCTGGCCGCTTACCGAGGCCGTAATTACATTTGCGCTAAACATGCCCAAGTGCTCCTGTGCTGTGGGGGGAATCATTTTCAGGGTTGGGGGTTGGAGGGGCTGAATTAATCAGCTCTGTTTGCTGTGGGGACTTTGTGTAACAAAAATCTTTCTCACCACAAGCTTAAATTTCTAAAACACCGTGGTCTCTGTGTCCTCTGTCCTGTGAGGACAAAATTTCCCTAAATTGCATTTATCTTTTGGACTAGCAGTTCCTTCAACTATGACTGTAAAGCCACCCAGAAAATACAAACTGTCTTAATGTCAGGAATGAAAAAAAAATGTTTTAGCCACTCGAACGTTACCCTTGCCGACCCCTCCAACTTTGAGCCTTTACATAGTGCTCAGAGCATATAAAGCCTTTGCAGTGCATGGTGGGTAGGCATGGCGTGAAGTGTACAAGGAAGGAATGCTATTAAGTAAGTTATGCACATAATGAATCTGAGCAATGCTTGGGAAAACTTCAGCAACATTTATTCCTCCTTCAGTTTCAGCCTATTTCTTAGTGAAAAGAGCAGGCAAAGTGGTGAATACAGTAAATCACTCTTTAGTTCTGCCAGAGCTGTTTTCACCCAAGGCCAGTGCCCCCAAAGACTTCATCTATTTACAACTGCATGGTGAGTCCAATCTTGTGTCAAGTTTGTAAATAGGCTCAAAATATACAATACTTCCACTGTTCATTGTGTCAATGTCACCAGAGTGGAGAAAAACAAAAGAAAAATTGCTATTTTAAAGCAACTGACATATTTTAAATGAGGCTAAATACCCTCTTAGACGAGGAGTGATATAAATCAAGCAAATACAGCTGTGGTGACTGTGGAGTAGTGTGCGGGTGACAAAATCATCAGTCATATGATATTTGCGGGCTTGAGGCTTTTTCGTCTTTGCTGCTGACATGCTACACTCCAGCATGACGTGTCATCACTATCCTGACAGACCCACTGTGGCTGAGCTGTGCCACATTCAGCCAGTAAATTCAATTAGCTTTCCCACATTGACACTGCTCTGCCATCAGGATGACGGACTGTAATATGATGAAATGATACACAAACACCTCCGATTTAATCTGAGCCCTGAGGGACACTTCTGGCAAAAGTCATACAGTAGCATGCTAATTCCAAGATGACAGTTTATTCACTGCTTACTGTTTAATCCACCTTCTGGCAGATGACTAAACAGATTCTTTCTATGAGCAATGAACGCATGATTTCAGTTTTTATAAGTACGTTTTATGAGTAAGTACTAATAATAAAACTATTTTAATATACTTTAAATTCAGTTTTTTATTTGCATACAAGTTGCCATGCCAAAAAAAGCTGTAATATTTAAGCCGGGCAATAAGCATCGAGCCAAATTAATCATGAACACCATACAATGAGTGCTCCGAGTGTTCCAATTCATTATCTGCTTAAAGTAGTGGTTTATGGATTCTACCCTAAGGCCAGACTCAGTGATGAAGAACACAGACTACAATATCCCTTTTCAAAAATCGTACATGTTATTGCTTTAATATGCTATATTCAAAATAGATTTTTTTGTAATCTCCCAAATACATGCTGAGAAAATGGTAATATTGCTCTGGCCAGTGTCCCCAAAGACATTCTCTGGACTAGTTTTGCAGCCAGCAATGATTCCCTACTCAGTGCATTGGATCTTTCTAGCCTCCAGCTCTTATCCATTTTCTCCTTGCCATGATCTATTTTATGGATGTTCCTCCGTGATGGCCGCATGTTGCCATTGATGGTTTCCTTTCTTTATTTCTCCAAGGACTAAGAACACCTGTCTGCTTTAATCACTAAGTCCTTCCCAGCAGGAATGCCATCACTGTATAGACACTGAGGTTCTATCTGACATTGATAGAAACAACATAGTATAGATCCCCATTTGGCAACAACAAAGAACCAGCAAAGAGCTCAACAAGAGAATCTGTCTGTTCCCCTGAAAGTTGTCTCATTACATCTTCCAACCACATGGCCCACTAATACCATGATGGAAAAGGCAGGGGTTTCACTATGTATGACTCACTAAGTAAATAGAAAACACTGATGAATGAAATCATATTTTCACAACTTACTGCAATTCTATGGATGGTCATACTCATATTCAGCATGACACATCCACAGGATTTTCCCAGAAGCTGGAACAGTCATGAAATAATTACTGTAGCTGGAAAAAAAACATGTTTTTGGTTTATTGGTTTGTTTGTTTCAATACATCAGCTCAAAGGTGGAAACTCATGGCTAAACACCAAAAAACCTCTTCCACAGCTTTTTGCTGTATTTAGGAATGCCATAATGGGTTTAAAATGTTCATTTAAAAATCTTTTGTACACAACACATTCACTCTTTTTCATCAGATTGGAAAATTTTACGAATTTACATCCCACCATGACATCACTTCAGGAAGGGACCGCAATCTTTCTGGGAATTTACTTCCAACAGACTATGATGCACCTGTTTGCTCCAATGGGCAATAACCTTGACAGCTATGAAATAATCTACCAGTAAAGTTAACAAACAACATTGCTGTCACTGCTGAAAAACTCTCACAATTGGTTGAAGAAGAGCCAAAACCTGCAAAAGCCATCAGTAAGCTGACTTCAATGGAATTTTTTTCTGAATGTAAATAATGACTAATGTTTGCTCAGTGATGAACAGATCACTCTATCAGTTTTTCATGGAAAACAATTTGTCCTTGAAAACACAACGTTTGTACCCGTGGACTTTTATGAAAGGTCCCATTTACGAATTCACATGACACCCCCCCCCCCCCCCCCCCCCCATTTAGCGTTAGTGAGAGATAAGGACAGGGGATTAATCAATATCCAACCCTACAGAAACACAGGCGCACACATACACAGCTGGATATTATCATAGATGCTTCCAGGCTTACAGTCATTGTGCAACTTACAACTTTAACATATACTATTATCTCCATACTTTCTATTAAGGATAGTTTTTTCATTTATAAAATACCCAAAATAATAATTGTGTCAAAGTTTATGTGTTTTTGTGGGTAATGTCAACTGGAAATAATCTGCACTGACTGATAAGAAAGCTGCTAAAATGGGATACACAACATAACAAGAAAGTCATTAGAATACTGAGAAATATGTTGCACATGTATATTATACAGTCACACAATTTCTTTCTTGTCTATTCATTAATATCAATGTGGCATGAAAAAAAAGGAAATAAAAGTTAAGACTGGGCTTTGGCTTCAAGTATTGGCATGGGTGTTTATTTCTGCAAAAGCCAGAGCAGGTAGCCTTCTTAGCAGCAATAAAAGGTAGGATTATCACCTTGCTTGTAAAGACTGCCAACCTATTTGGGTAAAGTGTAAAAAGCGACAGGAACCACAGCTGATAGTTAAGTCAAGGCAGGTGTTTGAGAAAATTACAGCTGCTGCACACAGAATGGGTGATCTGTCAGGAGTGTCTGCTTTGTTGGGTGTACTGTGCATCAGTGAGGCTTGGTTTAACCACAATGGCCTACTGTGTACAGTGTACTGGCTTAGTATGTGGTTGTAATGTTCACACTGCATGAGGTGCTTCTTTCAAACATCCACACCACTGTTGCTGACAGTCGAATATTTCAATTCTTAATAGGCCAACTACCATAAACATGTGTACAGGCATGGATGAGCCTTAACAGTTTATTCAGCAATCAGTTACCTTTAGCGCAGTAAAGCAGCTTGTGAAAGTTTTAAAATCTTCAGTGGTTTATCTTTCTATCTTTAAAATTCTAATATACTATGCAGTGCTGTTGCTAAATCTGGTTATGGTTTATTCCTGTCAAAAGGAAATTAAGGGAATTAATGTTCTGTGTTCATAAACATTAATGTGAGTAACTGCTGCCACAGAATAAAATGTAACTTTATTTAACTATACAATTTTAGAATGCTGTTAGTCTTGAATCCTGTTACATAGTCTCGAGTAACTGTGTGATGTAAATAGGATGGGGTACAGTAGTTGGAGGGTGAAAAGAATTCCCAATAGATTGAAAAGACTAAAACCTCGGAAAGGAAACAGAAGTTTCACAGAGACAGTGGTTGCTGAGGTGCGAGGATGGAACCCCTCAGAGTTCAAAGATGACAAGTTTCCCACAGAGAAATGCCAAGGCACTCAATTCAACTTGTCTTTTTCTGTCTCCTGGAAGAAAATTCAGCTTCTTGTGAAATAAGATTGTGCTTCATTAGCTTTAAAAAAGATTTGCATATCTTACAGGCCTTCTACTTTACATGGCCCAGATATTTAAGAGCCTTCCAATGGGATTATTCTCCAGCTGTGGGGCTTGTATGCTAGAGTATGTTTGTCCAGCAAACAGGATGCTGTGCTGACTGGTCAGTCATTTTGGCTACTGGTCACTTCTGTCTCCAAATCTGCTTATAGATTTTTTTTTCCTTCTTTCTTTCTTTTTCTCTTTTTTTTCTGTTGTGTGGCCTGATGCAGGTCAGGAGGTCACTCTTTTGCATGGCATTCTGGGAGTGATTGTCCTCCAAAGGCCTTGGGTATGGAATCTATCATCATTAATGCACCAGTCCTCTCTTGTAAACCTGCTACCCAAACATAAAAAAATGGCGGTCTTTTGAATTGGCTGCTTCTGAAAGGTCAAATTCATCATTTCGTCTAACAATTGGGCAAAACAGGAGAATGCCAAAAAGGTCAAAAGGTCAGACTGGCATACTGATTTGGATCTACATTTAATAGTCGTGATTTTAAAAGAAAGCAGCATTACTGAGTTGGAACTGCATCACCAAATAATTTGAGATGTAAGAAGTGATGGATAAATGTGTGATTCCTAAAACAATATACAAGAACCATCTGCCATATGATTATCCTTTAGAAAGACCACCAGTGTGCTGACCGTACGTTAGCTGTTTTCAGGTTCCATGACAACAGCTGTGAGTTCTCACATTGACGAATATGGTCAAACATATGCATTCATGGAAATGTTTACTTAAAGATTGTGAACCTGGGTTAGATATTGCGACCCAGGACTAACATTAGTGTCCTCCATCACCCAGTCAGGCACTTCGTTCAGCTTACTGCTATTAAAACTGTCCACATGATATAGGTGAGAGAAGCCAGCTGCTAATGTTAGCGTGAGGTCTTTCTTCCCCATCCATGCTCCCATCCATGAGTCCCCAATTTTATCATTGTTTCAATTTAACCTCTGACCTCACATGGGAAACTAAATAATGAATTCCATATTTCCCTGAGGTGGACCGCAGGACTGCCTGTTAGTGACCATCAATCAAAGTCAGCAGGGTAGAATGGCCACATGACTGACCACTGACTTGAACATAGTCTTTGACATGGATTATGAGGAGACATGCACACATAAACTGTTATACTACACCAGTTAAAGACATGGCATAAGCTTCTGCCAGCTACAATTAAAAAAAAGTTTAATATTCTTATTAAACGCCATATCAGGCAGAACTGTACATTTCCTCCTTTGAGTGTGAAAATAGCCTTAATAAATATTATTTAAACACAGATAGTTGCTTATAGTGCAAGCAAAAGACAGTGAAAAATTAATAATTACATTTTAAGCATGCACATACTCAGAGGTTTGTTACACCAATTCTCTAAGACAGTGATATCTTGTATACTCATCAGCAACATGCAGGTGTTTGTACAAAAAAATTACAAAATAAGGGAGCATTAATTGACATTAGGTAAACATTACTTAATGCACAGCTAGCAATAATTTGCTAATATGAATTAAAATGATCAATTATTCATTACATTATAATTTATAGCAGGGGTGTCAAATACAAGGACGGGGGCTGAATCAGCCTGGCAAAGACTACGATCCAGCCCACTGGACTGCTCTGGAAAATGTGAAGGATAAAGAGGTTATTCATACCACACCAAAGTAGATAAATTGTGCTGATACATTTCTCTAATTTTCTACAGCAGCATTCCTCTCTCATGTAGAAAAACTGAGCTCTACTGATGAAATTTCACTCCTTTTTCTTATAAGAAAAGATATCTGAAAGATTTATTATGTAGTTTAAATAGCCGAGTTTCAGATAAAAGTGGGTTATGATGTAAAATGAGTTTGACATTTCTAATTCAAATATTAAATGTTGTAATGCATGCCACAGCGTTCAAAGCTAAGCCATTTTATCAGGTGATGTTTGTGGTCACGCTGTTTTTCTTCATGTAGAGGTTTCCCTGTTCCTTTATCCTTGCCTGGGCCTAAATTATTAGGTTTCTAATACTGTACACATGACAGTTATTTAATCACTTAAGTAAGTTTTGTGGCTATTAATGTAAAGTTGAAAAATCTTTTACACTTAATAAAAAAGTCCTGAGTAAAGGTTGCTTATAATAAATTACCAACTGATTTCGCAATAGGGATGACACAAACTTCACAAATGATTACTGGATACATCAGTTAACTGTTACTTAACTATTAGTTCATAGTTATTGGTGCATTAACTACAGACAGGGTTTAGCAAAATGCTAATCATTGATGCAATGCAATGATGTTATGTTAGTGAACCACAAACAGTAAAACATTTAAAAACACAAAAATATCACCTTCTTGCTAAGATCTCACACAAATCCCTCAGACTAAACCTGGAAGGAGATTTGATTTGATATTTCTCATGTGCAGCAAAGATTTTCTGCAAATGCCAGTACTAGACAAGAGAATTCCATTTGGCAAAAAATGCAAAACAACAACACCATTATTAGAGGTGGTGGTAAGAAACATGTTTGCTGCAATTCCACTGTGTTATGCAGTCTAAAGCGGCAGGTGTATTTCTATAACAAAATCTTGCATTTTTGGGTGACAAGCACAGGTGTAAAGCAACAGAAAAGCAGGAAAAGATAGCAAAACTGAAGCAAACTCGTGGCAGATAACGCCACGCACAGGTGAGAGAGTGGGAATAGCAGGTATGTGTATTACATCTGAAATGACACCACTTTCATTAGTAAAGAAAAAAAAAACCTTTTTGAAACTATTGCCCTAGATAAGAACCGTGTGAAAAATCGATGTGGGAGCTCAGTTGTCAGTATGACGATGTGCTGACTAACTCTCTGAGGAGCGAGGCAGAGTGGGAAGAGGGTTTTAAGGACGCCCACTGGAGATAAGAGACCATTCACATGGGAACATTGGTAGTCCCCCTCTACCCCCCCTTTTTTCTAAAGTCACCAAATCTTTAGAGGAACACAGTTGAGTACTTGCCTACTTGCCTTCCTCCTGATTGAGACTAGGATGACAGCTTGGGGCCCAAAAGAGAGCACCGCTGACAGTGGGAAAAGGGGAACGGGACAGGCCGAGTAATCTTCTCCTAAGCCTTGACTATTTATCACGGAGGTAATGATAAGAATCAGATTTAAAGGTGAACCCTGAGATGGGTCAGAGCCTCACACAGGCAGTAACGCGATCTGCAGGAGAGCGCTGATAACCCAGGACAATACGGGGGGACGCCTGTCAGATAAATAAAACAAACGGTGCAGAGCTATAAAAGGGGGCCCACGTGGCATCTGCTTCACCAAGTAAATTCAATCTCGCTAAGAAAAGGAAGAGAGTGATGGCCAGGGGAGGGAAGGATAAGATACAGGAAGCAAAGGAGATGACTTATTTTAAAGGAGACCAAAGACATATTGCCAGAGGTGGGGGGAAAAGAAACAGTCAGTCAGGCATGATAGGGTGAGCATCATTGATGTGCAATGTCAACAGGAGTTTGGAATCCACTGTCTTCTTCTATAATCATTAAACAATAATCCCGAAAAAAAAAATAGTTACAAAGTTCACTGCCTTGGTGAACCAGCTGTGCAAATTACCACTAGACCTAGGATTGGGGATTCACTTGGTTATGAAACATTATGGATGTAACTGCTGATGGTATAAATTATGTGCCTACATGAATATTGTTGTTGAATTCCTTAGGTCGGTGATAACTTTGTGTCTCAAACTGACAAAAAAAAGAAGAGGAAAAGAAGAGGAAGAAAAATCGACAATAAAAAATGTAGTGCATGTAGCACAGCTGTGTTGTACTTGTCTAAACAACAAAAAGCCATGATGTGCGCTGGTTTTCATTACAATTAAAGACCAGTTTGATTTCACTGTGCAGCTTCAACATGAGACAAGGATCTAATCAGCGCAGAATAAAAACCTGCAGACCTCTTCGCTGCTCTGGATTGAATAATTCTGCTGCATCCAATTCCCAGCTTTAGCGTCAGCGATGGGCTGCTGGTGGGCGTCTTGAGCAGATTGCCCTCTGCTCGATCCATCGCCTGGTGAGGTCACTCAATGGCCTCGGGGACCCTGGCGTACTTCTCCTCTGAGGAACAACAGTGCTTTGACCTCTTGGAATCTTCCCTTTCTACAGCGCGTGTGAGGTCATGTTTTCCACACCCTGTGCGTGGTCTGGTGTTTTCTGTCCTCAGTGTGCACTGTATCAACACAGGTCTGCAGTTATGAAAATATAGTCAAGCAGACACAAGCATATCCTGTGCCATCTAGCGAACAATAGTGGAAAACATGTCACTGATACTGTACAGGTTAGTCACTTGTGAGATAAAATGTCTGCATGGGCAGACTCTTTGTCTCATGAAAACTCAATAGGATTTGGAGGTGGACAGCTGCCTCCTACACAGTAAATTAATGGGCAGAGCTGCTGAGCATACATGACTGATGACTTTTATAGAGCACTCTGGAGCCCTGTTGCCACTGTCACCTTGGTGTCTCTTGTGGGTCTGAGACACTGGATCATGTCATCCAACACCAAGGAACCACCTCTGCGTTACAAGAGATAAGGTAGATACCACAATGCTTCACACACTCCAGTTTTCTGATTACAAGCCTTATTTCAAACAAAGCACCTGTAAGCAATGCAAAATTTCCACTGTACTGCAGTATTTACCCTTATACATATACGGGAGAAAAATTATCAAAGGATGAGGATTTGTGGAGCAAGTTATTCTGCAGCATGTGCCCCCCCCCCCCCCCCCCCCCTTTTTTTCTGCTTCTTCCTTAATCTAAAGGGAATGAAGCTGTTGTGGAAACTTTTGTACAGGAAGTGCATGGTGAACTTACTATTTCCTGTTTTTAACAATGCCCCAAAACATATTCCTGAAGTGGGCAAAAAACCTCCATCTAGTCCATTGGGTAGCTTAAATAATTCCGTATTAGTCCACTTACAGTATGTGCAAAAGCCAGGAAGTCAAATCTAAACACAGTGTGTGACTGTGATGACTCACTAGATCACACAACTATGAGGCTATGCTGTTTATATCTCCCATGAGGTAATGTCTTACTCATATCATCTAAACACACAATTATGATGCCAGCCATGCACAATCAGGATGTTAAAAGTTGTGCATTCATATGATTTGTAAATGAATCACACACACCATTAAAACAGATGGATAAAAAGCAGATTTTTCAGTTGTTTCTATTCTTAGTCTAAATGATTTTATGTCAGTTTAATACTTTTTACTAAATAATGTTCTTTTTTCAAAGTCTATTTTACTGTTTGATAAAGCCTCAAAATGAATAAAGAAAAACATTACGTGCAAAAAATAGAATTAATGAGTTTTACATGTGAAATAGACACTCTTTAAACCTTGTTTTAATGGTTATTTTCACACATTTTTACACTAGATGATGAGCAGTAACTCACTGCATGCAGCAGGCTGACAACTTGCTGTTTAGTAACAACAACAGTAAACAGATTCACACCAGCCCCCACCTCACATTCCACAACTTTTGATTTCCATGTGTGCTGGAAACTCGGTTCGGTCTTTGCCATATAATTGCACGTGCAAACTTTTAAACATGTACACATATGCACCTACCACGCCATTGTTCTTCTTGTCTGTCAGTTGAAAGAAGTTACTTTTCTGATTCAGCAAGAGTTCCCTTTCTTATAACATCAGGGCTTCTCCCCTTTGCTCTCTGTCTCATTTCTGCTTTCTTCTCATTCCTCTTTCTTTGACTCTCTCAGACTCTTGTATGCTAGTGTCTGCAGCTGTATTTTTAATCAAGTGAAGGATCCATAGAGAAATGGGCATTTCTTTCAGAGCATTACATTCTTCCCCCTCCTGTCTGCGCTCATGGATCACTGGTTAGCTTAGAAATACAGCCAGCACAAAAGCAGCAGCTGACATGTGGAGCTTAATGGCAATAATGGCCATTTTTAAGCCCAATCAATCACATTTAGTGGACATCTCCATTTTTTGCCTGTGAAAAGGTATAAATAATAATAATAATAATAATAAAAAGGAAGAAAGAGGAGAGCAAAGTGTGGTTGGTGGGGGGAAAACACCTCGGTAAATATTTTAACTGCTTATTAGGATTTGGAGCACACCACAAAAGGAGCATCTGTGCTCCACAGAGCAGACTGAAAGGAGAGACCCAGATGGTTCTTAGAACTAAACAGTGAAAACTGATCCATGAACTGGGCAAAGTAAAGACCATTTATTTAACTATTTATTTATTGTATGTGTGTGTCTGGTTCTGTATGGGAGTTTAGTTTACTTGGTCATGTGCAGATGCAGTTGCTTTTGTATGTGGGTGCACTGCATGCGTGTCTTTGATTGTGCAAAGGGATATGCAATGCTGAAATCTTAACATTGCAACAAAAAGTCCTAAGAGGACAGAATTCTGTGGACAGCCCATAAAAAGTGCAATGAATACCTCAGTTTGTTTATCTTTGCAAGGTTCAGATATTTCAGTGTCTTTTCAGCTCTGCTTTTATGAGTCTCCATGACTTGTGGTGTGATTCTTAGACACGCAACACAGGGGGCAGAAGGAGGGGTTAGAGCCAGGTTGTCTTTGTACAACAATGTACTAATTTATAACCAAGTCACTGGCATTTTTTTTCCCGCAATGGAGAAAAGAAACGCATGTCAAAATACTAAAGCAAAAAGTATCAGAATTAATACTAAGTGTGCTGGGAATGACTTGCTGAAAGTTCAAATTACTCCTACTTTGGCTCCGTCCTTCAGAATAATTAAGGTAAATGTAATAAGAGAGAGCAGAGAACATAGCTTTTCACAAGATAATATGGAAAATTTTACAGCTTTCATCCCTTCCTAATCCTCCCTGCTCTTTTATCTTGTTGGCTTTTTATTGGCTGAGCAGCTCCTGGGAACTTTACTCTAATAAAAAACAATCCTGAGGAATTTTCCAGAGAATTTATGCAGTATGCAAAAAGATGGGTATGTACTTTTTTTCACTGGACAGCACACATTACTGTTTTGGTTTTTAATCAGTGTAAATAAGTGTGTGGGGGGCCTGTAGCCTGGCTGGTTTCAGTGATAATTACAGAGAATCCACTTTGCAGCAGAATGTGATGAGGATCCTGGGTGTAGTAAGCATTACTGAGGTTTGAAGAACTAAGGTATAGTAAAGATTTGATCATTTTACTGAAATGTACTATTTTGGGTAAAATTCTCAAAAATGAGTTCCTAAAAACAACATAAAAAATGCATAGATGCAACGAGGGGTAAAATGATTAATGCCATTTCTACTTTGTTTTATTTAGTTCTTCAGAGGTCACACTTGAATCTTTGTCCAGGTATTACATTACATTTCATTTGCAATAGCTCTGTTCATTTTCAAAATCAAACTCATAAAAGCATCATATAAGCAATAACCGAGAAGAGCCCTCGTAGAAATTTACATATTAATCCAATGTTAAAAATCCCCTTCTATTAAAACTTTTACTGCCTAAAATAAAACAGAAAATGCTTCATGACAAAATGAATCTGTCCTCTGCCAAGATTGTTCTGAGCAAGCTGAATTTCTATATGCATAAATTCCCTTCCAGCACGGTGAGGTGTTACAGGCATTGCTGTAAAGAAACATCTCCCTGACTACATGTTCCACCAGCCACTCTGAATATTCGTGCTGCTCAGGGGGCAAAAAAACTCTCAAGCTCCAGATAGTCACTTGAACTTCCTCTACATGAGCTGTGAGTTACACATCAGCAGCAGGGTGACACCGAATTTCGCCTGGAAGATTATGAAATGGCACTCAGCAGTAAGACTGAGGAGGTATTTCTAAAGGGGCTGTTTAAACAAATCAAAGTCATTTTTTAGATATTTATGTGTATTTAAAAAGAAACTAAATAAAACTGAACATATAACTTCAATGCATAGTCAGAGTATAAACTACATTATCTGTCCTTTCCTAGTCTCTTCTCCATATTTCTTTCTAAAATAAAATGCATTTTATGTCGTCACCAAAATGCTCTTATAGTTTTACACAGGAAGTTATCTTTACCACTTTCATACTCTCTTCTAAAGCGTTTTAACTAACGAAATTTACCTTGTTGTGACGTCACAATTCCTACTCACAGATGTGCTTTAATCTCAAATTTTAAGTGTACAAAGCTCCTCTTCATTTTCAGTGGATGAATTTTAAAACAAAGTCTTCAAAGTTGAGAAACAATAGTTAGCAAAGTGAAACTCAAACATTCAAGAAATATAAAAATCATTGGAGTTGTTTTGGCTTTTTTAGTTACTATTACTTTAATTACTGTAAGAGTTCAATGTCCTCAAATTGAAGAACTTTATCTTTACGCTAAAACAGATATTTCTTATTGGACTTGATAAAAATGCTGACACAATGGCCTGTGCAGATGTGCAGACTTAATTAGTATTAACTGGGAGAACTAGTTAACACTGCTAACACTGCTAACACAAAAAAATGACTGTAGGCCAGAATCTAGCCGAAGAGCAGAAGTTCAGAAACCACCTGGGGTTAGGATGGCCAGACCTCATGTGCCTCTGCTGTGTAAATAATCCAATTATAGCTGCTCAGCACTAGACTGATGTGAAACTGATTCATTCATCATGTGAACTGACAAGCCCAGCTCTGCGGCTGCATCCTCCTCCTTCCTAGTTAGGCCTTTTTCCTTTTCTCTTCTTAAGCACACCCACAATGTTTCTGACAAGTCATGAGGAGAATCCACAGAACAGCTGCTACCCCTGTTTGATAATGATTCCCCCCCACAAACCATGTTTCGGGGAACATCAATATTAGCCAGCAAACAGCCAGTCACCACTTTAGTCATAATTTATTGTCTTATATGCAAATTAAACAATGATTAAATATTTTCTCCTCTCTTGTGCAAAACTGGTTTTCTTTAATAATCAGCTGAGTTTATTTTCCAGGGTTCAAATTCAAAAATGATAAAGGTGACAAAGGTCATATATCTCCTTTCATAAGGTGACAGATGTGAACTGAAGCAGACCAGTTGAGCGGCTAGACTCTTTTACTACAAAGCCATGCAACATATGCAGCATTTGGTTTGGCATTGTCTTGATGAAAAAAAAAAGCCTGACCTTAAAATATTTGCACAGCAGCAGTTAATGCTATAAAATGTGAAAACATTGTTCAGATATATGTCATCTTCACAGATGAGCCAGCACGTGTGTCATGGATAGTGGCTTTTATGGAATTATGTTTGTGTCAAATGTGGCGCGTCAGGTAAAACATAACACCTGTTTTTCACAAAGTGACCTATTCAAGTGAACTTTGAGAGCGGAGCTATCTGCGAGAGCGTGACTCTACTGCAGCGATCTCCAAGCAGACGCTCTCACACACATGATGGTTTCTTCTTCTGTGTGCTTGGCTGCTGAGTTCTGGTGTGCTGGATTTACATGCACAGAATTTGACTCCCCGAGTGGCTCTGAATATCTCTGCCTGCGAAATGAAATTAATTGAACATGATTATTTTTTATCTTTTTATCAATAATGCCATATCATAGCTTTGAATTGTGTCCCGATAATGAGCAGAATTGCCACTTTCCTCTTTAGCCTTGGGAACTTCTTTTGTACGGTGAGTAAGCTCAGGCTTAGGGATAATCTGAGGAGTATAACCACTGGCTCCTTTGTTTAAAAAGAAAGAATGTCACGGCAGGCCAGAGATGATGCCAAATGTAGCAAAAAAAAAAGAAAGGTTGGTGAAGACTAGTAGCAAGACAATGAAAAGGATTAGGTAAAATGCTGCAAAACAGATTTTCAGTGAAATCAAATAATATTCCTTTTGTTCAACAAATCTATCCAATGCTTACAATGACAATAAACTGGATGCTGATGTTGATTTCAAATGGTGATGATTTTTT
This sequence comes from Rhamphochromis sp. 'chilingali', assembly GCF_963969265.1. Taxonomy (NCBI): domain Eukaryota; kingdom Metazoa; phylum Chordata; class Actinopteri; order Cichliformes; family Cichlidae; genus Rhamphochromis; species Rhamphochromis sp. 'chilingali'. The sequence continues at coordinate 33,893,860 of NC_137933.1, read as the reverse complement.
CATGACTCACAGCTCAGTTTTTACATAAATTACTTTATATCAGTATTAAAATGGGCACACCTGCACACATTTTTTATTTTGACTTAACTATTTTGGCGTCCCAAAAAACAAAACAAAATCCAGTTTGCAAATGACAGCCTTTCGATATTTTATTATAAAATCTCTGTGTGCCTCTGTGATCTAGCTGGCTTGTGTACAACAACTGCTAAAAAAAACCCTCACCGTCTCCATCCACCTCAGTTTTATTAGTTAGTAGCCAGTCTCTTTTTTTTCTCCCACAAGCAGACGCCTGTAGCCTCTCAAGCAGCTGTGTCTCCTATTGTGGTGTATCACACTAATCTGATTATAACACCCTGCAACAATCAACAATGACAAAACAGGCTCTGATATACGTAATTGTAATCAAATTTGACAACAATAACAAATGGAAGGGCCTGCATAAATCAGGATGGTATTGTGTACCCACTGGGGCTGCAACACTATCGAGGAGCTTTACTGAACCCAACAGAGGAGGCGAAAAAGCAATGTTTGGTTAGTGACACTGGCTTCCTCAGAGGGACTTCTGCATTACATTTAAGTCCCTTACACACACATACAACAATATCTTCTCTGAGATTGAAGCGTGTAATGAGAGCCAAAATAAAGAGATGCTTAAAGTGTAGCCCGGCACCCACAAAGACTTCCTCAGTGTGGCATATAATAGGGCCTGACTGTGGGACCCTTCCACATCATTCCACCCCCACATCTGTGTTATTAATGTAACACTGCCATACTGGGGCTGTGACTCTTCCTCATACTGCTAAACGTGTATTTAAAATGACCCCCTTCTTCTTAACAGATAACCTGGCTACAAAATTATTACAGAAGAAGACCACAACCATCCATCTTCACTCTGTGATGAATGACAAGTTTCTTGTATTCAGACCCTTTAGTACAAGTGAACATTTTCATTTTGCACAAAAGAACACTGAGGACATTAAAATGCATCTCTGCCATGGTTAAAGTGGCATGCTATTGACCCGTGTCTGTTCGAGCTTTATTCTTGCCTGTTTTTACTGTTTGTAATTTTTCTGGCGCTGACACCAACCTCATGGTCGTATAAATCACATCTCTTAAAGTGCTGACGGAAACATAGCCTGGTGTCACAGCTTGATTGGTGTTCAAAAGGGAGGAGAAGGGAATATCGGCAATGAGACCTGTGGATTCACAGAGATATCTCTTCCCAGTGCCTTATGGACCATTAACTGCCTATCAAAGGCCCAACAGGCTCTCCTCTCTGATGTGCTATCAGTGTAATAGAGAGGCATTCAATCACAAACAATTCTCTGAGCAATGTGGCTAACTCTTCCAACCATGATATGATCTTTCAATATAATGTTTCACTTCTGGCCATGTGTAATTAGCTTAAGCAATAACTATGTAAGCAAACCTAAATTATATACACACACACACACACACACACACACACACACACACACACACACACACACATACATATATAAAATTTGTGTCTAATTCCAGGTGCGTCTGGTGTTTTCTGTTTGACTAATACTGTTTGTGGCCATTAGCTGGCGTGCATCATACAAAAAGTCCCATAAATCGTATTTGCCATTCTTAGAACCAGAACAAGAGCTCAGTAGTAGATCCTTACACAGTGTCCAGCATTTTCTATAATTACCATGTTTATTGGATTTTTATTTTCACAGTGACAAAAGGGCCATCTGCCTGCAGCAGCTCTGCAGTCAAGCTTTAAGATCAGCTGGGAAACTTACTTGGAAATGGATCAAAGCACTCCTACTCCACCCCTTGCTCCAGTTCAAGAATATTCAGAGCTAGTTATCCCCTTCTCAAGCACAGCTCATCAGTCAATGTATTTTAGAAGATGCAGTAACAATACATGTAGCCACACATTCTTATTCGTGCTTTCATTGTATTCTGTGATCTTTGGGATGCCCCAAAAAACTAACTATCCATTGCATGACTGAATCGCATCACAGGGAAAAAAACACAACAAAACAAAAAACAACTTTACTAACATTATGGGTGTTTTTTTCACGACACTTGGCTTCCTACCTCAATAGCATTGTATAAAAAACCACCTCAACAACTGTGAACACATGGTTAGCACAAATATAGCTTTGAGTGTGTAAGGAATGATGGCAGAATTTTTCTGATGCATTGTTTACCCAGTATGTGATTGGACACCTTATCAATTGTTCCATTACCTCACATGCAATGATCTGGATAACAGTATTTTAACACTCATCTCAGTTGGTGTCTGTCTGGGAGACACGTTAAGACAAGAAACACAAAATCAATGATAAGAACACTTCAAAGTTTGTTTGGGAGCTGTCAGGAAACCTAGGTCAAATTGAAGTTGTTCTAAGCATTTGTTTCATCCCACTCAGAGCCCCAGATGGGTGGAGTCTATCACATTTGAGAAATTGAGTAAGAGTTTTGTAAATGCTTTCTTGAGATTTGTTTTGAGTTTTTTGTATTTTCTCACATGGAAACATTATTATTTTGATAATTATGAAAATGAATGCCACCTCCCTGTCCCAACTGGCTCATCTGTGTCACTGAGGTGCCCCCTGAATCAGAGAGGTGAGAGGCCTGTTAAAAGAAGCTCCGCTGGGAACAAGGAAAGTGGAGAGACTACCTCCTTTCCTCTCTCTCACTGGGATCGTATTTCTGAGGGTTATCAAGCGGCTCATTTAAATGAGGGCTGGTCACAGCAGGAACCAGCTGAACAAAGTTACTATTACCAGCGCCTCTCCTGTGCTGCTCTCACTCTCCTCTAATTGAGTTTGACTGCATTTGTTTAAATCCACAGTGGAAGAAAGAGAAAGGAGGGTGGAAGGGTGCAGTGAAACTGAAGTGTGTCAGTTTGTCCAGACACAGTGGCACTTTAGAAAAAAGGGCCACCACTGGGCTTATTAGACAAAGGATTTTTAGGGAGGGTGGTGGGTGGTGGGGACAAGGCTTGGTGGGTCACAGAACAGGCCTAGTCAGTCAGTGATTGGAACAAGCCAATCCTGGTCTCTGCTTGCACATGCACAATCACCTCTGGTGGTCCCAGCTCATTTCCTCAGTCAGCAGGAGCACTAACGCGCCGTGTACGGCAGTGCATGGACACCCACATAGGCATGTAACACATGAACATGTACACGAACAGCCCTAATCCATTACCAGTCCCAAAGTTACCAAGACACTAAGTTGTTCAGTGCTGAGCGTCAAGGATTGTATGATTGCCCTGCACGTCCCTTGAGAAGAAACTGGCTTTGATGTGAAGTATAACAACATTTGACACCAGTATAAAGAAAGTTAGAGGGCATTAACAGCTCAATATGTTTGAATCAGCAGCTTTTTTCCTCCCAAGGACAACTCTGACCCTTTCACATATACTAAAACTAAGGCCATACAATTCAACACAGTCACCCTCTCTGACATACTGCAAAGTCAGATAATTCTGACCATGAACTAACATCATTCTGAGGTAACCGGGGACAAAGCCGATCAAATGCTGTTTAAATGTCAGCCATCCGTACTTCCTGATTCACATAAACAAAGACAAATGATAACTTTAATGGCCAGCTACTTTTTCAAGCATGTTTCTTCCTCTCTTGACCACACTTTGCCTCGCATCACGCTAAAAAGGGATTCCTTGTAAATTTTATTGCAGCAGTGTCAAAAAGACTCCCATCGAAGAAGCAGTAAATATTCTAACAACGTCTAGATGCAAGGCCATTCCTGCTGGCTCCAGGCACTGAATTAGACCGGCCTGTTTCTAGTTAGACAGTCATTAAAGAGATCTTACAGCCACAGCAAATGGTTTCCTGTCCTGAGTGCTTAACTCCTGTAGTAGGAAATGTCCTAGGCCGTAAAGGGTGAACCAAACTTCCTGAACATTTTTTAAAGTTACCACAGAGGGCATGCGGCGTGTTCCGTCCATTCGATGTGGCCAATCAAACAGGACCCTGCTTGACCCTAACATGACATTGACCGTTTAAACAGGTGGTGTCCATTTATTGGACCAGCATTGTGTTTAATATGGGAATGACAGGCTTATTCACTCGCCGGGGAAATACTCAATCTGGTATGAAAAAAAAATAACACCTGGAAAAAGGAAAAATAAACAATGGAAGCTTCATTGCTGTACAAATATCATTCATCAAGGTAGAGATGGATACTTTTTAAGTGTTTCCTCTTTAGGTTCAAGCAACTTTGGGTTTGATTTCTAACTGGTGTTTGTGGTGTTCTACCAGATTAACATATTTCATAGGAGAAGTGCAAAATTGCTTAGAGTAACTCCCTTCCCATCTCTCTTCCCTTCTAGCAGCCAGTTTGTAGGCAGTACACTCGCTCCCTAGAGAATAAAGGTGTTGAGACCTGAGAGCCAGGGCACCTGCTGACTCTACTCCACAGGTGACTCTGTCTTTATTTGAAAAAACAAGGTTTCTTGTTCCCAGCACCTTCAACTAGAGTAGAATCCTCGCCTGCCAGACAGAATGCATCATCTATTAGTCATGTGGAAACACATTCGGCTTAGCTGAATGTATAATGCAGCACCAAGGCGGGGTTTAATGTGCTATGGTTTGTCGGGCCATGCATATGTCTCCATGCCTGAGGCACAAAGTTGAGACAAAGAGCAAAAATATGATATTACAGCATCAGAGGGATGGGTGACTAATATCCTAGGAGATAAGCACTTGCATGACTTTTATGAATCAATGCACTCAAGAGTCAATAAAAGTATTGTAAATGTCAAGTTAATAGCTAGCTGCAAAAGGCATATACATTTTAAAAGGAGAAGATGAACAATGCCCGTGTTGTAAAAGATGTGGGGTTGTTGGCAGGTCAGATTCTTTAAGTCCATTAATGTTCCTTACCCCATGTTGAAACTCAAGAGATATGAACATACAAGTTACTTCAGAAAGAAGAAGCATAATGTGACTGTCATTTTCGCAACAAGGTCTTTAACAAATAGCTACTTTGCTCAAAAGTACTCTAAGAGGCTAAGTCAAACACAAATAATATGAGGATAGGAATGATGTACATGAGAAACATACTATCATGAAATATAATGCTGGCTGTTAAAAACAACCACCTGACATCTGCAAATAACTTACATGCATAGGCATATAAACACATATGTTATAGTGTTGCACTGATTGTGGCAGTGTCAACAACAGCAGATATGTAACTCCAGAGCACAGCACTAGTAATGATGCTGTCCAGTCATTAATCACTGGCTCTAGAGAAAACAGAGAGTTCACTCATGGCAGAATCAGCCTGGCCCTGGGATGGAGATTAGAGGCCTAATGAAAGCAAAACAAAGCTGGACATGTGAAATTTATTGGCACATTTAGAAAAGCAGCCCCAGAAGGACACTGCCACCAATAATCATTTCAGAATCCCAGTCAAGTGCCGTTTCCTTGGCCAGACGCAATCTAGAGAGGGGATATTTGTGGAGTGGCTGAACAAACACTGATTTGCTAGTATCTCCATCTTTCCCAGCAGCTGGGAAGGCGGAGGGAAGGCAGGTCGCTGGTGTGCTGGCTGACGCCCCGCCTCACTGCAGTCGACTTCTGGGAACAACACTCTCTGTCCTCCTGGCTCCTCCTATGACCCAGTATGCTGTAGTACACTGCAGCTCACTATCTGCCGCCTCCGACCTCTTTCCTCTTTGTGCCACGCATCCCACTGGCTGCCTAGAGTTACCCACAAAGAGGTGGGATTACAGATTCCCATTTCACATAGTTTACAGCATTGCAAACATACACATGATATTTTATTTTATTTACTTTTCATTTTGATAGTCATTCGTAAGATTAAAGAGGTTAAAATGTTCGACATACAATGTTGTAAACATGTAATATAACCGGCCTAAATGTGACTTTTGTTGTGATTTGGCACTGTATACATAAAACTGAATAGAAAGTCTTTAAAAACTTTGTAAAATGTTTTAATTTAGAAATATAATACATGCAATATGATGCAAAATAATACACTGTTATTTAATTGCAAAGTTTTTGTAAATCTGTCCAAAATACGGGGGCATGAATCAAGATAAAAATGAAGATATTTGCCTCAATGGCATGTTGCCTAATGTGTACCACATGCAGCAGGCTGGGAGGAAGAGGAAATGGTTCTTGAAATGACCATTGTTCTAATTCAGAGCCAATCTGGAGATAATGACACCAACATCAATAGCAGACAGTCGATTCACGGATAACATCTTTTTCCCTTTCGTAGTGCTGTTATCAGCTCGGGGATTAACCATTTTGACGCAGGGGTTATGACCTTGTTGCTGTGATTGTTTATGATTTTAGTCCTTGAAGCTGTGGCTAAAAATCCATACGTCTAATTAATTCACGAGAACCGCATTCAAACACAGCCTGTGTGAAGAGGCTAGTTAAAGTTATGTGTGCCGAGCCACAAAGCTGCGTTTTATTCAATGAATAAACATGAGGACGTATAAAAATGTTATTATGCCTGACTAATATGGACAAATAATGCTGGCACACAAAGGAATCCAGTTACAATTTTGACAACATTTGGATGCAAGTTGAGTCTGTCAGGGTGAAACCAGTGAATGACTGGAATAGTATCCAGGTTTTTCAATCTGTTACATGTGCAGTAATTACAAGTCACATTTTGTAAAATCACTTCATTAGTTCCTTATTCACTGGTGTGATGTATGTGATCTATGTGTTGTCTTGACGGTCAGTTGCTAGCCTGTATTTGTTTCTCTGTGTACACTAAACTGGACTCCATGGTAACCACTAATTAAGGATGATTCCTACTTGTGCCCTTTGCCCTTGGTAATTTGACTTTTTCATCCTTATTCTCTCTGTGTGGTGTAATGCTACACTACCCCACTGAACACAGTTTAAATTATTCACCTATTCAAAATGGGCCTCTGGGTGCATGAGGCCTGACTGACCTCTAACCTTTGTGACAGGAATAGGTGTATTCCTCAATGAGGAGTGTTTGCTGGAGGTTGCTGTCTGTAGCTGTGTGAAAATGGTTGCAAAACCTCCTCGTCTTTGCTTTAGTTACAAGCAGATTGCTGTGGTTGCCCTAAATCTGCACGAAAGACAACATATTGTTTGCAAACACACCAAGCACTTTGCAAGCAGCTGTAAATCTTGAAAAGATGTTAAGATATTAAGAAGATTTGCCTCTAAAGGAAAGGTTTTGCCTTACCATCATAAACATAAAATGCACAGCTTTACTTCTCAGTTTGTGTTGTACATTTCAGTTTCACAACTGCTCAGTGTTTGCAGATAAAAGCAAAAGACTAAAGCAAATGCAAAGATGTTATCAGTGCAGCACAGTATATTTCTTTGCGGCAAATTTTACTTAGAAACTGTCAGCAACTTCCAACGACCAGGGGAATTGGGGACCAACAACCAGTGGCTACCAGCGGTCACTGATAGGCCCCTAAGCCTGTGTTGTTTAGGTCTAAGTTTAGCAGGTTAATCCTAAAATAAACTATTCCAAAGAGGTCATGGTGAAATGATGAAACACAGATTTAAAAAAAGACAGTAAACTGGAAAAAAATTATTTTAGCCAAAAGTTTGGTTAATACAGCTATACAAAAAAGTGGCTCAAAAATTCACAAACCTGTGAAAGTGCATCAATTTTCAGTAAGACAAAGTGTTTATAAACAGAGAAAATTCAGGAGTGCAAACTACTCTTGCTCATTTAAAAAAGTCAAAAGTAAGAACTGTTTTTTGCAAACCATGCATGTTGTTTGGAGGCCAAATGGCACTGCACATGTACCCCAAAGCTTCATCCTAACTGTGAGGCATGAGGCATGGTTAGGGACTGCAGAATGGCTGAGAAAAGCATGTTTTTGAAACAAATCCTAGTCTAGAATTTAACACAGCTGAGATTCTGGAGATGCCGTGGCAAGGCCTAAAAAGGGCTGCTCAATCAAGGCATTGTGCTACTCTTATAAGCAGCTATAGAAAACATCTTATTAAGGCATTTCTGCCAAAAGGATATTTTAATGAGTCATTACATTCCAGAGTTCATAATAAGTGGATACTCCCTGTGTTTAATAAAGACATGAAGAGTATAACTACTTGTTTGTTAAATTTTGACTGTCAATAATTATGACAATGATCAATAAGGAAGTGATGCAAAAATGTTTTCCAAAGGGTAAAAAAAAGAATTCTTTGGGATATAGAGTGGGGAGTAAAAGAAAAAAGGCCTTTATTTTTTTCTTTTTAAGCTGCTCTTTTTCTTGACCAAATTAAAAACATGGCCCAATTCCATGTCTGCTCATGATCATATGTCTGTGTGTATTTAATTGCTGCTTTGTCAAACAATTACAGCTGGACAACTACTGGTGTTGCACTGACCCAAAGGTCATTTTATTCAACACTGCAAAACAGTAAAATACTAAAAAAATGAACGTGACAGAATAGCCATTGAGGACAGTTAAAATTCTCCTGAAACAAAACGAGGGGGACTAACAGCCACTGGTGTATAAATGAATGTCGGTGTCTAAGCTCATATGTTTGTTTCTTGGCAGTGCACAGACTTGAAATACAGCAGGGTGCCACCGCTGACACACAGACACTTTGACCTGCAGGCTCTAATCCCTTTTGAAAAAGACCAAGCACCAACATCGGACCATATGTTTGGGGGAGCACAAGAACTCTCCTATGCTATTTTAAGTGGGCAAGAGAGATGAAAACATTTTGCCAGCCTCTCGTCCCCTGCAATCGGATCAGTCATCAAGTCATCCTGCGAGCAGAGATGAGAAATCTCAGAAGAAGAACAAGAACACACACACACGCATGCTGACACGTGCACACGCGCACTCACACACACACACACACACACTTGCACTCATAGCACAATCAGGGACAGAAAAGTAAATTACATAAAGAAGACATATGTCATTCTGATTCCTCTCAAATTGTGGATTACTGCCCCTGATTAATCACTCTTTAATCTGAGTGCTGAATTTATGTCCCCCATCACAGAGAAATAAGCTTATTCCTCTCTAGTAAAGGACCATGATTATTTCTTTCTTCTCCCTGAGCTATTTTTAATTGCCCGAGGATTGCAACTCAATTATCTGTGTGTCAGATGATTATCTCCCGGTTTAATTTAATCTTCATTACGCCCAAGTCATATTTCAATTAAACAGGCTATCATAGCGTTAGCACGTACTGTACTTAAACCTGTTATTTCTTCAGTTAATATTGTGCTAAGAGCTACCGTGAAGGGTAACAGATGTCATGATTATGCACTTCCTCAACATATTTCACACTTGTCTGTGCTGGTGGTATGTCAAGACCTTAGTATGCAGTGATATTAATCTGATTGCAATATCCTTCAGATGCCATGTGTAACAGTGCCACAATCTGCACAGGCCTCCAGTTAACGGCAAAACACAGAAAAGCACGAGTGAGCTAGGAGGAGGTTCAAGCACTGCTCGGCACACTTATAGCAACTCACCACTGTGACCTATTCTACTGTAAGAATCCAGCGTCATTTCTCTAAAATGCAAGGCAATTTCAAATAAATATAATGTTATATATATAATTTTTTAAGCAGAAGTGCACAAGCTGCCGTGCAGTGAGCATGATGCCTTTTTTTCATGTTTTGTTTTTTCTTTTTTTTTTCCTGTCACCTTGTTATTTACAGTGATTGATTGTGATGTTTAGTACAAAGGATTACTGGGCTTTGCGCTGGATTAACTCAAATGTTTAGACAAGGTCAAATGCTATTGTAACAAAGTACAGTTGTGTTTTGAGATATTTTAGGGGCTTTACTAAAAGCTCAGTCACACCTGTTGCCGAAGACATTAAGCACCACTATTTGACTTTCATGCAATCAGTCAAGAAAAAAAGTTTAAATTCTGACTTCATCCACCACAGCACTGCCAACTGGAACCATGAACCACAAGTGCATTTAATTTGAGCTGTAGACATGCGCCCTATTACTGTTACAATCTCATATTTCTAAAATTCACATTTTATAAAGCAATTCCTGTATTCTGGCTTCAAATAAAACATTAAAAATTTGTAAAATAAAGCTAAGGTCCAAGAGCTTGTTTTAGAGCATGTGGCTGTGTGTGTGATTTTTGTATTCCTTTCTATTTCAGTAAGTGTCTTTTTAAAGAAATAGCAAGGACATAGTATTAACTCATAAACATTTATCATCTTTAAAAGATACGATGCTGGAATGTAATTGATTGAATGTTTCATTTTTATTTATGTCAGAATTATTACATTATTGGTCCTTGAACTCTTTCCACATTTTGGTTTTTGTCCCTCTTTGCAAGGTCTTCTTATCTTAGGAAAACAGCTTTCATCAAAGATCTTCTGTATCATTATTTATAATAAACAATGTTATCACAGCAGTTGGATCTGTAGTGACTCTTATCTGTCTTTACAGTATAAATTCTAGTTTTTCATTGAAAAGAATGAGAGCAAGAATATAAATGTTAGACAAACATAATTAGTGTTGTTGACTTGGAGATCTGTTATTCAGAGATGGATTATGGACAGAATCTGCTTTTTGTACAGCCTGATCTCCTCACAGATAATCCATGTATTTTTCTTCCAAGGATAAGAAATCCTAATCTCACAATAACACTGCTGCTGCAAAAAAAATATTATATGCAGCACAGTCGTGCTGTATACTATATCACTTTATATGAGAAAACAACTGAACATACGATGTTTTTTCTGGGTTTTTTTTATTTTGCCTTTGTTCCTCCGAATGTTTTACTTTTGTGTGTGTGTGCAAACTTCACATTTTATGGAAATGTACCACTCCAAACTACTCAGAAAAGTTGAGCTATCTGGTCTTTAAACGCAATCAAGGAAAGCCAGCCAAGTATGTCTCCACATCTAACCCAGCATGATAATGCACTAACCCTGTTGCCAGTTCAATGAATCCAGACACTGGCTGCCTGAGTTTCCTCCTGCTAAGAAGGGAGAATAGATTACCAATAGCTCAGGCAGGGAGGCAAACAAACATACAAATAAGCTGCACTCAGTCGGAGAACGCCTAGCAATTAAAGCAAAATGCCTGTGATGCCCACCCGATAGGAAATGTGTGGGACACGCACCAAAAGCAGACCTGCCAACCGGCCCACATTGAACGGAAGAGCTCCGGGGCAGACTGTCAGACATGTAGGAAACATGCAACCTAAAATCTTGAATTAGTTATATCAGAAACCAAGGATGTGGTAAAGAGCTTAATGAAATTATTAAAAAAATTATATTATCAGATAAATCTATCGATAATAGCTGGACAGAGTACTGGCCATGTTTTGAGGAACTATCTGAATCAAAAGAAAACTAAGAGACTCATGCTTGTCTTTGACTAGTATAAAACAGCACCTGACCGATGCCCCGAAACAAAATTTACCAGCTAATGGATGCTGTGTGGTGTTCTAACTGAATCTGGGAAGTATTTGAAGTTGAGCTTGATAATCTCTGCAATCTCAAAGGGATATCCTGGCGACTAATTATTTTAGAATCAACAGTAATATGAATAATATGCGTGAGAGGCCTAGGGCACATTGGCTACACTGAACACTGTGTGCAGCACAGCAGTGGGCGGAACACCCACACAGACACCTACACAAACACAGCACGTGCACACACACACACACACACACACACACACTTTTCCACAAACACACATGCAGTGTGTGGTTAAAAAAAAAAGAGTTATTTGCTTAGTCTGCTGATATTTACCAGAGCTGGGGGTGAGTAGATGACAGCTGAGAGTTAGCAGTGGAGGACAGGAAACACAATGAACTAATCTCATTTGCAGACAATAACGCTTGAATCCCAGAGTTCTGAAATCAGTGTTTACGTGTACATACGTGCTTCTTTGCATGAGTGGTGAAGCAGCGTGTCTGTTTGGTGTTTGTTGGTGTGGACAGACAGGACTGTATGTCTTCTCCCAAAGGAATGGACAAAGAGGTGGACGGGGGTGGGGGATTGGGGCTGGGCTGGGGGGGTGCTGCTGGTGAGTGGGCAGGGAGCAAAGGCAATCAGGGATTATTGCCACTGACAGGGCTGCACCTTGATGGGCTAGGTGCTGCATTGTTTGTCACCTAACCAACCTCAATCAATCAATCATCTCCCTCAGTCCGCATCACCAATCAATCAGCTTGGCGTTGCACCCACAGATGGTCCTTCTTTGCTTCACTGCCTGACTTGGGTTACAAGTGTCACAGCACCAAGTAAGACCCAAATCAGAGCATTTCAGACACTACTCAATATTAAGTTAGTAAGTGATGAATTTTAATGTGGTCCTGCTGGAATCTAATTGTAGGAAATGCTTTTTTTATTCATGTAATTTTTCTTTCATGACAAATGAATAGTGCAAAACCAGGTGCACCACAGCAGGTAATTACCCCTAGTGATAAACAATAATGGGAACTGCACTTTTCTAACAACACTTGGGTTAAATGTAATGTTTTATGTTTGCATGCTGTTTGCAGAGTGTCTTGGGCTTCCTCTGTTTCATTTTTGGTGAATATTTGCTTGTTAACTCCTAACACATGTACTGTAGCTCAGAGGCATTATTCAAACAAAGTCTGTGGAAAATCTTAGGAAATGGCTACAAGTCAAAGATACGTGTGATGGTAAGTTTCACCTCAAATGTTATCAGTGAGGGACTGAAAAAAAACAAATCCTTCCCACACCTTGCAAGAAAATTACTATCAATGTTACACATTTAATGAATAACACTTCTCTGAGGTAATTTTTACACAATGGTTGGCTTAGCAAACGAACTGTTGTATATTTAATTTGTTTGAAACAGACTGAGTCAGGATCTAAAAGCTGTACTATCTACTGCAGGCTGCAACTATCAAGTAACAGAACGTGCAAAGAAGTGTGATCGCTCAGAATAAAATTACGCTGCATTCACTCATCTAACTTTATATGTAACTGTGGAATTAACAACTATATTTCTTCTTCTGACTTTGTCCAGAATGGGTGCAAACATATTGAATGACCACCTCCACATTCTTTTTTGCTATTGATCATCTGCATGTAAGGTGTGTTTCATCTGATGATGGCTGCCTCTCTCCCAGAGCCCCAACTAGGGCTGATGTTTCTTTTTTCAGCACATTAGGTTGCAGCCTTAGGGATGCTGTGACCAGTGGATCAATGGCTCTCGCGCTCTTGTCACCATTCATTTGGAGTGAGCGAGCGCTGGCTCCAGTCCTCGTCTGCCGCTGGCCCTCCTTTCACCTGGCCTCCTCTCTCTCCCTGAGCTCCCCTGACAGCTGGCTGCCACAACCAGCAGCAGCCAGACAACAAGTCCTTGGGCTCCACGAACGCATACACGCCCTCCGCAAACACACACGACTTCACCGAGTGGCTGTGGTGCATCTGGATGCTGACGCCACACACACCCACTTTTTCTCTTGCTCACACTCCCCCTTCCCGACTGTTTCTCTACCCCCTTCTACTCGTCTGTCTCTGTTGCTCTCACTCTCTGTCTGGATTTTTCAGCCTCTTCCTCTGGTCTCTGGAGTCAGGAAGGAGCAGATCATCTAGTTGGAGGGGAACCAGCTGTGGGCCAGAGTGGCTCCGACATCAGCTTACACCCGTGATCCAACATGCAACCACTTCTCCTGCTGCTCCTCCTCTAGGTAGTTCTGACTCTATTCACATGACGAGATACAACCCAGTCCTCAAGTTAGAGCATTGAATAAGACAAAAAAAATTCAATGGGGAGTTTATTATCATTTATAAATCTTTCAAATGATCAAATATGATGTAGAAGAACAAAGTGCATTTAGAATACAAAATTAAGTTTTCAACTTCTGGTATGTGAAACCAAAGCAGATCAAGCTGCTTTTACTGCAACATTAAAACTGTTTACTATTCAGGAACAACAAGCACTCCTAAATATCCCCAGTAGTTATTGTGCCCTTGTGCTACAGAACATATTGCACTGTATGTAAAAATGAACAAACATCGGCTGGGCGTCAGCCATCGACGAGGAGGCTTGTTTTATCGCCTGTACTTTATTACAGTTTGCCATCTGCACAGAGGTATGTTAATAGCTAGCTGCGACTATTTACACATATGAAAAAGTACATCCATCTGCCATGTTCCGCCATTCTCACATGAATCAGTCCTGCCTTTCCCGACGAACAACTGCTGTTTATTCACAAGGTGACAGGCAGCACCAAAGCCTGGCGACACCTGCACCTTACATCCTGCCGTCTGACATATGTGAACCTCTCACACACACGTGCACGCACACACACACACACACACGCAGACGCTCACACACTGAAACATCTCACCTTGTCATGTCACACCCCCACTCCCGTAAGCAACCCACTCCATCACAATGATTTTCAAGGTTGCAATGCACAATATATTTTGGCCCCATCTACATTTGTGTTTGCCACTTTGTTTTGAGAGGATTCATATGCTGAGGTGCTCGTGTCAATGGAATCCATTAGTTCTAATCACTCAAAAAGAGATTATGAGGTTAATTTCTTATACAGTCATCTAGGTTAATGTCCTTTGCGAGGACCTGGCTTAACAATCTACCTGGTGACAAAGGCTGGCTGGGGACACCAGGTCATCTAAGGTAATTGCAAGATCCATAGAAATTATTGTCTTACAAAAATACAGTATACAGATTTGTTAAAATGTGACAGAGAAATGCCTTGAGGAGAAACTAAGATGCTTTTAACAGCAGCAATAATCAAATAATATATGGTTATGCATTACTAGCTGTACTCTGCATCAAATTACAGCTTCCTTTTTGCTGTGCATATGATCAGATTATATTGGATAAATAATAACAATCCATATAAACTAAATATCAGCATGGAAGCCAAAAAGTAAATCTTGATTATGCACACAGAAACATTCCTGGCTGCAGTGTGTGCAACATTATGCCATAAGTGTGGGCTAAATCACCCACTGTCAGAATGTATGGCCCTGCATCAGTCAACAACAGCAATAATCGCACTAATCGGTGGTTTCTGCAACACTAGCCACACAAGAAGAAAAATGATCTCAGACAGGCTGTTAAAAAAGAAAAAGACGAGAAAGGAAGGTTTTCTTGGCCCAAAAGATTTAATAAAAACATTATTAACGTATAATAGCAAGTGTAATAACAAGTATAGCAAAGATCAGATACTTTTGGGCTTTAAAAAAAAACAAAGCTATCTGACATCAACAAAACTCCTCATTTTTCTCTCACTACTACCTAGACCAAGAAATACATCATGTACTGCAGTAACCAAAGCCAGGTAGAGTACAGTGTGCTATGTCGGAGGTGAGGGAACATTAAGCATTAATCCCCACCTGACACTAATACTTGATGTATGATTGACCCTGAAGCAGGACACTGCACATTACAATCTGGGCCATATGGCAAGACATTAGCCCTTCAACCCTCCAGCAGGATAATCTCTCCATTCTGGCAATGCTTTTTCTTCACAGATTTCTTTGCACAATAATTGCATGACAGTATTAACGTACTGGGACAGATTTAGAATGCTCTGCGTCACTGGACAGAGGAGGGGCTTTTGCCAGAGGAAGTAAGAAAACATAATCTGTGATCAAGGAAGCTACACACACACCCTCAACAGGATTTACGCGTTAATGTTTTTATTTTTACATATAAGTAATGAATTGGATTTGGTCATACAACAATTAAATACATTTTGTATTGCTTCTACAGCACAAATCATATTTCTGGAGTCCATTTCAATTCAGCTTTTCATTTCTTTTATCCTTTTCATGACATTTTTGTGCACCTACAATACATATCTGTGGAAATGGCAAAAATGTGACAGGCCGCAGTGGTCCAGGAATTCCAAATAAAACCACATGACTTTTTTCTAAGAGCTTTCAACCTTCTTAACGCTCCCAAACCATTCACCAAAAACAATACATGCATATCATGTATCGTGGCTATCATTCAAACACAACAAAAATGCAGGAATACACTCACCATCACCATCAAACTCCCCCCTAACCCTCCAACCATGAAACACTAGTCCTTCTCTACTGGAAAGAGGGTGAAACCTCAGCCCTCTTCTCTCCAAGCCCAGCTAGTAATGAACAAATTCACTGCACATTACTCTGGACTTGATCTCTAGCAAAATAGTGCTGGAACAAACAATTTGGTTTGTCAACACCTTTCTCTGGACTCCTCCATCAATGTCAGGGGTCCAAATTTAAACGGCAAAGTGCATTTGACTGCAGGACCCTGAGCTGATTAGACTTCCCAGCTCAGCGAATTGCTCCAGACAGCACGGCAGCTCTGATTGCTAACCCGGCTTGAAAATAGTCTCCGCTGCCCCGGATTAGCATGAATATTTTGATATAGATCGATAAGCAATCTCCACGCCATAAGAAATGCCAGCAGCCTTCATTTGGCTGATCAAAAGCACATCAGCCAGCGGGCGACAGCTGGCTATTGTTTTTCAGCCTCGGCAGTGTGGAGGGAGTGAATCCATGGGCGGGATCCACCAGCACGGCTCCACCACTCTGCCCACCTAATCGTGGAAACAATCACTGCTTCACAGGATCCCATCTCCCAGGGATGGACCCTTTAAATGAGGGAGGCAGAGGGTCCGACCGCAGGGGGACAGACTTCATTATGGTGGTGCTCTCAAACTGCTTGGCCACCAGGTGCTGCTGACCCGGAAGTAAAAGGCAAGGTCAGCAATCTATCTGTTTACCTTTTCTCCACCTAAAAACACATTTCATTGTATTAAACACTAGACTGGTATCAAGTTTGAGTGATCAACCTCGACTCTTTGCCAGCAGCAACAGAAAGGTTGCTGTTTCGTTTATTTATGTGTGTGTAAAAAAGAGTGGTGTATTTCCATAAAGTTGGTTTTAATTTTGTCAATGCAACACAGTCACAGCTGTACAAGACATGGAAACTTCATAGCTGTGCAGTTGGAATGAAAATGAAGGTTGAGCTCAATGATGGGTGTACTCCAACCAATGAGTGGTCTCTAATGGACACCAGAAGTTCTCTGGTTTCCCATTTTACACCAATTTC
Organism: Rhamphochromis sp. 'chilingali'; assembly: GCF_963969265.1. Classification (NCBI taxonomy): domain Eukaryota; kingdom Metazoa; phylum Chordata; class Actinopteri; order Cichliformes; family Cichlidae; genus Rhamphochromis; species Rhamphochromis sp. 'chilingali'. The sequence goes on along the minus strand of NC_137933.1, from coordinate 33,876,814 downwards.
CAATGTATCCGTAATCTCTCATACATATTATGTTTGCTTGGTGCATTTTGTATATACCCCCAGAACATATGAACAGTCCTACTGGTGTGAGCCCATTATATGTTAGGAGCCACTTTCAGCTGCTCCCTGATTCACAAGAGGTCACACCGTGGGCAGCTCTACATGATTTATTTGGCAGACTTTTACACCAGTTTTCCGATCCTGGGATCAAACACGGAATCTTGCACTTGTTAGGCGAATGTGCAAATCACTACACTGTGGAGATGTTATGATATCAGAAGTGATCAGGAGATTTGGTGGAAAATAAAGCTTTAGATGAGTACAAGGTAAAAATACTTCTATCCTAATAACCATGTGCAAATAAAACAGCCACTCTTGAATATTAAGGTCTGTGTCTTGCATGTATTTTACAGCAGGGGCGGCTGGACTGATCATTCCCTTCACAACAGTAACCCCACTGATTTGCCAGACCCCATAAAAGGGTGCAGGTGTGACCCAAGCATTTAGCAGTTAACTAGTGTGGAGTGAGACCACACGCCACTGACAGACTGGAGGCTCCCACACGGGACCAATACGGGAGGCTGAAAAAACCAACGGAGGGAATAGTGCACCAATTGTAAATTGCAGATTTAATTCATTAGGAAGTGTCACTTTATTCTGGGGCAGCCTGAGCAGGCCGATTAAAAAGTGGTAATCAGGATTAATTAGGAGAATATATATGTGAGGATTAGCAGGCCTATCCCCAGCAGCTCTCTCTTCTGCCATGCATCTCTCTCTGCTCTTTATTCTTCTCGCTCCCTCTCGCTCTGCCTGGTGAGAATTCAGCTGTACTTTCCTCTTTCTCACAGTCTTCTCTAACTGGCTCAACTATTCATCATTCATCAGTCTCTTGAACTACCTTTTTCTTTCTCTCTCATGACACGCATGGCTTCTGTTTCAACCTACCAAACACAACTGTTAGGGAAAATTAGGGGGTGACACTTAAACTCATAGGCTATCCACAGTTTCAGATTACTTGTGCTTTTAAATTATTCTGTCAAAAGAATATAAAATTTTGAAAAGCTCACAAAGTCAGTAAATGAAAAAATAAATGATTATCTTATATTTTGTCAGCGACTGCAAAAGTAAATCTGCGATTTCAGAATGCACAGCAAAGGCTGAAATTACATTAATGATGCTTTGATATTGTTTTGGGTTAATTAAAAAAATTCCACTTTTTTCATGTTATTTATTTATTTATTATTAATTTTTATAACAATACTTGAGTTTTGGAAAATTGAAGACCTTTAAGTCTGGCTTACAATTTATAACTATTTAATAACCTATTTGCTGTATTAATGACCTATTTATTTATTTATGCAACACACAGTAAAAATAAAACCTTTAATGCTGCTGCAGGATGAACGCTGAATAGATGCAGAACAGATGCATAATGGGAGACTTTTACACTAACAACCACTTGATGTCATCACAAATTTCAGTAAGGCCCCCTCTGGCCAGATTTATTACTGAAATCTTCCAACTGCTGGTTTATCACAGTGTTTATATTATTACTTCAACATGTTTCAGTTAACATAACCTTGAATCACTGCAGTTCAAGTGCGAGGATGGGCTGTTTTGCTTGCGGTGCAGCCCCATCATTGATGTTAGCAGATGACACATGCCCTGTTCCTTGGCACAGGCTCAGACCAAATCTTTCACCGTGCATGCCTCTCAAGTGCAGTCGGGGTGGCCCTTAACTTTTGAACATGAATTTAAATTCAACAAGCAGTCTTTATTTTTTATTTTAGTTCAATGAGAAAAGAATATGGCTGGCACCACATCTCACTGTTATAGCTATAATTTGGTAACACCAATTTGATTTTGATGCCTATAATATGCATCACATGCTGTCCTATGGACTGGTTCACATTCAAGTCCAGTAAGTACAATGGAAAAAAAATTAAGTGATCAGACCACACAAGATGACCAAACAAAGTACTTACAAAAACAGTAAAAGTTTAAATGCATGAAAAAAAGTTGCCCATGTGATGTATAAGATTTGTAAATTCAATAAAAGTAATTTAAGATGTAAACAGTTGCTAATTTTAGCTGAAGACAGCAGAGCAAAAAGACTTAGACAGGCATTAAACAAGTCAGGAAGTGTCTAGTGGATGCAATCAACAGGGATACATTATAAGCAGTTTAGATATTTCCTCCTCATCCAATACTTACAAACACAGTTTACTTCACTGTGCAATTTAATGATTTCTGTAGATCTGAAAACAGGTTTGGGTGAAGCTGAGGACTTAAATAATAGCAGGAGAGGTATTGAACCTCTTCGAAGAAGATCAAATGCAGCTTTCATTAGTTTAGTACAGCGCCGGGGTGCATTGATGACTTGTCAGACAGTCTCCCCTTCAATACGCAGCGAGAGGCTCTAAAAATCATCCTTTTACTGAGCCCTCTCGGCTGTAAATTCAGCCCAGCTCAATAGTACCCTCCACCCCCCTCTAAACCTCCCTTATTTCTTACCATGGATTAACCCCATGCTGCTGATCAAACGGATGCTTCTCCGTGTATCTGCTCAGACCCAGACCTGTCCATCCATTAGCCACTCATAATGAAATCTTCAACTTATTATTATGGAAAAATCCATTGTTTGTCCACAGGTACCATATTTAGTGGGAGAGCATGATCTTCCGGAGGATTAAGGAAATGCTTCAGGGGGTTCCCTTCAGAGGGAAGGAGGAGGTGGGAGGGGGATATGGGGGTGGGAAAGGGGAGGGATGAGATTGCCTCACAAAATCAGGGGTCTTATGCACCTTTTGTGGGGTGAGACTGTTTCCAATTAAGACAGCATGAGCCACACAATATCACATTGTCACGCAGTAAACAGAGCTCCGCTTCCCACAGAAATAGGATTGCATCCCCCTTTAGGGGCTAATGACTGTGTCACTGTCCTATTTTCCTGCACTGTTTGAACAGTTTAATACAGACATAACCTGAACAAGCATCAAAGTGTGCTGAACTAGCATGCGATAGTGATCATATTTAGGCGCCGCGTTCAAGCGTTGACCTGTGCATGACTACAATCTTTACTCATTCTCATTGCATTAGCCTGCCTTTTTGTTTGAAGTGTACTTACAGTAAATATGATACATACACCAGGGCTAAAAGCTTTACATAAAACTGTCTTCAAAGAGCATATTAACCCATCTTTGTTTACAAGAGACGAGTCTGAGAAAAAAGACAATTTGGCACAATGGTCGTAAAATTCAGTTCTCTCCGTCTCACTGGCATGCACACGTACACACACTAGCACACACTCTGCAGACACAATGCAGACACGAGGCTAAATCACTTTGGATGGGAGTATTTAAGATGGAGTGTCACATTTCTGTGTAATAAATAGCAGAGATTGATTTGACCTCCCAGCCAGGTCCTGCAGTTTACTTATACACAAGTTGAGAAAAATGGAAGCTTTCACCCTCTGGGGATCTCTTAGAAGGATATCAGATAGCCTGTTGTGGGTTTAAGGCCACAACGATCTGGCCGTGTCAATATGGCTCTGCTATCAAGCGGCCTACCTCTCTACCTTCTCCTAAAGCAACATGAGAGAAGAAAGCAGGCCTCAACCATCTCCAGCTGTTAACTCGGTTGTGGGTCCAGGATGAAGGAGGTGAGAAAGGTCAAAAGGTTTCTCTTACTGTTTCTTTTCAGACAACAGACCTTTTTGATTTACTTAGAGTTTCCCATCATTCTTTTGCCATAGAGGGCAAGAGAGCATACATTCATATAAGCAAGCAGGCCAAGTCAAAGCAACTATAATGAAAGGTACATAGAGTGAGCTCTTTGGTGAATTTTCCAAAGAATAATCTTAAACAAATCTCAGGAGCTGCCCTAAGGCTGGGAAATGAGAGAAGATACCAGCAGGTGTAAAGTAAGATCCTAATATGGAGCACATCACCAGAAGGCAAATCGCTTCTCCCCCTTCTACTGCACATATCTGCAACCTTAAACAGGGGGCGGTGTCTCTGTGAGTATTTACAGTGACATAAGGGGAGGAAATTGTCTGAGACACAGGGCAAAAATGAATGTACGTCTGGAACCCAGGTGTAGGACACAGCTCGTGAAAGACACTGTCGAACTATACTATACACTATACTATATATACCTACAGTCTTTAATCAGTTATACACATATGAAGGCCTTGCCCCAAAATATTGTTGGTATTTGATTTGACCTAACAGAAAGCAAGACAGAGAAAGCGTTCCACCTCAACATAATCAAAACTACACAGAAGCTGTTCCCAGACAGCAACATGTGGTGCCCATAAACCCCACATCCTATTCGCAGTAATTATATTGCAAGAGCCACATGAATTATCATTGACGCAACATGTAATGACAACATCTTCAAAATGTCTTCCGCACGAAGGAGGAGCTACCGACTCAGATGACTTGTGTTTCCTTTACAGTATTATTGTTTCATGAATGCTATAGACATGGGATTACACCTATGATGTCTCTGTTCACACTCAACCTCCACAATCCCACTCCCAACAGAATACATACCTGGATATGCGCTTCAGCAGGATATATACAACAGAAAAATGCAGTCACACAAAATGCCAAAAGTATTAACTTTCTGCTCTGCAACTCAAGATGATTACAGCATCATTATCAGGGAACTAAGCAAGTGTCTTTCATTTTGAGTGTAGTTTACACACCGTTAGCACTGTCGGAAATGCTGGAATGCTGTGAATACGTTACTTGCTATTGACTTCCCAACTTGCTCTCCTCCCAGCCTTGCAGAAGGGAAACCAGCCAGTGATGAACGATGGCAGCACAGTCAATGAAAAATCAACTGGAAAGCACAAAGCTCTTAATGCCCAGCCATATTGGCTGCTGACGGGACCAAATAACATCAGCATAGCACTTACAGAGACCAATCATACATTTCCACCAGCAACGACACAGGATCTGGACCGCAATAAATTCTTTCCCCTGATTAAACAGTAAATTCTGCATGCCTATCAGGGTCCCATTAAGTGGGGGGGCCGCTTTCAAAAACATCATTAATCAAGCGCGAGATATGGCGCGAAATATCAGTCATCGATTGTAACTGCTTATGACAGTTTACACAGCTTTATATCTGCAGGCAGTGCTCGCTGATCTATCAATTACCGGCAGCCCTTACCGCATGCTAATTGTGCATTTTCCCCTCTAATGCATTTGCACTGTTATCTTATAGGCTAATGAAACCAAACAAATCAATAAATATAAATTATACATGCAAAGATGTACTGCTGTGAACATAAAGCCTCTAATTAATTGCAGTTGATTAATTTATATACTTTAATTATCTCTCCTGCCTGCAGATGGCATAAATATCTGGACAATCTGCTTATTGCTATGTCAGTCATAAAACGGCAGACGCAGTGAAACTGTTAGGCGAGGCTAGCTTTGTCACTGAAAAACACACAGTTGCTGACATAAAAAAGCCCTGCCTCTGAATAATTTAAAAAGAGCAAATTGCCAGACAATGCACAGCTCGAGACTTATAATTTCTTTGCTGGTTTGTTATGGTAAGTAGTATGTCCATTTTGTATGAGCACAGGAAAACTTACCACTATATTTTCAGTTACCGCTCTTTATGTCCAACCCCCAAATGGTTTGCAATTTAAGCAATTTCTCTGTACAAATTTCAGCAAAGCCTTTTTGGGCAAAGCGAAACCCTGTTGGTACTGATATTTACGGTGCACTGCTCTACAGAACTTCAAGCAATTAAGTTTTAATTAAGTCACATTATTGAAAACAGCTCTGACGTGCTTGTGTGTAAGCTTTGGAAGCATTCTTCATTTAAACCAATTGCTACACAGCCACAACAACCTTGTGAGAAAATCAGGCTGTCCATGCCTTTTAGACCAGTTTAATGAACACCATAGGACAGTATTACTTGCAGCTAGTGAAGAAACACGATTCATGGCCATGGTGCAGTTTCAATACAACATATGCAGTGCAACCAGGGTGAAAAGCAGCGATATGATCCTGCTATGTACTGCAACAAGCAGAAAGTTAAGAATGAAGTGGAGTTGGACCAATAACTTGCCTTCCAAGGGTGCACAAGGGGAAAGATAGTGAGGCTTCTGGGGGTTTACATCTTGATGCTGCTAATGAGGGTGTTTTTAGTATAATTACCCCAACAGGGTGCTTGGCAGCATAATTACCAGAAAGACATTACAGAGGAACATTAGTGTGTCCAGGTACAGTAAATATGTCACGATAGAAGGTGACAAGGTCTGCTTTTTATCTTAAGGAGGATTTTTCCAAAAAAGCTGTTATTTTCACACATGTGCCAAACAAAAATCCGAGTTTCATTATACTTACGACAATAACAGGTTCCCTATAAATGTATCAAATGTAAAGATTACAAAATGTAAAAGTGCAGAATGCGTGTGAACATTTCAATTCTCAGTGTGGTCTCTCCTGTTGCTGAATGTGTGGGGCCCTTTTTTCTACAAAATGCCAGAGTCAAGTGGGAGTCCAAACAGTCAAGTTTATATGGCTGAGACCCAAACTCCAGCAAATCAGCTGCCCACAGTTGAATGTTCTTTATGAAGTAAGTGAATACCTGGCAGGGATGTCTAGCACTTTTGTGTAGGCGACTCCAGACATATAGTTTAGATCACATAAATGCCACAATGCCTGTAAAAACACCTGGACTTTTTGGCCCCGACTTCAAACATTGCCTTTGCACTCTTTTTACCTTCGCAGATCTTTTATGTGGTCAGGTTGCAGAAAAAAATAATATCATCCCATTAAAGCTAAATGTGTGACATCTGAAATGAGAAGAAGGTTGTTACATGAACACTTCTTGCAGATGTGGGTCAGTCCTTTCTTATGGTCCAGTCAAGTCTGTACTGTATTATTATCATTGTTATACGGAGTGATCGAGGTACTAAACTGCAGCTGGTGTGGATTGTCTGACTTAATATAAATAGTCATGTCATAATAAATAATTCCCACTGACATTTATCAAGGCCCTCTATTATGACAGTTTGAGCTACAAATGTTTAAATATCAGTAGTGTAGTGTCCTGAAATCCCACAAAAACAATATCTGTCAAATTTCCTTCCTCTACTTTTTAAATCCTTTGACTTTATTTCAGTTGCATGCTCCTTTCTGACAATACAACCAGAACTTTAGCAGAAATAACCACAACTATATAAACAGAATTTGGGGATGAAAGCGCAATTTCTCAGACATTGTGCCTTTACTTTATCTCCCCTCCCCTCTGAGCAGAGACTTTTAATCATCCCGATATGATTTAGTCACTTTTAAACAATAATGATCATGGAAGCAGCGTCATTTGGGACGAGGTGATCAATCAGGGGCTCATTCAGCTTTAATTCATGTAGATGCACACCTAATACTCATTACAAAGATGCAATTTCCACCCAGTCAACATAGATTAATGGGGGACCATCTCTCCTAGTGTTTCTTTGTGCAGTGCCATGCCTCCAGCAGGATAGATGACTTTCATACAGACAGAACTGGTCCACGCGCTCATTCATTTAACAGACACATTTATGACAATTCGGTTGGTTGACAGAATATTCAGGAAACAGCAATCAAAATGACACAGAGCAGAGTTCTGCTTTGGTATTTTTTATTGGTTTTGCTTAAACGAGAACAGGATTTGAGTCACAAATGTCTTCCATCGAAAAGGTCTTTACACATTCAGCAAAACATCAGGAATACCACCAAAGAAATATATTCTGTAAATACTTTGAAAGTTGTTGTGATCATTGTGATCAGGTATTCATTTTGAACCAAAAATAAATGCAGGGAGTTTTATAAAACGACATGTTGTAAAACATTTAACAAAGTTGCATCAATTCCTTTACAAACCCCTTTTCATTCAGCTTCAGGTAGTAGGTTCCTTAAACTTATTATTCAAAAATATGTTGTATGGTTAACATAGTCATGAAAATTGTTTTTTTTTATCTTTAATTTATTGTTTTTACTTAAATTACAAAAAAATCCTTCATATATTTACATGAATATCAATGTAGTTGCTTCCATCAGTGTTGAATAAACCACATATCTCAGAAAAGTTACTGGAAATCTGGTCACATTGTTCTTAATGTATTTTGATAGATAATATCTATGAATGTTACTGTATATCTACATCTTCCTATCACATATGTTTCTGTATAAAATCTCAGTAATTCAGCATAAACTTATACGGGTAACTGAATGAGCCTCTTGGGTCCTAATAAGCAGACATGTACTGGTATTTCCTCAAATGCAAACTAAAGCCTATATTCCCCTGGTTTATTATACACACTTTCAGTATTAATATTAATGTGACTTCCGTTTGTGGAAAAAAAAATACTATGAAGTTTGAGAACTCTGTCGGCACAGAAAATCTTTGAGTTTTGCAACTGAATAGACACTTGTAGACTGAAATTGCCATTTTCCTGGTGCATCTCTAACTTCCCTCGTATCAGCAGGCGCTGGTGGCAATGCTGAGGGCAGATTACAGCATGGGGAGAGCCTGTCCTGAAGAGCTCCAGGTGGCTGGAGTTAACTGTGCTGCCCTGGGCTATGTCACTGTGAGCTGGACCAGCATCCCTGCCCATGGCCCTCCCCTTCCTCTTCTCTATATCCTCCATCTCCCTCGGCATGCCCATCCATCCATCCTGCACTAATTGGGTTTGGTACTGGAATCCCCCTCTCACAGCATACGCTCACGTCCAACCGCTAGCCGTAAAGACAAGCATGTTTAGCGCAACAATTATGATAATTGCTGCAGAGCACTCAGCTAAGGGAATAAGCAAATCTGATTAAGGGCCCTTCTGCATGATCAAATATTAATCTGATGTGTCTTCACTCTGACCTGGCTTGGAACATAAGAAGCTCTTATGGTCTTATGCATTAACAGATTTGCGCAGGCTGAACTCATAGCAACTAATAATATTGGACATGCAAGTCAGAGCGCTGAGAAAACCTTGTGGGAGTAGAATCCACTTACATGTACAATAAAACTAAATAACAATATCATGGACTATAATCAGACTAAGCGTTATAAGAACTCGATTACTTCAAAAGGCTGCTGACAGTAAGCACCTATTATTTGAAATTCTCAGAACCACCTGTTGGACTGAAGTCAACAAGCTACGTTATATAAGTAATAAGCTTTATATTCACATTATGTTTAATGCCACAAAAACAAAACACACATGAAAGTTCCACCTGTTAACCTTCATGCTTTAAAAATGTTTTACATTATGTAAGTAAAATCTTAATAATAATTTATATATTTTTTTATATTATCCAGATAAATTAAAATAATGTAAATGTCAAATTTTAGAAAGTATTTTTCCCATACATATTTATATTTTTAATTTAATTAAGCTTTTCTAAGGAATTCTAATTATTAAATACAGTGTTGTGACGGGGAAATGAAAATGAAGTCGCTGCTCTTTTAAAAACATTAAGGTTTGAAAGAAACAAGAGGAAATTTTTCAGGCTGGAGAAATTACTGTCACTAAATATAAATAGAAGGTGTTCACACAAGACTTTCTGAAAGAAACAAAACTAAATATTATTTAAAAATGTTTTTATTTTTGAAAATGGTCAAAATCCTCATCAGCAAACACATCGGTTATTCAGCACCATCCCCGAAGTCCACTGGCCTCATCCGATTTGACCTTCCAGCCTACAGTCAAGTCTAGAGAGCAAGCAATAAACAAGATGGCGATGAACCAGACAGCAACTGGCAGTTTAAAGAAGATTAGAATGATATTAAATCAACACAAATACCCAGTATTTAACAACACAAAACAGCTTGTAAGAATCATTGGATTATGAATCTGGATTACATCTCTAGGCCCTCATTGCTGAGACACTCTGTCTATGGGGAAGAGGGAGGGGGACTCCAGATGAACTAATCTACTTACAAAGCATATTGAACTTACTATGATTTATACATAAGATAAGGCTTATTCTAAGGTCAATTCTTACAGTAATTCAAAACATACTGTTTATTCTGTTGGACATTAATGCAACAGATGTCCCTGCTACCCGCTGCTCCTCCTCAAATAAATACATGTCTGCATGAAAGTAAAACAGTGGAACTACAAGATGCACCGTATGTGATCGGGGGAGGAATGTCTAGCTGAATAATACGAACCACAGGACCACCAAATAACATCAGCACTCTATATGTAGAAAGTAAATATCAGGAGACAAGACGAGCCATGGTAAACTTTTAGAGCACAAAGTGAGGGTTGTAAAATCTAAATGTTAAGTTTAATAGCATAAACCCTCCAGTGAAAATTTGAAATTAAAAATTAAATAACACACAAACTGTATGACGATAAATTGTAAAAGCTGCCATAGTCATCAATCAAATGTTCTGCATGCAATCGTACAAGCTGTGAAATCTAGGAATTCAACGCGCTTTGCAGTGCTTTTTTCAAGTATGTTAATATTTTTTCAAAAAGAAAGAAAACAAAACAGCAATTAATTTTTAGCTTCTTCTTATTACTGGATTTCTAAAGCGATACACACTAATCCACTGACGCCGTGCATTTAATTTAGAGCATAGTTCTGTGAAACAAGTCTAAGACTGTTTGTGAGAATGATCCTTCTTGACTAATATGAGATTAACCCAGATGCTTTGCACAGGAATAAAAACATGCTCACTGCTAGCTTTATGGTAAATGCATATAAATACAATATATTACTAAAATAGCGAGGCTATGCATAACCAAAAGAAAACAAAGTATATATTTTTAAAAATCGCAAACACGTTGAAAACCACTGTAAGAGTATTCTAAAACCAACATCATATGAATGTCTGGCTGTGGAGGACAGTGATCTAAGGAAAGTCACGCATACACAAGGAGCTCTAACACACAAATCTGGTAGAACACTATTTACTGATGAGTCAGTGTGCTGGAAGAGTTGTAACAATCCCGGGACACAGAAAAGCTTTAAAGTTAGCAAAGACGCTTAAAAATATATTGAAATTATAAAGAAAAAATACACACAGCCTCTTTTTTTAAACAAAAAACACCACATCATTCTGAGGTAGCACCTTGATGCTAAAGGGAAGGAAGCTGAAATGAAAAATAAATAATCACAACCATGTTTTTCTTCTAGCTCTTACACGCGGAAGGTATATTTACTGAAGCTGATGAATTGTGCTCTTCCTGTTCTGTGCTGCAGCTGTTGGAAATACTGACAGACATAACTTAATGTACTCATATTAAAACACTGACCAAGAAGCTGACCAAACAATTTCCAAAACACACTGAGAAGGTTACTATCAAGAGCTGCATTAACTGATTAAGTTATTACTGTTTTTATATATTGTTATAACATTTCAATTATGGCGATTGTTGAAAAAGGACTTTAGTTACTTTCAGTTAAAAATACAGTAGAAAACAGTTCAGTCATTGGGCCACATCATCTGTGGTCATTAGATTTTAGCCTGTTATTTGCCTACAAGTAACCATAGTAACAAAACTGATGCTTTACAGTACGTTAATGGTTAAGCTCACTTACAATTTACATAGCTTAGCCAGTGATCGCATTAACTAAAACAAGTGAAAACGCATGACAATATTCTGCTGTTCTTCACTGTTCATTTGCAACGGTTTGTGTGTGATAAGTGTAGTTTGAAATAGAAAACAGTTGTTCTAGGGAGAGCTCTTTCACTTCACATCCGTCTTTGCCCCAAATGTTTAAAGAAAATTTTTATAATGTTTTCTCTTTTTTTGGCAGATGGGATATTTTTAAACTTATCAAATGATTCACGTTTGGTTGGAGAAAAAAAGAGAAAGAAATAAAATTATTATCCTCCTCCCCGAGTCCTACTCCTGTCAGCCTGCAGTCATTTCACAGCCCAATCTAAACACTGAAGTGGGAGACAAGATTGAGTATTTTCATAGCATGCTGCATTGCACCCTGACGCTGTAGACTGACTGCTGTTGGAGTGACCACAGCTCATCTCTCTGCATAGGGAATGGTCAGTAATCCTTCCTGGACGCTCTAGGAAAAGTAGCAGCTCTGAGGCAGACTACACTTTCTGTACCACTTCTAAACAGAAGACTGCTTCTGCGCTGTATAAGTATGCGTCTTGCTCTGTCCTCATACACAATTGGATTATAGCAGTATTCCTCTAATTCTGAACAGGTCTCAAAGATTTAATATTCCTCTGAAATTTGATATATGCCCTAATTTAGAACCTCATGACATGCAACTTGTGACATTCCTGTTGAAAAACTCATTAACCCCTTGAAACTATATTAATGCTTTTGGATGAGGATTTGGTTGATTTTGTGAGGTTTGACTTTTTCGGCTCATAATTTCAATCTAATATTTTTTTTTAAACAATCTGTGGGCCCATATACTGAAATATATGAAAAATATATTCAAAAGCGTGTAACTATAACTAAACCGAAAACTTCAGTTTGCACATTCTGAAGTAAAAATTAACCTAACAAACTACTAGACTAGACGTCTTCATATTGCTTCATAATTATTGTTTTTATGTACTCAATGTTGTATCAATACAGATAGTCCGAAACTGTGGAAACATCAGAAGAACACGGTGACATAAATAAACCATGTTTCCACTGTGAAATAGATCGTTGATGATGATGTCAAAAGTATTTCAGACATTTTTTGTCTTATTATCAATATGTACAACTAATTTGATGAGTACATTTTTTTTGTTTGTTAATAATTTTAGTACAGTTCATTTCAAATGCAATAGATATTTTAAATTAATTAGAAAAAAAGGACTTTATGAAACACTTTATGATAATTTTGGCTTATTGTGAAATGTATTTTTAGTTCATCACATGCTGTCTATAATATTATTCCTATTATTATTCACAACGGCATGAATAGTAATTCATGTAACTAACTATACGGAATAAATAATAAAAATCACAGCCTTAAACTGAAATCATATCTGATTTGCATGAATTGTTTATATAAATTATATTATTCTCAGTATAACTTTTATTATTATCTAATTCTGTAAACAGTGGAGGTGTGCTGCTACAAGTGGCTGAGCTTTATTTCCACTTTGGTGCACATGGAGCCCAGGCAGGTGCACAGAGCCCACCGTGGGGTATCAGGTATCCCCTTGGCCTAGGCCTCTCCCATTTGTCATGGTGAATGAGTGGTTTGCCTGACTGCACTTTCTCATTCCATTTCCTCCCAGGCTGCACTGAGGCCCTACCACCCACTGTACGCTGTCATTTCTTTAACCCCTTTTCCATTCACATGAAGTGCGGGCAATAATGCTCTCTCACATTCCTCCTTTCAATAGCTTACACTTTACAGTCCCCCACCTCTGCCCCCCAAACTCACTGCACACACACGCATGCACACACACGCACACACACACTCGTGTATACACACCTCTCTTCTCCTGGTCAGTCTACACCTCTCCTAATGGTGTGAAAAGCAAATGTTGTCCGTGTGACAAGTCACAGGTGTTCTACAAAAAATAGTGGTTGAATAATAATCATAGAAATAACTAAAACAAGCACAGGTTAAAAAAAAATGGAAGAATAAATTAAATACTTTAAATATACTCAGCTATGATATTGACATAACGAATTCTTCAATGAAAAAAAAACAAAAAAACCCCAACAACATCACGGGCCTGGCAGATGCTCAGAAGGTTAATTATTAACCTATTTAGAAGAAATCTCTCACCACCCTCTCAGTCCACGTATAAAGGCAAATGTTAGTGCTGCTCTTACTTACGTCCATAATGCCTTCCACCATCCATTCTAGCTGTGATATTTGGCTCACCAGTAAAAGCCACAACACTGCGCCCATCGGCACCCACTCTGCAACTGTAAGAAGAAACTGGAATGGAAAACATTGTCTGCTCCTACTCAACAAGGGGAAAAAAGCGCTCAAGCACAAGTAAGGGTAATTGCAAAACACCCTGAGCTCATCCTATAAAGAAACTTTGTTTCTTTCCTTTTTTTTCCTCCAAAAAGAAAACCAGGAAATCTCCACTTATTTCAACAAACATTTGACTAAACTCAGGAACTAGGCTGGACTCCCCCCATACACCACCCTCTTGCCTTTTTAAAAGTGTGGTGCGGGTCTGTGGAAGATCGGGAGAGCGTCAGTGTGTGTAGATGCAGTGCGAAGAGATTGCAGCACCATCTGCTGGTAAAAAAAAGAGCCAAGAAAATAAGAGAAGGAATAAGGATAAAGTTATGGCAGAAGCCGACAGAAAGATGAGTCCTCTGTGAGGGATATTTTCCCCCAATTTAAATTTAGAGTCCATATGTATTACTGCTAGTGGTTTGTACTTTGAATGAAAAAAAAAATATGACGGGAAAACGCAAGACCCTAATAGAGGGAAGAAACGCCATGACTGAGAGACATAATTCAACTTCCCATCACTAACTAGAAGAGGTAAAAGTTCATGGAGGCCTCTTCCTCACATCACATCCATAGCTCTGACTACGAGACATATAAACAACCTATTTCATTCTTGCCCTCATTTCCTTCAGTGGATCCTTTGGACAACTAATAATGAGTTAATCAGCCTGATTGCACATTCATCACTGTGATATGTTTCTCTCTCTCTTTTTTTCACCTGACAAGGGCAAGCATGTTTTACTTGGGAAATGAAATATTTAGTGACCTGCTCCTTTTGCCCTTACACTGGAGACAGAGGCCCTACAGCTGAGTAAACAGCTGGGCTGCACAGTGGACAGGTAACATCTAGCGCCCACTCTGCTCAGCACTGACTAATAAAAGCCACGTTACCCTGGACACTGGACTCAGAGCACTATTCTTCCCTCAAATAAAACTGACAAACAACAAGTGCAATTTAGCCTTTTTTTTTTTTTTACTTTATTATTAAAATATGCATTTATGTGTTATCCATGTTAAATGTTAAAAAACAAAAGCAAAACAAAAAAACTGGCAGAAAATGGACAAGAGTGACAACTTTCACTGCTAAAGGGCCTCACCAATGGAATATATGCGGTACTGCACAATATATATTTCTATCCATCCATTAGACGAATCAAAGTTAAAATGTATAAAAGTGGTCTTGCCTGCCTTAAAAGTGGCCTTCCGCACTGAAACATTCTATTGTAGTCCTCCTCGGTAAACCAACTCACACAACACAGCCAAAGAACAAGGAAAATTATAGCCTTTCCTCTGAGTCTATTCTGCCAACTTCAGAGATTGATATGTAAACCAACGAGACAGATGGACTGGAGAGATGTTAGGAAAATGAAGAGGATGAATATTATTGAGAAGAAAAAGGAAAATTATATAAATGTATTAATCAAATGCATTTTTCTCCTGGTGCAGTGTCCAGCAAGTCACAAAATGAAATCAGTGCTGAGATTTGGGTTGACCTGTTGTTCAAGCAACGTTTGTGTAAGTGACACACTGAGAGAGAGAATTTATGAGACAATAAATAGACAAAAGCTGTCAGAGGCATTGACGCAGGAGGTGGCTGGATCTTAATATACAGTGGTTCAACGTAATACTCCCACACAAGCAGGAAAGCAAAACAGAGTATTTTAGGTAACAAAGCTTCAGTCTTGCAATCCAATATTTATCACAAACTGTACAGGTAAGACCTTACAGAGTCATTAAACATGGAAGCACAAATCTTAGAACCGCTGTTTACCGCATATGGAATGAGACTGCAAATTTCTTCAACCATATGTTCTCAGTTTCTGTTTTAGCATACATAACCTAACCCAGTCATTTATGAACAAATTCATTTTCAGCAAACACCTGAGCACAAACGACATCATTTATAACAAGGTGTTAAACATGGTGAGCTTAATATTTAATATTAATAATCAGGGCACCTGATTATAAGTACTCTTCCTGTGTGTGTTTCATTGTTGTTGTTGTTGCTGTTGTTATGGTTTTTACAAATTAACCTAGCAATAAAATAAAATCAAAATCTCTGAAAATACAATTCTTTATGATTGCTATCTTAAGCATCTGTGTACAATTAGAAACTGAGGACTGATGAGGATAGATTGGTTGTGCCTGATCAAGGCCTATTGAATTTCTACCTCTCAGCCATTCTCAAATCACTAGTCAGCACTAATGCACCCATATTGTGTCTATAAGTGTGAATTGATTTATATTGCTGCAAAGCATCCCTAAGACATTGAAAGAGCACCATTGGAACCCAATACCTATTATATATGTTTGTTTCTGAGGAAACGGCCACTCAGTACATTGGATCAATGTGGATATCAAAGGTCAAGGCAATACATTCCTGCTGAAAAGTTAGTGTGCCATCAAGCAGCCCATTTGCCAACCACCAACAGCCTAAAGACTGGAAATGAGGTGCAATAAAGATGAAGGAAGGTATTTACAAAGTTGATGTTTTATATCCGGTTGTTCAGTGATGACGCGACGAATCCTACTTCCGGGTCTAAAGTAGTCTGCGTTTAATATGGCTTTTGTGTTGTTAACATGTTTAATATTATGTATTTTCTTCTATTTGATCTCAAAAAGCTCCTAAAACAGTCAGCGACCACTGTTGACCTCCCTCGGCTTTTATTACCGCTAATCATTTATTTAAGCTCAGTTTTTAAAACCTTACGATGTAACTACAGCCCAGCCCATGCAGCAGTATATGAATGACTAACCTCGTATTGTGGATGGATTATCTCAGTTGTTCTCCTGGCTGAAGTTTGGTCCTTTTACAGCATCCTGCCATGCGATTACATTTGTTCCTGACCACCGAGAACACTCACATTAACTTTTATCGAGTGGAAAAAAAGTTAGCTTGTTTATATTATGCTAACATAGCTGTGTCGCTAGCGGTCACGTATCACATCATTATATACCAGCTAGCCCAACTTCAGTAACCCTACAAACGTCACTGCTGTTTAGTTTTCTGTCTTCATTTATGCTGGAAGTGATAGCAGAGCTGTACGTTTTAATTTGTTTCCAAAACCCCGCAGTCAGGACATGCTATATTGTATTTAGATAGAAGCTAGCGAGCTAACTCCCTGCTAACTTCTAACTCCGTTAAATGTCATAAATTCCGTTTTCATGGATGCCTGGATGTTAAACTCAATTGTTACACCTGGTAGAGCAGAACGCTGATCATTTTATTAACGATGAAAGACTTTAGACAGTTTTTCAACTCTCAATAATGCCATAGTGATCGTTTGATATATGGACCTGCAGCGGAGTTTAGACCCAGACACGGCTAGTGACGTCAGACTGAACAACCGGATAGTTTCTGTATTTTCTTTTCATTTACAGTCATGTGAATTCATTCCTTCTAACCTGACCCCATCTTTATAAGGAGAATTTGTACATGAAATTGGTAACTGGATCAACCATTTAGTTATTGTGATACCTAAAACATGCCCATCGCTACAAATAATTATAATTGGTCATTACAAAATGCTGATTGATCCAAACCAACTTTACTACTAACTAGAAGATCAGTTACTGGCAGGTATCTTTAAGCCTGTCAAGATGGATTCCCTGTTGAGAGACTTGGTTCCATACTCCCGAAACATTCAACCACACAAACCACTGGTGCTGGTATGTACAAATAATACTGTAAGAAATGGAAGTATTGCAGACCATATCTGAGACTTCCTTCAATAGGTCTTTGATATTAAGACTATAATCATGGGCAGTCTCAGTAGTCTTACCCACAGAGCTCTAAACTGACCCTTCTTGTGCGATCAGGGACTATTGATGTTGATATGCAAATTAAAGATCATATTAATTACTTAGGCCTGAATGCCTCAGTTGAAACTAACACCTGGCAAGCGTGCAGAGAGGATATCCTTGTGCAAGCATGGCTATAAGCATCCCTTATAGATTGTTGCTTTTTTCCCTTTTACTGCTTACGTCTCTGAGGACCTTTTGAATCCATATTAATTTCCTCTCTGGCAGTTATGCAGGCAGGGTATGAACTGTGCTATTTCACTTTTAATCTGTCAGTAATTTAGTAATGTGTAAACTAATTATGCAGCAATATTAATGTAATTGGTTCTGGGAGCTGTTCAAAAAAAATCAATGTGTTTGCAGAGAATGCAGTAAATTGCATTGGGTTATTATAATCATGTGTCAAGAGCTGATTATGTTATGAAACTAAAAGGTAGATGTCAGCCACAGGTCAATACAACCTAGCTCCATAAAATCTATGCCGGCTCATTCATTGATGTGAAAGGATTCAGCGAGAACAACCTCCGCTTCCTCCCCTACTCTGACTTGAATGACTCATCTTCACATACAAATAGAATACATTAAAATAGTTTCTTTACATCAGACAAAACATTCAGGCTGATTTGCAGAATATTCCTACTGTGTAAATGTCTACAAGCAGATGATCATTGTGTGATATTTAAAAGTAACATGACAAATTAAAGTCTGTTTACATACATATGGAAGTATTTACAGTGCTTCACTTGTTCCACATTTTCATGTTTCATGTTAAATTAATATTTAATCCATTAATACTCATAATTCTATGCAGAATATCACTTATTCTTGCAAATTTATTACAAGTAAAAAATATATATATATATATATATATATAACATGCACATAAGTATTTTTCAGATCTATCCAGAGATGTTCAATCAAGTTTAAGTCTGGGCTCAGGCTGGGCCACTCAAGGACATTCACGGAGTTGTCCAAAAGCTCCTTTGTTATCCTGCGCTTGTCCTGTTGTAAGATGAACCTTCGCCTTATTCCAAGGTGTAGAGTGCTCTGGAGCAGCTTATCATGAAGGATGTCTCTGTACATTGCTACATTCATCTCTACCTCAATCTTGACTAGTCTCCTAGTTCCTCCTTCCAAAAATCATCCTCACATCATGACGTGGCCACTACCATGAGTCACTGTAGGAATGGTATTGGATGGGTGATGATTGGGGCCTGGTTTCCTCCAGAAATGATGCCTGGCATTCAGGTCAAAGAGTTCAACTTTTGTTTCATCAGACCAGCTCTAGGAAGATGGTTCCAGCAGTCTTCCATTTATGAATGATGGAGTCCACTGTGCTCACTGCCTTCACTGTTGAAGAAATTTTTCCGTACACTTCCTCAGACCCTCAATGCAAGTCTCTGAGGTTGACAGACAATTCCTTGGACTTCATGGCTTGGTTTGTGCTTTGATATGCACTGTCACCTATGGGACCTTATATACAAAGGTGTGTCTTTAGAAATCATGCTCATTCAACTGAATTTGCCACAGGTGTACTCCAAGCAAGTTGTGGAAACATCTGACAGATGACCAGTGGAAACAGGATGCAACTGAACTCAGTTCTGAGTGTCAGTGTGAATACTTGTGTAGGCATCATATTTTTTTTATTTTTATTTTTTATTTAAAATACATTTGCAAAAATTTCAAACAATAGTTTTTCATGTTATGGGGTACTGTGTGTACAATTTTGAGGCAAAAAATTAATTTAATCCATTTTGGAATTGAGGCTGTAAAGCGAAGCACTGTGAATACCTTCCGGACGCACTATATATCTTTGTACTGCCAAATCATACAGTCGTGACTTATAAGTTGTCCATGATAGAAGAAAGGGTAGGTAACTGGAAAACCAACAGAACAGAACAGACCCCCTCCCCCAATATGATTAAAAATGGCTAACACTTTTACTACACAATAAACACTTGATTAGAGTTGCAGAGAACACTGTGAGACTCAGTGATATCTTAATGCAGTACTGAGAGTAAGCTAACCCCCTCTGGTAGCAATTAAGGCTGTCACAGGTTATGATTTATAGCCTTTGTTTACAGTGTTTAAAAGGAGAGACAGATTTCAAAACATCATTTTAGGGTATAAATAAATAATTGGGTTTAACCTTAATGCTAATTCAGAGTAAAGACTTTTGCAGTTGTCTGAAAAGGTTCAATAATCGAACAGCAAACACATTTCTCATCTTTACCATGAAATTATGTCCGTTTTATATACCCACTCATACATCTTCACTTGACAGATTTAAGCCAACTGTGACAATTACTGGATACAAATACAGAAGTGGTTTGGAATTTCCTCTTCTGAAAATGATGGAAATACAACATCTCGAGTGTACGCATTTTTAACTGCACGCAATACATAATCGTAGGAAAGCATAATTTCCAAACTATCAAAGATTTCAAATAGGGAGACAGAAGGAGAATTTAAGTTACTATAAAAACAGAATCTGTGGAAATCTACTTTGCTTCAGATTCATTTTTATATGCCAGATGTTACTTTGAGAAAAGTCTGCAGGCAACATTTTTTCTTGGCTTTTCCCTGTATGAAAACAAACCAACTGTTTGTAAAATGTCCGCCTCCCTGTCTGATACTTCTCAGACATGTTTGGCTGACACTGGAGTCAATGAGTCGATTGAAGCTTGTATTCCACAGTGAAGGCATTTAGATGAGACTCAGACTCATACTATACTGTGAACAAGGAGTACATCCATCTCTAGTAATGGACTTGTGCTGTTCTACAGCTGTAAAGGGGACTTCAAGATAACCCCATTTGTCCCATTTGTGAGCCACTGAGATTAAAAAAACTGTTTGATTATTTTAAAATTCTACAATCAATGGAATCTGTTATTGCTTTTCTAGGTATACACGACATCAACACCTAAAACTTTTCTTCATCAGGACACAGACAAATATAGCAAACACAGTTTGTCTTTTGTAACATTCATAAAAGCTTTGATTAACAGATAATGCACCTTTTCTTTCTTGGGAAAAAGCACCACCTGTTTTTTCTGATCCAAGCAGCATTAGAGACTTTTTTACAGGATCCCCAGTGCTTCTTACATGTCTGGAGTGGCTTGGCTGTGGGTTAGCCAGGACTACTGAAACATCCTTTCACTCCCAAATCACACTAAACCTCTCCCCCTGTTTAACAAATTGCTTGAAGCACAGAATCTCTTGTCTTGGGAAGGCTTGATCAAGCTTTGAAGTCTGCAGGTCAGTGTAAGGCCAGCATTTGAAGTCACTGACGAGGTTGGACTGAGCTTATTTTCTCTGGAGAAGGCACAAAAATACAACGTGAGCAAAGACATGCACGCTTCTATTTCCAGTAGGTTATTCCCTTAAATTGTTAAACCATATTCACCAAAATCTTTCATGTTTAATCAAAGTAAATGATCTGACACAAGCAAAGGTCAAAGATAAAGAGGATGTTAAATCCATGCCATCAGCGTGAGTGACAATAAAGGCCATTAGGAAACAGTTATCTGGTACACAGTTGAACATACTGGGTAAGTATATGAATAGTTATTCATATTTAATTTTTTTTCCTTTTTTCCTTCCTTCCTCGTGATTTTTCTTTGGCAACATTATTAGTCTCAAATGCTAAAAACATGCAAGAAAGTGAAGAGAAGAATGACATAGCTCTAAATCTTATCCAGACAAGTCATCTAAAACATCTTTTATTTACATCTTAAGTAGGGATCGGTACCGGTATCCGGTGCCAATATGGCTAGGTGAACTAGCAAACACCGTCGTAGTTACATGCGGCTGTCTTCTTGTTTGATGGCAGATACTCCCTTCACCCTGGCCAAAAAGGCTAAAATGACCAAAGAAGAAGTGGAAAACAGCTGAACATGAGAGGTTTTTGGACCAATTTTGTGTTCTTCATTCTTTAAGCACCGGTTCGAGCACCGTTTAAGTACCGGCACCGTTTCAAAAGTATCGGTTTAGTACTGGTATCAGATAAAACCTAAACGATACCCATCCCTAATCTTAAGCACATCTGCCCTATGCTATGTGGCTGATATTTTTTCAGGTTAGTTATTTAAAAATCCAGAGACTCAAATACTTTAGTGATAATAAGATACTTTGATGACCCCCAAGCACTCTGCTGGTTCTCTCCGTACTACCTTTTTCTGGTTTTGTTTGAGACTTTTGTAGGTCTTAAGAGGAGAGCCCACCTGTTGTTACTTGGCTATTTTTTTTTTAAGGCTTGTCGCTAACATTCTCTCTCTCTCGCTCCTCCCCAGTTAGTTAGGGTTTTGTTCACTTTCTTTCAGATACTTCCATCCAGCCATTCATTCATCCATCCATCCATCATCTAACATTCAACCAAGTTACAGTGGGCCGGGAGCCTATCCTCACTGAGTTGAATTTAATTAAATACAGTACGTTTTGGTTATTTAAACCCCATCATCTGTGTGGTCTCCCTGTTTAGCATGATAGCACATGCATATAAATATTACATAACTACACAATTACAGATGAATTACAGATGTAGCCAAAGTGCTGATAAATGTGGTGTAGCCACCAAAATAACTGTCACAAGTCAAAGGTTGTCGAAGCCACTTATGGTCTCTCACTGGTTGCTGGGCACGGAGTGCCTGGGTGAATGATTCTCTTATGGCAGCGAGCAGGGAATGATTCGTGAGAGCTAAGGTCACAGGCACATGATGAGGCTAATTAGTCTTGCTTTGCACTCTACTCGCTAATTATTTGCTTCCGTAATTATGCTCTTAATACCACCCCACCCTTCTGAACTGATGTTGCCCATCCTGGTATCCTGCCTGTAGCTACAAAAACACTCCATAAATTTGTAGTTAAGGTGGTGAAAAAAATGGAATCACATAGTTTGATCTGTGACAGCTGTTTCAGAGCTGTTGAAGTGTTGCTTCGCACCACCCTGACCCTGCACCATCCTGCTTTCACTGGCTATGAGTTTTTAAGAACTTAAAATCTTCTTCGCAACACATCCCTTACTGCAGGAAATCACACAGAAAAGTGGAAGGAGGTGGAGACAGGAGGGAGTGGAATCATTAAGTGACTCGTTAATTCTACATAATCAGTCTTTCAGACACTTTTCTGACACTTCCTCTGAGTATGTTTCATACTGTTAACAAGCCAGCTTGCTAGAGCTTGGCAGAAACTGCAGCACTGGCAATGTTTAGCAGCAGCCTCAGATTTTGTGATGGTTGGGTACCCAACATGAGGGGAGTGAGACAGAGATAGACCCAGAAGGGGAAAAAATGCTGTAGTAGCAGGAGAAGGCAGGCTGAAGACCCCTGGGCTCAAATAGAGCTAGATTTACCCTCATGTGCTAGTCTGTAGGAGCCACGGTCATTGATTGAGGCTGGAGAGCCATGGAAGCCGCCATTTAGGCTGGAGCAATACAACTGTGATGGTATTGATTGATGAGGCTGGCCCTGTTAATATTATTTATGGTGGGGGGTACATAGCTCTCTGGAAGAGTAAGCCTCTCTATAATAAGTAGTAATTGATGGCATGGGAGGCCAAGGCTCGCTCACCCGGCCTTCCCCCTACTCACTGACCCCAGTCCCGTGAAAGTCAGATGGATTGCCTCTAACACAGTTATGATTGATATTATCAGATTACATAACGCACTACAGAAGCCTTGTGGGCCTACTCAAGTGGGCACATTGATTTTTGATTAGGATGCCACTCAACACATCTTGGAAGAAGCTGGGAAAATATATCGTGCAGATCAGGCAGCTTTTCGAGATTCCTTGAGGGATTTTGCTCATTGTATAGAGGGTATAATCTCCCATGGGTATAACAATTATGCTGTTACTCTGATTACAATGCAGAAAACAGAAAAAGCTGTTTCAAAAAGCAGGAGGCTGGCAATAGAGGGAATTATGATAGAAATCATATTTAACTATGTGCTTGTACTTGTTGTTACTGGTGTGAAATTTACAGTTGAGTTAACCTTGTAATGGTTAACTCAACTGTCCACTACAAAGTGGACAACAGAAGTTGTAAAAGTCCCTACAATTTCATTTGTAATTTTCATTAGATGTACACTAAAATGAAAGCACAAGGTCTTCTTCCATGTGGCTCGTTTGTCAAAATGGATTTGAAACAGTAAAATCACAAAAATTAAAAAGAAGTTTTTATCTTTCATTAATAAATGATAAATAATGAAAGTCAAGAATCCTTCAAAAATACACTTCTGAATTTAAAACAGAGGTGGCTTTCTAAAAGTACCTGCAGAGTAAATGGCTCCACTGTTGCGTGACCACGTTTGGAGTTATCCCCCTCCCTCTCAAAAAAGTTGCTCAATTATTGCAGACAGATGGACAACATCCAGCAGATCTCAAAAGGTTTCAATGAGTGAGACGCAATTTTCTTTTGCAGCTCGAAGTAAGATAAAATCAAAATTTGTATGAAAAAACATAGTGTTTCCCTTGTGGCCCATCACAGCTTGTACTTGCACATGGTGTTAAGGTGCTGGTTAAGAGAGAAACATATGTGTACCTGAGAAAGTGTGATGAAGACTGTGATTAATGTCTCCTCATGACTTTTTTGACACCTTTGGCATAATGACTCCTTATTTTAGAAATGGATAATTATCACTTAATTGCACTTCAGAATTTTGTCACTGACATTTTTTTTTTACTGACAGGGTCATATTCAGCTTGCATGACAGCTGTGTCGTATGTGGAATCTTTAATTTTCAGTCTGATGGCACCTAAATACAGGCAGCAAAGAAATATCAGTGAGGCAGCTGTGTGACCCCTGGCTGACCAGAAGGACCAGGAACAAGGCAGGAGTTATGTAGCTAGGAAATACATCTTAACGTAGAGGCCAGGGTACAACAGTACTGCTTATTCAAAACCACAATATTTCCAGATTCTACCGGGGCTGACGTGAAAGGAAAACAACACAAAGCTAAAGAAAACCTGGGGTGGTATTTTTGTTAAATTCTTGAACTTGGTTATGAACACACTTTTACTTTTACCTTTATGAAATACTATAAATTTCTGTTGGATTTTTAAAACTTAAAATGTAAAAAAAACCAAAAACCCTTACTTTTCTTGTGTTAAAATTCAAAAAAACAATATTAAATATCTTTGTTTTACATTTTTCTTCCTTTGTTTCCCTTCTACCTCTATTTCATCAACAGACAGGCATGATAAGAACCTCTTCCTTTTTCAACTTGGTCAGTAAATTAAAAGATGAATTAGAAACAGACTTGTAAATATGATAATAACAAATTGTTCCCCCCTGTGCTCTTCTGTCTTTTTTATTGCATGTGTGGGCAATCTTCCAGATAGAACTGAATTGATTTGTTTAATGATCTTCAATCCCTCCAACGCTTTTCCCTCATTCTCAAACAGCCTGCCTCTAACCCCTCAGCATCTAACACCCTAACCCCCTGCCTCTTTATCCTACCCTCACTCTCATCAGAACAGAGTAAAGCTGTGAATATGAACATTATGAGCTTTGGGTTCAAAACTTAATGGTTCACAAATCAGCCGCTATGGATTTTATGCTACTCCAATCAATAGTTGGTGGAAGGGGGGTTCATGATTTCTAGCTTTCAAATATACTCCTGCTTCTAATTCATATCAACGAGTTTAAACTGGCACTGGTGATCCGGAATAATTGGATGTAATAGGAAATAAAACCTATTATTCAAGTGGGAGTGCAACGTTGTGAGGTTCTTACTTCTATGCTCTCTGATTCTAATGCACTATCAGATCCAGCAAAGCACTTAACACATATACAACTTTAAACTTGATGTATTTTTTTTACATTGCGCTTTTACAGCAATTAAACAGATTGCTGTAAAAGCTTTCTACACATAAATAAATTGAGAGAAATTATTAGCCATCTCTGCATTTTTGCACTGCTTTATGGGGAAAATCACTATATTATAGTCACTATATAGTATATTTGACTTGCAAATGAACTCATCAAAGCTTATTTTCAACAAAACACCCCTCGAAACTTTTTTGCAAGCAAAATATAAAGGAACCATCCTGTAACACACACACACACACACACACACACACACACACACACACACACACACACACACACACACACACACACACACACACCCCTGCATCCACGTTTTCCCCTATAAATTTAAGGAATACTTGTTTATTGTATTTGTCTTAAAGTTACCAATGATTTCTTCATAATGCATTCTTATGCTTTTTATGTCAGGTATTGTAACAAAAATATTTTATCCCTTCAGATACTGTGTCAACAGCTAATATTTCATTTGCTTTTTAGGTATAATGAAGCAGCTAATAAAAAACAAATTAAAAAAACAAAACACAAGTGCGAGAAACAAAAAATCCTGCACAACCGAACATGTACAGTTTAAAATTATAACAATTTTCTGAGATTAAGATGACCCTGACCAGTATTATTAATACAAGTGTTCCATCTTGTGAAACTCTAACAGTTATGTTAAAGTCTGTGCACAGCAGCTCCTGTCAAAAGTGTGAGTATGACCAAACTGTTCCCAGTTTGACTTCCTCATCTATGCAGGAGACTTCTTGATGATGGCCAAACGGCAAAAAGAAACACAGGGCTGTTCACTACAGGACAGCCTCACATGATTAATGACCTCCAATTAGGGCCTGGATGGCAGATTTCGTGGGTTCCTACTGCCCACGCCGCCCCCGACCAATGATGATCTTTCTGAGGCATGCATCAACAGCTTAACTCTCTTACATCAACAACATCCCAAACTTGAACAAGACAGCGTGCTGTCCGCGCAGGAAAGGTTTACTAAGGACAAGTTTAATCTCCACTCCTTAGCATCTGTAGAATGATATAATTTTTCTTCAATGGGTAACAAAGCTAAGCCTAGTCACACTAAGGATGTTGCAGAATTGTTAGATCTTTCAGGGGAAGGCTGATTTCTTCCTTTCATTCGATTTGTTCATGTAGGAATAACTATTCTAGTGCTTTAAAAATAGATGCGCACTTAAAAACAAGGTTTCTAAGTAAATACCATTCTGCATAGCCTTTCTAGGTTCGGTGAAAGTCACATAAAACCTAAAATGTAATTTAAAATAAACGTGCAAATATTTAAGTTAGATCCTCAAGAGCTGTGACTGGTCAACTTGAGCTGTTTGTATTTCACCTATCATCAGCTGCCAGTAAAATTATTTCCACTGCAAACCTTCCATCTACATGTAGTACCAGATGGTAAAAACGTCAAGATTTTTCAGTGTATATAAGTAGTTCCAGTTTATAGCTGGAGGAAGTTGCAACAGAGTGTCTAGAATAACATAACAGGCAAAAAATAGATCCTATTACAAATTAATTTATTGAAAAGTTAAGTATTATTAGTTAAGATGAACCAAGATTAAAATTCTTATATGTGCTCTTTATAAATTTAAATGTGCATCTACACATCTGCAATTATTTGTAGTACTGTTATTGTTATGCTACAAGCCCATATAATATGTACCTACCTACAGTATATCATAAGTAGTATTATTACACCACTACTATTATATTTTTTTTTTCTGCTGTTAGGTTTTAACACTTGCTTTTATTTGTTAATGTAACTGATGATTATTTATGTGTATTATAATGATCTAATAAATACGTGAATGTCTGAATGTACTATATAAGCCATCTGAAAAATAGCATCTGAATATCTTATTAAGGTTTTAGTCTTGATTTTAGCGTACCAATCAGTTAATAACTATTCTCTTTCACAAGGTACTTCCATTTGGGCCATACTCTGCCTGCTGGAATTTGTTCAAGGCTGGCAGACCCACTTTTGTTCATGGAGATTTGACTTTGACTCAGCCCGCCAAAACCACTCAGTTATTAAGACCTGGAAAAGGCTTCAATGGGTGGGGGGAAAGGAAAAAAAATCTGAAAACAATTAAACACAAACCGCGTTTGTACTTGGAAAGGGGTGGTTGTTGTATCCAATCCCGGAGAATTTATGGGATGCCATGGAAGTGTCATTAAAAAGAGAAAGGATGCGAGAACAGCTGTTTTCTGTGATGGCTCACACTGTTTACCATGATTTTTTTTTTCTACAAGACTGTGTCAGACTTACCACAACCCTCCCCAGCAGCCGGATAAGCTTTCCTCACATGGTGCACATATGAAAGAGTTAAATTACAGTACTATATATAATAGTGTGCAAAAGTTTTAGATACTTTAAATATTTGGATTCTTATCCAAGCAGAGCGACTAAGGATGTATCTGATTGATCTGAAATTCATTTACAGAATTACACAACTGACCTACACCTGCTAAGTATCATGTATAACTGAAGTGCATGTAGAGAAATTGGTTTGTTTTTTGGGGATAGAACTGATAGAAAGCATTCACGACATCATTTGTAAAAACATTCCAAATTTAGTGTCTAATAGCTTTTGCAAAATATTGTAACTGTATAAGACAGATATAAGCCACAATGTCTTCTCCTACATTGATTCATTTGTGTGTATGCTACTGTACAAATGTTTGCCACAAAACGGACAGTAAGGTTGCAGAAAATGGACAACTGTATGTACAGAATTGTATGCTTTAAAGAAGCTACCTGGCGTTCAGGCAAAGTGGAATAAGATGATATGAGTGGCCAAGCACGAGATAAAAAAGGCAGAAAGACAGAGGCAGAGAGAGACAGTGTGCCAGAGGAACGTGATTAAGTCTGTTTATGGAGTCCTATCACTGCCACACAAGAGCAGGACCACCTGCAGTCTGGAAGTCATTACGCCAGGGTCACGGGATATCCTACATGTAAACTCTGAGTCACTTCACCTCAAATTGGGTGTAAAGATCCCATTTCCTCCCATCGACAAACTGAACCACCTGCAGGGTGATAGGATATGATGCTGCTGGGGTCTATGGCCTTTACCATTGTTCTGTCCTACTGCTACATTTAACAGAAGCTGTTGATTGGTCAATTAGTCAACTCCTAGTGTAAAATTCCTGAGCACCATGCAACACCCAAATATGAAAAGACTCAAAATTATCTCTAATTTTGATCTGTATGCTTGTATGTAGAGGTAATCAATGTAAGTTACTTATTACAATATTTGTCTTTGACATTGTAGTCAACTCAAATTCATTTTTGTCTAATCTGTGTCTAATTAAAGAATGTTTGTTATTGGAATGTCAGTAGAAGTGAATTAAATATGGCATATCTGCAGGTTCCAGATGTATTTTTCTCTAACAAGTTTTTCTAACAATACATTTACAATTTATTTTCTGATATTCAAAATTCTCCCTATATAGCTTTTTGGCTATATAGGGAGTGGTAGTCATAATTCCTGTTTTAGAAGCAGATACAATGTCTAAATTATATTGCAATTTTATAAAGAATTAATCTCTAGGGGATGAACATCAGCCACTGTTATTCCTCTAAATAAAAATGAGTAAAATATCATACCCAACCAGAGCTCTGACAATAAACAAAGGAGTGCTAACGCGAAACAGTCTCATATTTGCTGTGTACACTTCTCACCTATCCTGTGACTTGAAGGCAGATGAGTTAACGGTGTGTTGAGTTAGATTGATGCATCCCCTCTCACTGACAGTTCTGAATCATGGCTCTAAGCACACACACCAGCAGCAGCTCTGGAATGTCTGATAAAATGATATTAATTCCACACATTAATGAGATTAATGAATCAGAGCAACTCAAAGCAGAGAAACCAGCTTTTCCTTTTTGTCTGGCCCTGAAATAATAACACAAAGGTAATTATAGTGCATCCATCAATCTGCTGCCGGACAGTCTAATTATCTGAGCATTTCTGAAGTGCTCTCACTTCTTTGCACCCATTTGTAATGTGTGATATGTTATTTTTTCATTAATGGAGAGCTCATCTGCAGCTCTTCCTGCATGTTACAGTGGCTACCTGTCAGAAGCTGAGAGGGCTATGATTGAGAGCTGAGGGCCTGAAGATTGAGAGATCCAAAATTTCCATGATGGATGAAGATGTCATACTGCTAAGAGGTACACATCATCGACTCATCGTGCATCTTGACAAAGCACTCTTATCCTCCGAAGGGAATAATGAGCATGCTGACAGCACATCCCCTATAATCAATGGCTTTCAAATGAGGAATCAACTCAACTAATTAAACAAATAATTTCTTCAAACTACCATAGAGTTGTGAGTTTGTCTTTTACTGTCTTTTGCCTCCAAATATAGAGGTAATAACATATCATTCAGGACTCCACACTAAACAACACTACGTTTTTTGGGGGGTTGAAACATTTTCCATAATCTAAATAAAGATTTGCCCTGCAGATTTAGCTCAATTCAAAATCACCTAATTAGCTATGCTTATGGTTTTCTTGATATTTCAATGATACAAGGTTGAAAACCCCAATTTACACTTTGTCTGTTTTCAAATAGTCTTCCAACAAATCTGACCTTTCCTTAGTATAAGATGCGTGGATGGGAAAACATTGTTTTTAAGTATTTTAATTAAGAATTGAATCACTGTTAACATGATAACCCTGGGACATTCTGTGTTATTGTGATTTCCTAATACATAGGACCTCTGTCTATCATTCAGCCGCCTCTCCAGTGTGTCACTCATCCTACAGCTGAACAACAACTCCACTTTTCTGGACTGCTGCTGGTCATTGTTTTACTATCTGAAAGATCAACTGTGAGCTTGAAGGCCACTTACCTGAAGTAGGCTGTGAAATGATTCATAGGCAACCAATGCAAACTTTCCAGGGCTACAAAGCAAAATAACGAATACCTTCTCCAGCCATAGGCCATCTGTGAGACAAAAGAGTCAGTTGTGTGGTGACCTGGCTAGCATACACAAGGTGGGACAGGCTGGTGCTAGACGATTAGGACTAACTGAACTTAACTAACTGAAATATTCATATACATAACCTTTTTTAACATGGAATCCTCAAGATTAGTCAAAACAGCAGATCAAATGCAAAATTAAGACCATTCGAGGTGCAAGGCTGTCAGATCACTTGGACATATTTTGACAAGATCATATTCAATATAGTTCATAAGTGCAAATCTCAGCTAGGTAAAAAACAACAACAACAACAACACACATGTGCACATGCTGATATGATGGCCATTTGTGAACTTCCATGAGATTCCCAAAACACATGAACTGATTGAACTACCCAGGTGTGTTAACTAGTGAAATATCTTTTTTCTCTTATTTTGAAAGTTCATCCACAGATGGGTCCAAGTCACTCTGCCCAGAGGTTTTGTATGTAATTTGGCTGCCTCTCCAGAGGTCTTTCCTCAGAGTAAAAACAGACTCTGTCGCAGGCTGGAGGACCACTCTAACCACAACCTGCATCAGGTGGAGAACTGCTTCATGCACCAATACACAAAGCCCACTGAGGCCGCAGAGCACAATCAGGGCTACCATCACGGCCCAAGACGGTGAAGCTAGAGTCTATTATAAGGACAGAATCATAGAATAGCAGTCACTATTGCACTAATAATTATTTCCACATAGTATATACTGTATATATTGGTTTATTGTGTCACGCGCCCCTTAGTACCAGCACAATGCAGTACCCCATCAGTCAAAAACAGCATATATCATTTAAACTTGCTGCTCAAGTTTAAAGGTATGAAAAGTATATGACCAATCCAGTGACCAATTTGTTTGTTGACAGCAGCTTACAAACAGAAACATTTCAATGAATTATTCATCTTTGTTGAAATATAACTACGAAATGTTTGAATTCAAAGAATAAAAGTAATACAACCTACAACACCAAACACCTGAATTTCTCTAAGACCAATTGCTTAAACCACAACCAGAACTCCACCTCTCTCAAACAAATTCTTCAACTCCATCATCTGGACTTTAATGGAGTTCCAAAACAATAATAATTACATGAGATGACTGAGGCATAACAAGGTTTGGCTCAGCCTGCCCTCCGTCCTAACTAATTGTGCAGTGTACAGAGAGCCACTTCCTGGAGCTTCCTCACTAATGGCTCCACACGATTGATATTTCAGAGAAAAAAAATGTCCCCAGCTGTCCAAATAACCGAGTTTAAATCCTTTCCCCCTTTTATTTTAAATTTCTACACTGAGACGGCCAGAAACTCATCCTACCTTATGTGTCACACAGAGACTCCATAGTTAACCTACATTTCCATCTGTTTCTCTGAGTAACTATGTTCCTTTACACCTGAACAAACTATTTCACAAACTACATCTGTTACATTTCTTTGACCCATTGTTTAAGGAGGATGGAGCTGTCTGAGTTTCCATTAGCTCAAAAAATGAATAGAGAAATGCCTTTAAAAGCTCTTATACACGGAGCACACCACAAATCATTTGACAGACAATGTTATGATGTGTCTCCTGTCTCACTGCAGGGCCTTGCTTGAGGGCAGAGTCCCCCATCTGATAAACACTCCTTTAGTTCTCTATAGCTGCCTAGCTGTAGCCTAGGGGGGAGTAAAGAGGAAAATGTACTGTGATCTTAGAGCTGTAGAATAAGCCATAGACAGGTTAATGGTAATATCATGGAGTGGTCTCCACTTTAATTTCAATAAACTCATTAAAATTTGAGACAAGTCGCTCTGTTTGATTCAAACATCTTGTAAAAAGCTCATAAATGTCCTTTTCTTTTTATAAACAGTGGGGTCAGTTACTTATCGGGTATGGCAGAGGGATGCTATTGAAAAGTGGTTCTCATCTTTGTTTTTACATAGAGGCAGAACAGCTGACAATAAAGTCAACAAATTAAGTTGAATATAAATCAAGACCTAGAAATTTTCCTCTCAGTGCCACACAGGGTCTTACTTGTACATGCACACACACAACATAATGGCATTTAGACACATCATGTTTATTTATGTTTCTGGTATTTATATGTGCAAGAAATCTGAAAGATAAAGGCCTTTTTGCACAACTTCTTGGTATGACAGTCAAAGGAATAAAATTGAGAGCCTACCATCTCTTGTTAATCAGTTGTAGGCCACTAGAGAGTGGAAAAACTTCCTACATTAAGATTACACTCAAATATAGCAGTTTGTTTATTTGACAAACAAAATATCACCAGTTTGCAAAATCCTTAATAAGTCTAAATGTACAAAAATCTGATTTTCTTCTTTGTACGCACAAATATTTTTATGCTATATGAAGGAGCATTTTGCCATAGGATGCCAATATACATGCATATGCCAATGTCTCTTTTAGACTTTCCAACAAACACAAAACCATTTAACTCTGAATTTACCACTAAAGGTGATATTTGGGCTTAATCTATTATCTATAATCAATCTGCCATAAAACAACATCCACACTGATGACACAGGTAATCATCTTTTCTGTCTATCTGATTTGAAACCATGGATAAAAAGATTTCTTTTTCTAATATTAATGAACTGATGAATGTGAATAAATGAATTAATAGTATTTTTAATTATTATTTATAAAATATTTTATTTCAATGTATTTAGTCATTATTTCTTTATTTATGTGCCATCTTAATATTTTATACCAATTCTTCACTAATCCACTTATGGCCATGTTCCCAAATAACATTTATTTGCTTTTTATATGATCAAAAACAAAGTCTTTGAATAATATAGACATTGTGACACACTATAACAGTAGTTACATTTATGTAGATGCCATATGGATATGAGACACAACAACAAAACACAACTTGTTGTATCTCACAAAGTGAATGTGACAGATCCAAATATCCCATGGGAACACCTAATACTGTGGTAAGGGACCCGCTTTCTTTACTATACTATGAACAATTCACCTCATCCAAGACTATAGCATCTCTAAGTTGGGTTATTCTTTCCCGTGTCTGATAGATCACCTCCCTAGCTTGAATTGTGTGGTTTGAGGCAATTTCATTTTCCAGCCTCGCTCAGAAGTTATCTAAATGGATTGTACAATAATCCGTTATGCCCTGAAACCACACAGAAAATAATTATTGTGTTCAAATGTTTGACAGGAAAAATTAGTAACAATCACCAAGAGAGCAGGTGTTTTTCTTTTTCCTTCTCTTTTCCCCCCTCCCTGAGTGCCCGCAGCAGAAAAGGTTGTGTACAAGGCTAGTATTGATTTTAAAACCATTTGACAAAGGATAAATAAGACGGGAGAGGAGGGAGGCCTTAGCCATGAGCTTTTTGATCAATCAACATGTCACAGCTGGAACTAAATTCAATTCTTATTTATCAAAATCCCCTGCTTGGTTAGAATGCTATGCAACAATGCTTTTCAGACACCCTGAAAAGTCCTTAGAGCCACAAGCATCACTGTCACCTGCATAGATTTCATGACGGAAATACTTTGCTGTGAAATCTTTATCATGTGAAGACAATAAATTCATTTGAATTGCATGAGGTCACCTATATACAGAGATGTCAGACACCCTACATTTTGTTCTTACATACACGATTTCAGATGTCAGAACATGTAAACTGCTGGTGAATGAAATAATATGCCAAAACATGTAGTTGCCGCTGTGTAGGTTGAACATGCAATTGCATTTATGTCCACAGATGAGCATCTATTACCTTTCATCCGTATGAATGAGCCGACAGCCCTATAATTCCTGACAACCTTTGTGTATGTTTATAAAACAGAGGTCAAAGGTCAGGATCTAACCAGTTATTTCACAACAATAGACTCTGATTAACGCTGAACACCCAGGGTACCTTCAATCAAACACATGTGATTAAGAAATGCATTTTCTATCATCTACGCATGAAATCAGATAAAAACCTTTCTTGACTTTTATTGCAAAAAGAACAGAACAGAACAGAAGAGGTCATATTTTTAGAACAATACACCTACTCACCCACCTTTGATCCAACACTAACCCTTCAAACACCTCATCCAACCTATAATAATAATCTCTTTAATAATGGCAACATAGTATCTTGTGGAGTATAAAAAGTATGTGATGGGGTTAGAGAAGGAGTGGAAACACATTTGATAAGTCAGGCATTTATCACAAGGTCAACACAAACAAACACTAATCTTTGAGTAATTTAAACTGTAAGAACAAAGTGAAGAAACAGGTGGAAAGTCACACAACTATGGGTGTAATAGAGATGGCGATAAGATTCACACTCACCTTCTTGCTGCTGGAACAACGCTAACCGCTAAGCCATTGTGTTAAAATCAGAATCCATTACTGATCCTCTGAAATAAAAACATCATTAAACCTATTTACATACAAAACCCACACACAAACTGCTTGTTCAAAAGACATCATAATAATGGGGGATTTAGTCAAAAGCTCTTCTAGTTGGAACAGCAACTTATTACAGTGGAGTCTTGTAGATAATTCCTACCCCTACGAACCCATGAGTAGTATTAGGTAGCATTAAGACAATGACAAAGCTGAACAGCTGATTCAATCCAGGATTGCCCAATGAGTAACATATTTCATATTTATTATGTATCAACTTTTTTTGGGAAAATATGCATCTGTTTTATACCAAAAATATTTAAAATGGTTTGCAGAAATAAATCAAACCGACCAGTAATACCAGTGCAAAACACAAAATTAGCACAAATCACGTTAGGCTCCCCTCTACCAAGTGTAACGGATTAAATTATATGTGGCAGACATTCACAGGTCACACTGCATCCTTTGTAAACTCAACACCCATTTCCTGTTCCCATGCAGATGTGGCTTTGATGATAAATTGATTATCAAAC
Source organism: Rhamphochromis sp. 'chilingali' (assembly GCF_963969265.1). NCBI lineage: Eukaryota > Metazoa > Chordata > Actinopteri > Cichliformes > Cichlidae > Rhamphochromis > Rhamphochromis sp. 'chilingali'. The sequence goes on along the minus strand of NC_137933.1, from coordinate 33,841,395 downwards.
AACATAAAAGTGGTGCAGATCTTCAAGATTAATGCCCACTGGTGACAGCTTGAAGTAGACAAGTTTTCCCATGGTTGACTAATAAGATACAAGTAGTTGTTTGTTTGTTTAGAGAGTGAAGAGCAGGACAAGCAGCCTCATTTTTATTTTTACCACCACTGAAACCTATATTTGAAAGCCTTGAAAATAGTAAATATAGAAATATTATAAAGCAGTCTAATGTTGAGCAACTCAATGGCCAAGTATAAAACTATGTTCATGAGATACTATGCTGTGTACAACACTATAATATTAAACTGTTAGTCACTGATTGTATCATGGCATTATTGTTAAGGGGTCTGAGAATACCCGCAACTCAATTGGCATCATTCTAGCTGGAGAGAGAGCAAAGAAGAAAAAGAAATGAAGGTGATATTTCAAATAAATTACTCGGTATGAAAATATTTATCTTGAAAATTTAATTTGCTTCTATGGCCCTTTAGCTACAAAAAAAATCATTTTAAGGAACATACCTATTTCGCATCAGTGAAAATCATGAATGAAAGCTCCACCTCTGTCCAACACACAAGGAATCAATCCGAAATGCTTATGACAATTAACAGTGCAAGATGCAATAAGAGCTGGGTGTTGTGACAGCTTAGATTTGGATTAAACCTGGGTTAATAGGATAATTTTTCTCACAAAAGGTACTCTGTCAAACCAGAGCAATCAATTATTATGAATTATACATGCATTGAATTAAGTGTCTAATGTCATTAATATGTCTCATTAGTTTGCACTGAGTGCAGGAGATTTTCTCCTCTGTGACTCTTCCATCAAAAGGAGAAATGGGGGGGGGGGGGGGGGGGGGGGGGGGGGGGGGGAATAACAGTATTTGCATTGAGCAGAGGCGCCACTGTGTCAATGTCAAATGGAGTGTTTGTAATGTCTCTCTCTCTTCTCCTGGAAAGCATGAGCTTTATTCATTTCAAATATTTTCAGTGATGCATTAGTGTCAGGATGTGTCGGTTCCATTTCTCAGAGACGAGCACAACTCTGACAGCATGGGTGGATGTGTAAATACAACAGAAAACACTTAACTATGAGATCATCTGTGCTGGGTTATTAATCTCGCTTTTTAAGGGCCTGTGTGGCCTGACTCCATGATCCTCCTTTCCCTCGTGTTGCTATATTTTGAACCATGTTATCTTCCTGGAAAAAAAAATCCATTAAGGAGATGGATGTATTTTGGGGATGGTTGGAAAACAAAAGGAACACACAAGTGCTGATTGGGTGGGTTATGGGTTAAGGACACATTTACAATTGCCTTCTTTGTTTGGATGGGTTACCATACAGAGTCCAATGCTCCCACTGCTGCTGTAAATCCACACATCTCCCAAGTTGATGAGTGAGTCCCTGCCCAGCAAAAAACACAGAAATGTACTTTAAGACGTTTAGTGCTAAAATATAAATCATTTTGTGTTCTTGGGTGTCTTTTTCTAATACACATTTTCTACAGAAACACCATACTTCACATCAGTAGCATGGCTTGGGATTGGTATTCCAGGTCATGTCCCTCACACAGAATGGGTCTCAGTCTACTGGCTCTACTTATTCAAGGCACATCTCTAGTCTATAAGCATGTATTGCAATGCATTAAATACTGATACTTCGTGTGAAAACTGAATCACAACACTGACATTGTAGACTGCTTGAAAAATATAATCTCCAATTATTTAACCTAAGTATATTCATGACAACTCACTGAGGTCATTCTCTGCTGTTCCAGCACAAGTCAGACCATACAATATATTGCCCATGCTTATTCACAACACTGACTTCTAGACATGCAATGACCCCATGTGTCATCTCTTGTGGTGTTGAATCAAGGGGTGATGACATGTCCCTGCTGCAACCTGGTAAGCACTAAACCACAGGCCAATGGTGCATTGTCACCCTTCAAATACATTAGAAAACACATCCATAGCTTCAAAATCTTTACGTAAAGATGATGAATGCCCAATTGTCAAACCTAACAAAGAAGAAGACAGAAGCAAAAATAAATAGATACAACATGTGCCTTTATCTAATACAAGGCTATAAAATCGCAGATAAAGGGCAATCATGCACGCCTTACATAGAGCTTCTTCTAAGGAGACACGGCAACCTTAGCCTTGTTGAATTCAATCCAGGTATACTTCAATTAATTAGAACTAAATAAATAATGTGCAAGAAGCCTATTTAGAGGTTTTATTCTCGAGACATAAAAGCCATTAATTATCAGGGTCAGTGTAAGAAAGCGAGATAAGAGGGAGCAAGGGTACATCGCAATAAGTGAAACAGGTAGAATTCTAAATGTCAATTAAACCAGTGAACTTTAAATCACAACATGAGATAAACAATATCAACTAAAGATCAAGTTTTGAGCTTGATATTTTCTTACACATACCAGAGATGAGAGACTCCAAACTAAGAGGAAAACACTGTTAAAACATTCTCCTGAAATTATTCTTCTTTGTTTTTGAGTGTCCATGGAGGCAGGTGAAGTCTGCCCTTATTACCAATGTCAGAGATTCGATTAAGCACGAAGAAAGCAAATGATCCCAATGAACTAATGATTAATCCGGCAGGTCTATTTACTAATGTACCAGAATGCATTAGAGGCATAAGTTAATGGGGACAGGACATCAATTCAAATACAAATGAACCACATTTGCATTGGACGCTTATTGACTGGTGTAACAAAACGAATTACAAAAGGTAATCTACTTATAAACCTTAGAGACGGATGAAACATGATTCCCAACATATCTACAATTTAACTTGGAACCTTTCTTGCCTCCAGAAATGACAGCATCAATACAAACAGATTGACCAGTGTGTCATCAAAATAAAACATCAGTTCCAATTAAAAGACAAACTAGAAATAATTAACCTGATTTCTTGGCACAGCATGAGGAAAACTATTTATTCTGATAGTGCAAGACAACCTTACTCTGTAAACTCTAACCTGCATGAATGCTATTATGCATACCTGCCTGTATAACTGAAGGCAAAAACGAAAAATTTTTTGTGTACTGCAGTGTAATGAACTCCCATTACGGCTATTAGCAGCAGAAATTTTCCCACACCTGCTTTGCCAGGCAAAGGACAGTGTGGGGGATAGTGAGACGTGCCAGAGGCGACAGTGCTATGGCATGCCTGAAAATGTTCCAGCCGTGTGCAGGGCTTTCCCTAGGGACAAGGAAAAATAAAATAAAAATACTCCTCTTGCTTTGTGGATCAAAGGCCCAGACTTAATCCTCGCTTTGTTCTTGTACATAGATGAAAATGAAAGCCCACTTCAGTGGATTGCTTCCCTCTGGGCCCTTGGGCACAGCACTGGACCCAGAGCACAGTCTTATCAATAATGCTGCACTCTTAACTATAGGCTTAAATTAGTGGAAAATATTCTACAATTTGACGGAAATCTATCCATTCCCTCTTCCCAGCGGTAATGACACTTTTGCTAGCTTGTCTAATACCATCTAGTAAGTGATTTTTGTAAGGGGAGGAGGGTGGTTTAAAAAGAGAAAAGCAGCAGTTCTATTTGATGTTTCGATCTGGGATTGATCTCAGAGGAAAGACTCAAATTCTGAAAGTAGGATTATTGGCTTCACTGGCTCTCCTCAGATGTCAGAGATCTTTGAACAGCCTTGTAAAGTGCACTACTTCCAGGCTGCTGCTGAACTGCTTATGAACTCATCAAAAGAGCACCTGTCTCCATATTAATGAGGCACCATGCACTTGACAAGGGTCCTCTTCCCACACATACCTGTCCCCTTGAGAACCTCACCACTTTTCCTGGAAACCGTAGAACAAAGGTGCTTCTCATTCTTGAGCTGGTGTCTCCTCACATCCACTTTTTGGAGCAAGCTCACCAGAACATCTGTATTGCAAAGTGCCCCACCAAAACTAGAAAAAATCTGCAATAGATCAGAAATGGAATTAATTAAATTATGTCGATTTGTTTATTTTAGACAAATACGTCTTGTGTCTGCTTGTGTCACTGGAGGTCCCAAGACAGCTTGTGATGTGATCTGCCATACTGAATTTAGTCAAAATTTTCCATTTTTTCCATATGCTTCATTTTTTTAAACATTCACTCAAAAATGTTACCAAATGGACTTGGACACCAAATGTGGTGTGTAAACTTGGAAACACTCTCATGAGTCTACCAAAAAACTGCAGTTCTTCTAAGTATCATTTTTTGATGTAAATGCCTAAGTGTTCCTACAGAGGCAACTGCAGCTAATCAGCATGTCTTAGGCTTCACCCACTACTTTAAGCCATTGAACTCTGTGTGTGTGTGTGTGTGTGTGTGTGTGTGCGTGTGTGTGTTTGCATACGCGCGTACACTGCTCGTGCCTTCTGAACCACATTTAATAAATTTTTTGACTATTATTATAGCTTTTTGTGTGACACAGACCCTCCCAAAGGTTTGTGCTTCTGTTTTAGGGAGTGAATCTGTGATTTTTTCAGTCTGTTACTTAGTACTAATTAGCAGATATGCATTTGTTCTGGCTCCTAAAAGTGCTAACCTTGATGTTTCAAAGTCCAAAGAGTCAAAACAGTCCAAAACCAGTCGGGGATGTCACAGTGTCTGTGTCCTTTTCTTATAACAATGCTTTTGACGTGGTCTGGTCAAGCTGACATAGCAACCTAGTATCCTGCTGAACTGCTTGGCCCCTTGTTTTACATGCAGTTACATCTAAAATAAACAAACACACCTTATACTATGAATGCCCAGAACACAAACGGGATTTTGTGCAATTAAACACTTATGATAATTAAGGATGAAAACAGATAAATAAGATAAATGTCTCATTTTGATGCAGCAGTGATAGCAGTTGTTCTCTGTATATGTGGGTTGATGGATGAGGATTGGAGGGTCTGGCAGTGTCGGCGTGGGGGTAGGGGTTGGGGTATAGCTGAACTGTAATTGATAATGTAAAGGCAGATGGGGGTCTCTGGGGAGATGGAAAGAATCCAAGCAGATGGCCAAATTGCCGCTTATTTATGTGGAGCAGAGGACTCAGCCCTCTCGTCCACATGGTATGATGGATCATTATAGCTCTTTGTGCATAAGCACCAATATGCTTTTAAATCTGGACAGCAAAGCTGAAGAAAGCCAACAAGCAAATGTGCCATATTTCAAGGGTCCTGTCAGAAACATTGGTGTGGGGGTGGGGGGTTATGGCAAACAACCTATGCCACAATGAATCTAATTAAGACTCTACAAGAGAGCCTCAACAAAAATGAAAAAGGGAGGTTTGCTAAGTGTTGTTTCTTCAGCAGCAGAAATGTATAGTCGGAGGATTTGAAGTTTATGAAGGCTGCCATGCTCAATGCTCACACACTTGTGTTAGTGGTCAGTTTGTTTTGATGACATACACTGTCATTACCTTCGATCAGCTGTTTTGTTCACAGACACAGACAGATTGGTTAATATGGTTGAGGCCCCTTTGATCCCACCCTGTCCCTGGGTTAACTCTATTAATGTCACCCCGGACCACCTATTTCATATTTACTAAGACTCTTTCATCTCCCCATGTAGTAATTGGACTTCTAATGTGAAAGCACTGACGTGAAGGCCATCCATCGGACTGAAATTACAGAGCATTCTCTCATGGCTTCTCATAAAGACACTTCAATACTAACCAGCTTTCCAGTGTTGGGGATTGTAGCTTTAAGCAACTCTTCCATATCATTTGTACAAAGTTGTCCATCTTTAGTGGAAAAAATTGCATTAAATGAACAAAAACATCCCTGAAAACTCATAGGTAGTACCAAGGATATATGACTGTGTCTCTGTGTTCAATGAAAGACTGCAGATAAACTACTTATACACAGATCCTGAGTTAATGAAGATTGGATCAAAATCACATCAAGATGTGATTGAATATACTTTTAAAATACTTTTTTTGAGACTTATATTTTGTTGCGGTTCACTTCCACCTTCCTGTACACAGCAAATCCAGCATGTCCAAATTAACACTGTCGGATTTGATTTCAACACTATTAAAGTGTCTATATGGGTCCACACCAGAGAGTGTTAATTTAACTCTTTTTGGAGAGTTGGTACGTTAACTCTGATTTAGTGTTAAACACCAAATCTGTCTGGAGTTGATAATTTAACACTTGGTGTTAAGAGTTTATATATTAACTCTCAAAGAGTATTTTAGTTTAACTACGTAAGAGTTATCTTCTAATTCATTCTAAAAAGCGGGAATTTTACTGTTCTGAACTTCTAGAAATTTCTTTTGGAAATAAACATTTACTAAAAAGATGCAATGGTTTTTGAAAAACATTTATTCTGAACTGTGCACCACAATTTCAAAACATTTTCTGAAAGATGTAACAGTATACATGTTCTCACTTTCATTAGAAATTTGTTTATCAAAAGGTCTGACATGGTAAATGCAAATAACAGCATCTCATCACTTATTTCTTCAATACAATATGCATGTCCTTCATTCATCACTTTGTGGAACTGCAACGCACTTCTGCTCTCCCCCATATTCCATCTTCACAAGCATATCCTGTGCGGAGATCGAATAAAAATTAGTTGACACTAATTAATGGCACAAATAATCCAGTAAACAATTGCAGCACAGTAAAAAAAAAAAAAAAAGGAATCCTCTTTGAGCCATTACTTGTGTAAAGTATTTTCCCAAAAGACAAGGACACAGGCAACAGGTAATACTGAACTAAATGTAAAACCTCAACCTTTTTAATTTTTACCTAAACCGTGTGCACAAAACTCTGGAGGGATCTATGCTAACGTAGAACCCAGTCAGGACGTCAGCTACTGCTGTTTGCTCGTTTTTGTTTTTTTATGGGCGATCGTTTTCAGGCTTCAAGTAGCACCATTATACCAACATTTCATATTCTAGACATTGTTTTAGGTGTATTTGACCAAAAGTTTGACTGAAAATTCACATGCAAGCTTTTTTTCAAGGCTGTGGTATTTGCCCGCAAACAATACCTTTCAGCTAGCTAAAACAGAATATTATGCTATCAGCGAGCAACATGGCTAATGCCTTTCACACAGCTTTGTCTCAACTCCAAAGAGCCACAGAAGTAAAAGCTCATAATAATAATTGAAACAATCTTTGAAAAAATGACTTACCAAGCATGGCAAACAACTCAAATATGTAGAGCAAAATGTTCTGAAACGGCTTCACTTCAGCTTCGATTGGAGCCGTGCTGAGAATTTACTCTGTTGGTGTCATAGCCCCTCTAGGAGTTCAGAGTTAAGAGGTCAAGAGTTAATGTTTCCATTTTAACACCTCCAGATTTGACAGAGAAACACTCATTTTTAACACTCGATTTTAACTACTATCATTTTACACCTCAGAGTTAAAAGAATGTGACTCTGCTTAGAGTAAAATTAACTCTACCTTTGCAAGGAGACTATTAACACCAAAAAATTTAACACTTTTGAATTTGCTGTGTAGCAACAAACAGTATGAAGTTTGTGACTACAGCTGAAATTAAGTGAACATTTTTGTATTTCTAAAACAAGCAAAAGCCCTGAAAGCTTCCACTTTTTACATGTATGTATATCTTGTGTGATACAGTTATTTGGAAAAAATAACTCCCCACAGAAAAGCAAAGTAAATGTGTCATTAGATGTGGAATGTATAGCACTTCCCTGGGCCTCCCACATTTTACATTCCAGAGTAACACCAGCGAATATTAATATTTGCTTTTCATTTCAACCAGCAGTGGTGCTCTGTTCAGGAGGAGTGTGGCAAATGTGACCTTCAGACAGGATATTAGAGTGAATGAGGGAGTATGATTCGGCCAGTGAAACAGAAGTTGGACATAATTGCGGATATTGTTTTTCCAAATATAAAATGAATGCAACGGTACATCTGCATTAAATGACTAACACTCGAGGTGACTCACTGGAGCTGACTTTGAGGTAAAGGTTTTCTTTTTGGGCACCCAACACTGACTAACATAAGATGAGAAAATGACCCCATCACAGTAACTGCAACTTCTGTTTGACACTACCATAAAGCAGTGGCTATTGTTAGGGAGGGATTACTCAGCACCCAACATTACACTTCTAGTCACAAAGAGAATAATCAGAACGTGAAAGAGCTATCATGCAGCCAAGGAACTTTGGGTCCTAAACAGAGAAGTTAAGCTCTAGAAATACACCCTGTTTTGAGAGTTGATACCCACATTAACAAACACTTTGAAACATAACAAGGACATTAATCAGTCAATGATTTACAGCAGAGGGGGCTCCTCCACTCTATCAAAGGGTTCTTTTTACTACAGTGTGGGTCTTATTGTTGTAATCTTCCCAAAAGTTTATCATAACATGGCACTATGATTGTGGACAGATTAGAGTTTAGTAGAAGCAGCTTTGCCATGGAAGAAAATGAAACAAGAAAATACACAGCTCAGATTATGTGCAGATCCATTTAGATCCAAACTAGTATATTTGAAGATTAAAAATGAGGTTATTCCTAAAACAAAAAACAAAAAACAAAAAACAAAAAAAGTCCATTTCAGATTTATATACATTCCCATATGGAAAAGAAATAGTAAAAACATATATGATTTACTCATGAAAGTGGCCACTTTCATGAGTAAATCATATATAAATCATATAAGGCTTACATGATTTACTCTTGAAAGTGGCCAATTTCTCATTACTTTCATATATTTTTTAGTAAGTATACAAAACATACAAGTTTCATTATATAATTTTTCAAGGGATCTTATGTGTTTTCACTCTTGTATGCTTTTCATACAAGTTTCATACAAGACAGATAAAAACTTTATAAGATTTATATATATCTTTTCCATATGGGTTAGCCAAACTGAATGTTCTAAACAAGACTTTGTAAAATGTACCAAAAAGTAAGTATTGTGCTATCCCACATATTGGTCATGACAATGACACTAAGATCTAGGTTGAAAAAAAAATATGGGAATGATTTAGCTAACATCCAACTTTCCAGAAATCTGCAAGACGATTATGACTCATAGCATATGTACTCTAATGCCATGGAAACCATTGCAACACAGCTAATTTTGAATACAATAATGAACATTCACAACTGATGTTGATGAATCACCAGAATGGTAATCTGAGGAACTGGATTGGTTTCTGCCGTCTGCCAAAAACATGATTCCTCCAGGCAACACATGCAGGAACTACAGACAAGTACAGGAGGAAGGCTATTTGTTTGAATTATTGGGCAATTTTCCATCAATCACAAAAAAAAAAAACATTCCTTAACCTCATGTGAAATAAAATCCCAAAGGAATACTGATTCCAAACACAAAGAAAATAGGAAGACAGTGACTTGACTAGAAAGTGGGCCGTGTTTTTGATGTAGCAGAGTGACCACTCATTCTACACTTTCAAGAGCAATGCATGATTCTGCTAAAATGGTGACAGTGTCTGCACCCAATTTTGGTAATAATTTGCTTGGACAGAAAGAAACAGTCTGGAAGCAATTTGTGATAATACAACCAAGTTTTCTTTTTCCTCTAACTAAAGTTATTCTAACTATTGACCTTTCCAGTGCTTGAATGGCATTTCCAAGTGTTCTGGGATGCCAATGGTGCTCTCAAACGGAACTTTTTAATTCTGTGCGTCAGTGTTGTTTTAGGCCTCATCTCTGGGGTAAAGCATTTAAACTATTACTGTATGCGCACTCTTCTAACACACTAACTCAATAGTGGACCTATTGCTGTACACTTGGCAACATCTATTTAAAGGACCGAAGGATATAAAGATTTTGATTTACGTTCCGTGAGGACCGAAAAATACGTAAAAGTCTGACTTTTCTCACTGAATTTTCCTCGTGTTCTGCTATTACTTTGTGACACATCCGCTGCGCGTGGAAAATTACCACTTCAAATATCTAAAGAGACTCAGAATTCACAGTTGTGCTTTAGGATTATGAGATAATCTAACAACCTGCTGAGCTCTCTTCCTTTTACACTGCTGCTCCCTTGTGGTGTATCAAGATATGATAGGCTGCTGTGACAAAGTGTAAATCCAGTGGTCTCGGGTGATTAATTAGCAACAAGAAAATAGATAGATTGTGTTTATTCCTGTTGTTGAGGATTCATAAAATGAAAACCAACTACCTTTCAAAACAGAGATTACACAAAGATAGCTGATGCTATTGTTTTATTTTAACAGAATAAGTAAGGGTTTCATATTAGAAATGTAAAATTTAAGTTTTCATTTCTCTGACATCATATATCATCCTTAGGTAACTTAAAAATATGCAAATATACATGGCTGGTGGCTATATTTTCCAAATCTAGATGAAAGGTCTATCCAAACATCCGCATCACTCACACAATTCAAACTTGTCCCTCAATCATATGCTTGTCCTGACGCCCCAACACCTTCATCCCAGCCCCCATCTCTCAGCAACGCAATCAGGTAAATCCCACATTAACTCCTGGGAAACAGCCCATTAATATTTCACTTGTTTTCAAGCCTGTTTGTGCCATACATCAATGCCCAGCTACTCCTTTCAAAGCCATACATTAGAACTATTTTCAAAATACTTCATTGTCAGCCTGTGGCAGCCTCATTACTTATTAAGATAAGAGAAAAGATGTTCAGAAGCAGTTGGCGGCTCAGCTTGCTTTAAAAGATCCTTTCTACTGTTCCACCTCCTCCGCCTGCCTCCTACACTACCTCCTTCTCTGTACTCGTTTGTGTTAACACTGTCAGAGAATCTTTAGGTAGTAGCTTTGTTGAAAATATGTGGGATGTTACTTTAGAAAAAGTAAAGAGTACCAAAATAATTGCTAGAACAGACTCCTACGAGTGCTACAATGCATAAAGCATCCACAGCTTGCAACATTAAAGCACATTACTATCAAAACACCTGTAACTGAGTCATTGGAATACACAATAAGAAAATACACAACATGTATTTTCATATTACACACATGAAAAACTTGAACCCTTGAACCTCTAACATAATGGGACTGGGTGGCTTGCTTATAAACTTCTAAGGCTAAAAATCTTCACTGCCTTTTTCATTCAGATTCAGTTATTGACCTTTACAGGCAACATAAGCAATATCATCTCAGGTATATGAGGAATATTTGGAGAGCACCTAAAAATCAGGAAGAATAAACTGCCATGCTGAGGCAGTGATAACCAAAGGAAGATTGCAGTGCAGTTGCCTCATCTTCTCTGACAAAAACTGAATAAAAAATTTTAATTGCTATGATGGGTTTTAAAAAAAAAATATACTACAAAAGAAAGAAAAGATCAGAGAGGAAGATTTGGGGATGTTATAGTCCTTCTTTACTGTCACTCTTTCAGGATGATGGCATACCTTTGTAACTATTGAAAACTGTTTTTGAATGCTTCTTGATGGGTCTTCATTACCTGCACATCAAAACTGACAGCAGATGGAATTACTTTCAAAAGTATTTTCAAGTGTTGATATTAAGGCGTAAAATTTCTTTTTGTCTTCAAAAACTGCACCACCAACTACTCACAAGTGTCCAATTTGGTGAAGACAACTTTCCTTTATCTCCAGAACCCATAATGGAAACCAGCAAAGGCAAGAGAAATTACCCAGCTGATACTCAAAATAATAGAACTCCAAGAGAAGCACTGGGTTGGAAGGAAACAGTGACGCGGATTAAGTGTCACAAAATGCAAGAGCCAGGATGAGAGACGCGTGAGAAGAACACAGTTAAAAGTTTTTTTAACTTAGACAAAAACGGCCCGTTTAGAAAGGAGAGACGGCAACATTTATTGCATACCAAATGCAAAACTTCAGTTGAATTCCTAATCACTTTAAGATGACCTTGATGGAATACATCATGAGATCAAAGAAAGGTGTGCAGACACTTATAAGACACTCAGAATACAGCATTTATACAAGGGTCTTAATAATGTAATGGTGGATACTGTTGACATGCGTCTGCTTAATAAAACAAAAATGTTCTGAAGATGGAGTACAGAAAGATCATCTTACACACTTTTTTCCTATCATGTTGTTTCACATACCTTATGTAAAAGCAGTGAAAATATCACTTCATACAATGGCTGTAATCTTAAAGCAATAGGAATAAACAGTCTATATAGTGAAATGACATTCCTGACACATTGTGATTAGCTGCTTAAACCTGTCCACTTGTATTTTTCTTATTGTTGGACCGATTATCCAGCACATGTCCTGCTCCTATTAAGGCTTTCTGTGACTGAAGTCAAATCAATAATCTCAAAGGTTGGCAAAACAGCAACATACACAACTAATCCAAATTGACTGTCTGGATCATCCTTTACAAAGGAAGAGGAGATAATGCCAGTTTGCATATCATGATGCACTAACAACCTAACTATTCATGAAAATGATCAAAATCCACCCTTAAAACTGTTCATTTTAAGGGGTTTTCCATGCCAACCACAGCTGACAATGAGTCAGTGATGTGGAACTGGTTTGGTGTTTGTCCATCAGATACCCACCAAAGCACATTGTTTTGTACAACATGCAAGCGGGCATTCGTTATTGCCGTATTTGTCGGACTAAGGTGCTCCTAAATCTGGGAGTAATCTGGGTCCAAAATTCTGTTTCTTCATGTCCCAAAGTTAAACGAACACTGCAGCATCACTGGGAGTTAAAAACTGTCTAAATTCTTTCATCTTTGATAAAAATTATCAGTATTGCTGCTTTACCAGGTGTAATAATTAAGTTTAACATCCGGGCATCCATGAAAACAGAATTTATTACATTTAACGGAGTTAGAAGTTAGCAAGAAGTTAGCGGAAGTTAGCTTGCTAGTTTCGCTAGTTACCTAAGCATTATATACCATGTTCTGACTGAGAGATTTCTGAAAAATTCAAAACGTACAGCTCTGCTATCACTTCCAACATAAATGAAGACAGGAAACTAAACAGTAGTGACATTTGTAAGGTTACTGAATTTGGGCTAGCTGGTAGATAATAATGTGATCGCTAGCGACACAGCTATGTTAGCATAACATAAACAGTAAAGCTGGAGGATGAACCTAAGTTTTTCCACTGATAGAAGTTAACGTGAGGGTTCCTGATGGTTAGAGACAAATGCAATCTCATGGCAGGATGCTGTAAACAGACCAAGCTTCAGTCAGGAGTCATTAATATACTGCAACAACATGGGAATAGAGCAGCTGTGATAGAATATAGCATTATTGAATCAATATTCTATAATATTGAAGTGGAGGAAGCAAGAAGAATAAGTTGAATAAAGTTTGATTTATCTGACTGCTTTGTTTCTTGTGCCCTATAATCCTGTGCACCTTAGGGTCCAAAAAATAGGTATTTGACGTTTTTTATTTGATACACTGCAGTTTCATGTTGCAAAGCACCTATTTTTAACTGTAGTGGATATTATACATGGTTATGCTCAGGATATGTCAGCCCATTTCTACTGGAAATGCCCTTTGGTTAAACTTTCAGCAAGGAATTTGAATTTGCACTGTTAAATTTTTATATAGCTTTAATGCACATAAAACCAGCTGCTTGTTTAAGTAAATCGATGGGGTTTTTGCGCTAGTAAAGTTGTGGAGTTGTATTTTGTCTTGCATCAATTATATCGTCAGTTATATCATTATCGCAAATTTTCAAATATATATCTGATAAATATCTTTGGCCATATCGTCCTGCTCTACTAAGGAGTCAAGCCTAAGTGTAATTGGAGTCTCTGCACACTGCACTTCAACAGCAGCTTCTTTCATGCCACAGTCTGACTAATGGCAAAAATAAAATACCGACCAACTAAAATACACAAAAAATCTACCTTATCCAGAAATGGAATAAAGAGTTTAATAAGATGTGTAACATTTAGTTTTTCCGTACTATTGTATAGTAAATATGTACAATATGGAAATTACTGTCACTTATACTTGAAATATTGTCCCTTACCTAATCTTACTGCACACTTTGTTTTTAAATTTGTATTTACTTCTGACTCTAAAATCTGCACAAGATTTCCTTAGCATCCAGACCCAGTGCATGTGTAAATTGTGTATAAAGATTTAATCGTCATCGTTTTCTAAATCTTCATGAAATCCTTTTTTTCTTATTTATTTTTACACTCTCCTTCCTTGCCCTCATGATGATTTCCATCAAGGTAACAAAAAAGTGGTTACAAAAAGGTAGTAGGAGGTACTTTTTGGACTACGATTATGGCAGCCATTTCCAGGTCACGTCACATATTTAGGACCCCTTTCTCTTTTTTTTTCTTCTTTTTTTTTTGCCTGTCCCATTTGGTTCTTTAGCCATCAGAATTGTTGTCTGAAGACCAACAAGGATACCCAATGGATTTACTTTGCCAAATGGATCATCAGTGGCATTGCCGTATTGGTCCATTTGATCGACCTTTGTTTTTATTATTTATTATATTTTATTTTCAGATGTTACAGATGGGACAGACATGAGTGAGGGATAGGAAAGGGAGAAAGAAAGAGGAAGGAAAAGAAAAACAGAAGGGGAGAGGGACAGTGAGAAAGGGGGGAAGAAAAAAAAATCTCCTGGATCACCTGTTGAGAGAAGAAGAATAGAAAACAAGCAACAAAAAAAAAACCAAAGCAACATACTAAACACAACACCATCGCATTAATCTAGCTAGGACCCCTTTCTAAGTGAATTTTTTCAACTATAGCCTGGGTCATTTCCACAGAAAACATTTTGATTTGTTAAAACAGAAAAGGCACAGGTGTGAGCAATAAATACAGTTATGAATGCTCTATTTAGTTGTCACTGGAAGGCTACACCAATCAACTACCATGCACATTAGTGTGACCATGAACCTGTAATTAACTGCACCTGTGATTTTCCTGCACCGAATTGCCTCCGTGGCTTCTGTAAGCTAATGATTATACAAAGAAAGGCTCTGTGTTACTGCACACGGAGAAGGGTACATGGCATGGGAACCTCTACAGTAACATAAAAACTGAAAACACCAATTCCAGCAAAATCGCCATTATTATACATATTATACGAGCAATTCAGCATAACGTAACGCCAGGCAGACGAAGGGAAACCTTTAAAGTCTTTTCAATTTTTTAGCTCTTAATTAAATTAAAACTTTAAATACTACAAACTGTAATAACAAGCTGCCAGTAGCTATCATTTAAACAGGTGGGGCTGTTAGCGGTTGTACCTCAGTACGGAAAACTTTAGGCTACTAGCATCATCATCGTCATCATCTTGACAATATCTTCACGGTCCTCTTCACGTTGCTCCGCTCCATTACAGGTACGTCCGTGTGAATCCGTTAATTGTGTACAGTTTTTTTTTTTTTTTTAAAGCTTCTGGTGGCTGTATTGTTGTGTACACAGCGAACACAGTGGTACAGTTTCTCTGGACTAGGCGTGTCTTCCTTTCACCTGTCAACCTTTGACCTCTGCCTCGTGACTACTATGGGTATTTGCAGTGACACTTCCTTGAATGAAACAAATAATCTAAATTTACCTACTGTCTGGTTCTTCGCACTGACTATGAATTTTCTTCATGCAAGATGTGAAGACAAATTACACATGTTATTAGAGAAATAGTAAAAAGATGGATGACCGATAACTGTGGCTTTACACATTTATCAAACATTGCTTCACATTATAGGCACTGGATGTGTTGCATAGTTTGCATACAGGTAAACAATCTCAAAAGAGTGTGCTTTTTAAAAGGCAAGGCAAGTTTATTTGTATAGCACAATTCAACAACAAGGTGATTCAAAGTGCTTTACAGAGACATTAGAAACAAAAACAAATAAAAAGCATGATTTAAAATTGATTAAAACAAGCGAACTAACTAACTAATCAACAAATAAACAAAACAGTATATAAAATCAAAACAGATAAAATCAGAACAGTAGATAAAATCAGTAGTTAAAATGTTAGTTTTGAAATTTAAGCTTAAAAGTGTGGATTTGGTGCTTTATTCAAATGCAGCTGAGAACAGGTGAGTCTTCAACCTGGATTTAAATAAACTGAGTGTTTCAGCTGATCTGAGGCTTTCTGGGAGTTTGTTCCAGATATAAGGAGCATAAAAGCTGAATGCAGCTTCTCCGTGTCTGGTTCTGACTCTGGGAGCTGATAAAAGACCGGATCCAGATGACCTGAGGGATCTGGAAGGTTCATACTGGGTCAGGAGGTCACTGATGTATTTTGGTCCTAAACCATTCAGAGCTTTATAGACCAGCATCAGAACTTTAAAGTCTATCCTCTGACGGACAGGCAGCCAGTGTAAAGACCTCAGAGCTGGACTGATGTGGTCCACTTTTTTGGTCTTAGTGAGGACTCGAGCAGCAGAGTTCTGAATGAGCTGTAGTTGTCTGACTGATTTTTTAGGTAGACCTGTAAAGATGCTGTTACAGTAATCAAGCCTACTAAAGATGAATGCATGGACTAGTTTTTCCAGGTCCTGTTGAGACATCAGATCTTTTATCCTTGATATATTCTTGAGGTGATAGTAAGCTGACTTTGTTATTGTCTTAATGTGTTTTTCTAAGTTTAGGTCTGCATCCATCACTACACCCAAATTTCTCGCCTGGTTTGTGGTTTTTAGGTAAAACAAACTTTCATCGGGAGTCCAGAATGTGTTTGGAATAAAATTTAAATCTAATGTCCATATTATATAAATCAGCTACTTATTTCATGAGGTCACCAGTCGACAGTAAATATTCCAGTTATTTATTGTGATTTTCTCCTTATGCTATCATATTGCGAGACTGGGTTTTTTGGTGGAGCTCAAAGTAGCTGTGTATCTGTAAAAATGACATACGAGTGTCCTTATGTACATATTTAACTGGTGTTGGTGAGCTTTGCCAAATGCTTGTCAGTCATCTCAAGAACAGTTCTTTGAAAAGTTCACCTAACTAAAGGAGAAAAATGCACGCACAGCCAGCTCTAATAAGCCTGCTTTAATAAAGGCAACACAACAACTTACAACTGCTGCAGGTAAGTTGATTAATGACTCAAGCGAGGCTAAATTTTTCACACCACTTCCAAAGTCAGCACTTCCACACTATTCCTAATGGTTTACCAAAGCTGCTTGAGGCGCAATGCAGGTACAGTACAGGGAGTATCGTCTGTTCCCAAGCAGATTATTTACACTTTGCCTTTATCAGCCATCTAGAATCAGGCTATTAGTCATCACAGAGCAGATGAAAAGCCAGAGAAACTGAGCATTTACTGTAAAATGTTGATGGATGTAGCAGCATCTTAGTGGTCATACATCAACAGCCGGGCATCACTGACTCACTGATCACTCAATTCTCCAGAGCTGATAGATGTTTTTTATTTAGTACGCACATCATGAAATGTTTGGTTAGACTAGAGACGCTGGCAAACTCAACATATGAAATCTACTGATTTGACACATTCCATCCTAAAACATAACAGCAATAAAAGGTGTATCTTGAGGCAAACAATCTGCAAACTCAATCAGATAGCAGTGTCAGACTTGCCTCAGTGCTGAGCCATGAAAAACATGCACCCATGGACATAGAGTGTGTCTCAATTAAAGAGCTGAAAACTCTGTGAGCAGACATGAGAATTTGGACTGTAAACACACTAATATTATTCATTACACGGCTTTAATGATGCATATGATTCATCAAGGAATCCTTACCAAGTGCTCAAGAAGAAACACACAAAAAAGCATTGATACACATTAATGAAAACAAGAAAAGGGGGAATGCTGGTGCCACTGAGAAGCACTGGTGACTGGCCTGGCACATGTGCTCTTCTTCAGGCGCTGTATACAGTGTGTGCGTGCATATCTGTTCCTGCGTGTGGATATAAGGGTATTTGAAAGGGACGTCCCTGTACTTTAGAGAGTGGCTCCCACGACAGCCTGGGGTGCCACATCCATCTACGTCTTTTTGCCAAATTTGATTTTAAATATTTATCACACCATACATCTTGGCTGAAACAAATTGCTGGCAAAGTGCTATTGTCTGGGAAACATGTAGTAAGAAGGATGGAGGTTTTAAAGGAAACATCAATGTTTCATTTGGTAAAATATATGACTGGGAAGTGTATGTGCAACTACAGCAGTTTTCAAACAGGAGGATGATACAGAAGTACAACTTTCTGAAGTTTATTTTTCCTGTGGCGTGTTACGAGTTCAAAAATTGGGGATGGAGACAAGAGAAAAAACCACAATAACAACACTGGTCCGGCCGGGTTAAGTCAAACGATGATTTTAATGAACACACGCGTGGGAGATGGGCACCGTATGCAGACAGCCTCAGATCTCAAAATCTGCTCCTGCTGAGATGGGGCAGAAAACTCCAGCATGCTCTGTTCTCTTCTAATCAGACAAATAAGGCGATGACTCTCTGCAAACAGTATTTCTTATAACATCATAAAACAATATCCACAATAAATCAGCAGTCTAATGTAATGCAAATCAGTTTAACTAATGCAGTAGTTATCAGCTTCTTCTAATTCAGGAGAATAATGCAAACTAAAACTACATAATAATTCACAATCTTTAATTAGGGGTATAACATGGCATAAAATAATATTATAACGTAACAGGCGTAAAGGCAGATGCGGGGTATTTTGAGATGAAATCCTCTTTATATCTTTCTACAGCTGTATAATGTGTGTGGATCTTTCCATTCATAACATGTATTAAAATTGCAAATGTAAATTTGTCATTTATTAATCTTACTTCTGTGTGGTCTTTTTTAATTGTTTCTTTTTTGATGGTGTTATATATTGAGCACAAATCCTAGATGAACAAAAATCCAAAGAATCATTATGCATAAATGATAAGGATAAAGTGATACATTTTCACAAAGAATAAATAAACAGGAAAATATTAATTGCATCTGGGCTGTGGATTCTGTTTTAGGTGAGGTGACACTATATAGGTTGTCATTCTTCAAGCAAGAGTCTACACGGTATGCCTCCAGATTCCCTGCTGTGTGTGTGATGTGCCTCCTGCATCACATTTCTCACATTTGACACATTTTTTAACCAAGGAAACTTAGAAACTTTTTTTGAAAGAACACACTTGTATACTTTGTATTTTTTCTATTTGACCTGAAAGTTAGACTGACTCTGTGTAGCCACCATATTCTACCATTAAACAAGGAGATGCCTTGCTTGAAGGCATTTAGCCAGTGATTGTTGATGAGGAAGAATGCAATATATGTTCACGTTCACTGAGAAACCAATATATTGGTCATAGGGCAACTAACTGTTGCAGTAAGATTGGACACAATTCAGAGTAATGGCAGCTTTCTCTGCAAACAAAAGATGATTTACAGCTTACCTGGGGGACAGGAAAGCCACTCCAGCACAGCATCCCTCTGGTAGATGATGTCAAAACAGCAGAACAGCCAAGCAACTCAAATATTTCTCTACTTGTGTTACATTGCTGTGCTTAAGGGAAGGTGCTGTCACATATTTGATTTACTACATTGGTTTCACTCTGAACAACACATATTTCTGGAAAGAGTTTATTTGATACAAAACTATAATACCAGAGAAAGTTTTGTCCGTAGCGGCAAGCACAGTAAAAGTATTCTCCAGAGGGAAAATACTGCACCCGGGAATAAATGACAAACAAATAAATGATGGTTGGATATGTTTTAGGCGAAAATAATCCACATACTCTGTTCTCTTCATACAGTTTAAAGTGAATTACCCACCTGAATGCTTCCACTAAATCCATTCAGCCAACACTTTTTTTTCAAAGCACCAAACAAACAAAGAAAAACATTATACAGCATCATGTGTTATATTGCTTCAGCAACATCTGGCTTTGTTTATCCCCTTAATTGACTGATGACTATATTTGTGTAAAACATACTGAATATAAATTTCAAATTGTCCCATTACTGTTACTTACAAATTAAAATGAATTTCCACATGTTTGCTCACTAAATATTCAGTAAGTGATCTCAGTTTGTACGATAAATCATATCTTACGGCTCTCTTGTGTTTGTGCCATACATTCAACTGACCACACGGTGGTGCTCTTGTCTTGTTGACAGTAAAGATATGAAAATAGGGAAGAAAAGAGATGGTGCTGGCAGTCTGCAAGATCTGTAGAACTAAGTATCATCATAATATATTCATGTTTTTTAAGCTGCTATTTGCACATGTCTATCTTGAGTTGCATTTTAGTGTATGCTATAATGATAATATATGATATTTAAAGTAATGTATTACAATATACGTAAACTAATATTAATACGTTCCAAACTAACATGACACCTGAAGTGGCTTCATCAACTTTTTCACTTTACTTCAAGGGATTTGTGTTATTAGTGCTCTTTTTGTGTTAAAATATTCCCAGTTCATTGTGACATTAACTAACCACAAAGCATTGACACTAACTAACCGTAAGGCGTAACGCCTGTTTGTCTTCCCTGGCAACAGTAACAGCTTCTAGGTGTTCCACTAGATGGCACTTGTGTAGCACCACAACTGGGGTAACTGGTCACTGTGCTGTTGCCATTGTTTAAGTAAACACTATTTCCTTTACCAAAGGACTGGCTAAATGCAGCAATGATTAATTACCAATTCAGTGTTAGTACACATTATTATCCAGTATTCAGAAAGAGGCACGTAAACAGCACATTGCACAAAAACAAAATGATTCAGGAGCTTTAAGGCCATTTGGAAATGCATCCCACAAAGCTTCTCAGCACATAAATATGTATTACATCTGCAACTCAATTAGGCATGGTGAAATCTGGCCTTTGGGGTAGAAACCTGTGAACCTGCATAGATTTACCCTAACCACTCCTCTGTAGACCTTCAGCTGTACAGCTTTTGCTCATACTGATAATCATCCCAGCTGACCTGTATATGGAGGCTGTAATCTAATATACACGTTTGATCTGTGTGCACTACAAGAATTAGGGTTCCTTGCATACACCAGGCACATACCATACAAGTGGAATAAGGTCTGTCGAATAACTTCATCACAGTCAGCCGTGTGGAGCTGGCATATGCAAATATCCCAGAAATCCAAATGGAGAACTGCAGCTTCATTAAATTTGGCAATAAAATATTTGCAATACCTCATTGGCTTCTAATGGCCATAATGAGGAGTATGACTGAATCCAATCGGCTTGTGTTAGATTTAATTTGTTTGGCATTTCACAGATGGGAATGCATTTAGAACTGTGAGTAGACATGAGAAGTCATTATAAAACCCAGGACATAAGCGGAGGCTGCCTTGTGGTTAGTTTGTGGCACCACAGGGCCACAAAGGCCTCTACTCTTTCAAATAGGGATGAGTCCCTGAATACTGTTATGGAATATACAGCAGCCAAAGTCTCAACCACATACTGGAAATACCAGTGGTTGATTTTACCAGATTGCATTTCATCATATTAGGTTACCGGAACTTAATTAATGCAATTCCATTCCTTACAACTATCTGCAGCTGGCATTTGTCCAAGTCTAGATAAGATTGGCTTGCAGCCTAAGCATGCCAACTAAAAAGATACCACAGGAATAAACAAAGATGCTTCTTGTTAACTGAGAAATTAGTTAAAAGCAGACAGAGAATGCTGCTGTTGAGATTAATTTGCATTGTGTAATTGAAACAGCTCACTGCAAATAACAGGAAATAAAGTATAGATACAAAAGAATCTATCTATCTATCTATCTATCTATCTATCTATCCGTCCATCCATCCGTCCGCCCGCCCGCCCGCCAGTAAAATGAGTAATGAAGAGTACTATGTTGGAACAATGCACAGAGCAAATAATTATATCCTGTCAGGACTCAATTTGGTCACATCCATCTCTTTTTAGAGCAATAGCACAACCTATTCTACAAATATACCAGCTAATCAATTAAAAATTCCAAATAAATGTAAAGATGCACAGCCCCCTTACTGTGCATTGCTGAAATAAATTGGCTGTGACCCAAACATGACCCTGCCTGTTGTTCATGAGACCATTAAATTTCCTGCAAAGGGTTCAGTGGGGCACTGTGTTTGTGTATATGTATGTGTATCAACATGAGGCAGTGTGTATATACTGTATGTGTGGGTGTGCTTGCATGTGTGAGAGAAGATAGTGGTTCACACATGTTATTCATCACAAGTTACTAGGTCATTCATTCATTTCCTTATAATGCACTTATTTGAATATCATTACCATACCATCATTTTTATGGGAACCAGTGTTTTCAGATTATGGTAGTTTGTATAGTGCACACATGAAACCTTGTAGTAGTCAGTTTTTCAGTCTGCTTGTTCCTTCCTGTTACTATGGAAGAGTGACAAATTAAATTTCAGATGACTTAATAAGGCTATCAGAAAAGCTTTATTGCATCTTGACAGTGGTTCTTTTCTTCTCAAGGAATGGAACACCATTCTTTCAAATCATTTGGGCATTTTACATTTATTTCATAGTCACAGTGAGACAGATATGAATTCAGAGAGACGATGGAGGGATGACATGCAACAACCCAGACTGTGAATGGGACCTGATCTCTTAGTGGAACAATAAAATTATTCTCTCATTTGGTGTTTTGATTATTGTGGTGGAAAGCTCAGTCTAATATATGCAGAGTCTCCCATAGGTTTTCAACTAGGGTAGCATTGGCTAACTGTTAATGGTTCACTTTTCATTTTAATAATCACCAAACCATTCAGTGACTTCTTGTTCCCTATGGTTGAAGTTGTCATCCTTGAAGAAATCACTCCCATCAACATACAAATGCTTGGTGATAGGATAAAAGCAAACACTCAGAACAACTTTGTAATGATTTGCAATGACCCTTCTCTTTATGGGGAGAAAGAGGAGTCATATTTGGTATCAAGCTACATTAACCCTGATTACATCATTGGAAGCTAACCTCTTTTATTAGTGCAGCAAAATGACCTGACCTATAAATTAGCTTATGCTGCAGAATTGTCCAATCAATATTTCACGTAGATTTGTTTTTTAGTATGAAAGAGAGAAAATTATAGAATATTTCATTTTACAGTATTGTTTACTCTAGGGTCAAAGTTTCAGTCTGTTTGCTTTTGCATGCTGCTGGGTTGAGGCCCTTCTCTCCACACCTTTTTATTGTGTCAGTAAAACTGTAAATTCTAAGTTCATCTATGACGTTAGAGATGCTGAATTTAGTTATGTATACTAAATGTGTAAATTAGCATAAAGTAATGTAAACCCAAGATAATGTTTTACACAAATATATGTGTAATTACCAAAATCTTGGTCAGTTTAGTGTTAATGTTCTACATGCTGCCATTGACACTGGCATCAAATTGCTATACTTGTTCTCAATCTCGTTGTTTCTCAGATCAGAATTGAAATTCATAAAACAGCTTGTTCAGACTCTACATAATCAAGTCAGTTGTGCACATCATAACAGCAATTTGTCATTCTTGTGAACAAATTGCAAATGCTTTGGCACACTCATGCAAATGAATATAAAATGCTGTTCCCTGCATTATCAATTGCTTATGTCATGTAGTTCAAAATATATTATATTGGTTCTTTGTTGAAGTCCCCATAACAGCTAAGCACTACTGCAACGCACAAGTCATTATGTTCAATAAGGCTGTAATAATATGTCAAGCATATTTTCTTGACACTTCTATTAGGCCTTTTCTGTAAACGTGTTGTGACATGATCATGTCATTGCTTTACAGTAAAGAAAAAGACAATCTTTTAAAGCACTGTATGAAACAAAGCAAAAAATAAATAAATAGAAAATTGGAAATCAAAACATTGCAAACTTCCTTCAGGCAGAACATGCAGAGCTGTGTGGTGATTTACATTGCAGTCTTTATACGTTTGCTGATGTTGCCCTCTGTTAGTCTAGAGAAGATATCTTTCCTTGCTAGGCATTGTGCAGAGAATCATTTTGCATCAACCCTCTACAGGCATCTACTATGATGTATTTTTTACTTTGTGCAATGCAGTGCTGTCAGAAATCTTTTTTCTTCTGTATTCCCACATCATTTTCTTTCAACAAATTACAGCCCAAACAATAAAGGTGAAACTGGGAATCCAGTCTTAAATTCTTGCAATCAGTCTACTACATAAGCAATGTTTAACTGTGCTGTTGGAACCATAGATGCCAGCATCATCCAAAAAACTATGGTATGAAAATTCTCACACTCTCTAACTATTGACAACAAAACAAAGAATTTTTACTATTTTGTTCATTAACTAATCACATTTAAGCAAGCATTGGTTGCATGTAGGTGATCAACCAATTTACCTTTTCAAATATATATATATATATATATATATATATATATATATATATATATATATATATATATATTAGGGGTGCAACAATACTTGTGTCGACATTGAACCGTTCGATACAGTGCTTTCGGTTCGGTACGCATATGTATCGAACAATACAACATTTTTAATTTATTTTATCAACTTTTCTTCTGACAATGCTGTCTGTGTTGAGCGCTCAGTGGATCTGCGTTCCACTACTCCGCCTAGGCTGCACTGTCAAGCGCAGATCCACTGTGTGCAGTGTGGGGGTAAGCTAGCGAGACAGAAGCTAAGCTCGTTGCAACATGGCAATTGCCTCGATGCTACCCGAAATTGAGCCTCCCCCACCCTCATTCAGATCTGGCGTTTGGAACTATTTTGGTTTTCATGTGTTGAGGCAATCCAGCCCCACGCACGGGGCGATACACGGTAGCTCGTTAACGAAGATTTCAGATTAATGCTGACAGCACTAGTGGGAACACAACGAATATGACTGCACATTTACGCCGACATCATCCTAGTGCATAGACAAGTGGAAGCAGACAAAAACAACAAGCACGCATGCTGCATGCTACAAACTTTAGCCGAGTCATTAGACAGCCGTTAGCACATGAGTCTCCTTATGGGGACCTGAAATGTTTAATATACTGCTGAGAATATAGCCCAGAAGAAGCGTATAGTATACCTTTTATTTTGGAAAGAGCCATTTCTCTGTAATAAACTCACTGTCACCTGCTTGCTGCTACTACTGCACATTCATTCCCAATGTATATACTATATATATATATATATATAATGTTCTTCCTCTACCCCAGATAGATTTCTTTTTAAATTATTTTCTTGTTTCAGCAACATTAAATTTAAAAACTGTACTTTTGAGTTAAAATATTTATTTATAATTTTAATAAATGACAAATTAAAAAGGCATGAAGATTTTTTTATATCGAAAAAATATCGAACTGTGACACCAAAGTATAGAACCGAACTGTGAATTTTGTGTATCGTTGCACCCCTAGTATATATATATATATATATATATATATATATATATATATATATATATATATATATATATATATATATATATATATATATATATATTAGGGGTGCAACGATATTCGTATCGATATTGAACCGTTCGATACAGTGCTTTCGGTTCGGTACGCATATGTATCGAACAATACAAAATTTGTAATTTATTTTATCAATTTTCCTTCTGACGATGCTGTCTGTGTTGAGCGCTCAGTGAATCTGTGCTCGACTACTCCGCCTAGGCTGCACTGTCGAGCGCAGATCCACTGAGCGCTCAACACAGACAGCATAGTCAGAAGGAAGAGCGCAGGGCAAGCTAGCGAGACAGAAGTTAAGCTCTCCTTGCAAGATGGACCTCCCCCACTCTCATTCAGATCTGGCGTTTGGAATTATTTTGGTTTTCATGTGACGTATGACCCTGAAGGTAAGCGAGTCATGGACTAAAGTAAAACAGTATGTTGGATGTGCCATGCAATGCTCAATTACATTGGTGTGAACTAGTGTGTTAGCGCAGTTAGCTCGTTAACGTGTTGGCCGTCTAGCCCCATGCACGGAGCGATCGGCGGTAGCTCGTTAACGGAGATTTGCCGTGTTGTGGCGTTAAGGTCATTTCAACGAGATTAACCTGAAAGCACTAGTGGGAACACAACGAATATGACTGCACATTTACGCCGACATCATCCTAGTGCAAAGACAAGTGGAAGCAGAAAAAAAAAAGCAAGCATGCTACTAACTTTAGCCGAGTCATTTAGACAGCTGTTAGCACATGATTCTCCTTATGCTGCTGAGAATATAGCCCAGAAGAAGCGGATAGTATCGCTTTTATTTTGGAAAGAGCCATTTCTCTGTAATAAACTCTCTTTTCCAAAGATGAGTGATTCCTCAATCAGATACAGGGCTCGCAATATCGCTAGCCCGACGTCCCGGAGCTAGCGATTTTTTTCAGTCGGGCTACCAAAATCTATCTCTTCCCTGCCCGTCGGGCTATTGTAGGAAGGAAAAATATATGTCAATGCTTTTGCATTCTTTCGGAAATGTAGCTGGGTAATTATGTCATTGGCATCGGTGAGCCACTGTCAATATGTGACATATTGAAATCGCGTTTGAATTTGCGCTTGTTTTTTTGCTTTCACTTTGCAATCGTGCGAACTGTGTATAGAGAGCGACAGCACTGATCTGTGAGTGATGATAATTTGTGCACCAATTCCTCTGACATCGTCTTATTAATCGTCATGTTTGCATAGTAAGCTAACAAGTGAAATCTCCCGCAGCTTACACATGTGAGAGGTTGATCGCGCAGAGAATCGCTGAGCTTATGTGAGTGCGTGTGTAAAAGCATTTCAGTTCTGCTGAGCCAAATAAGACAGGTCAGGGTGAAGAAGTGACAGCCAAAGAAAAGCTTACCACAAAACGGAGAAGTTATGACAAATCAGACTATAAGGCAAAAAGAAAGTGCAGCTTTATGGTTTCATGGACAAAAGAATTTCTGTGGCTGCAATATGATGAGCTAAATAACCAGGGCTGCACATAAGTGGTCCGCAGGTGCGCATTCGCTGTCAAAATAAAAAACACGCACAAGGGTGAGGGTTAAATTTAAAAACTGTACTTTTGAGTTAAAATATATATTTATAATTTTAATAAATGACAAATTAAAAATGCATGAACATTTTTTTGTATCGAAAAAATATCGAACCGTGACACCAAAGTATCGAACCGAACCGAACCATGAATTTTGTGTATTGTTGCACCCCTAATAAATATATAAATATATATATATATATATATATATATATATATATATATATATCTATCTATCAGGGGTGGGCGATAGAAATGATATACGATAGAAACGATATAAATTTGGCCAACGATAGAGATTTTGACTATATCGCTACTATACATTTGATGAAAAGACAAATCAGAAATGCCAGTTACCTCTTTTTAAATGGTCAACATGTTTACACGGAATGAATTTCATTTATAGTAAACATTACATCAAATGTAGGTTTCTTTGCATGGCATTGGAGGTAAAGTTAACTTTTGACACACTTCTCTAAGCAATTTTGAAGTTGCCACCAAAACAGCACATACATATAGCAAACTGCCATAGTTAAACTGGAAATGGCTGTAATTCATCCAGAACCTCATCCAGGACCCAAATACAAATGCAAAACAAAAAGCAATGTGTATTATTTGGCTGTAAGAAATAGTCCTGAACAAGAAATTCAAAACAAGAACAAGGAGCAGGAACCACATCAGGGGACCACAAAAACAAAAAACAAACCAGCTGAACAGGACAAATGGGAAGGCAGGTACATGGGCTTCTCTCCGCACTGATTTGTGCGTCCTCGCCTCCTCTGTCCCCTGTCCTACCAAAGATGCTGAGACTGCCAAAGATAACACAGACTGGGAAGCATAATGCAGCATTTTTGTGCTAACTTTGTGATTTCCAAATACCTATTAGCTGAAAACATTGGGTTCCTTAAAAACTGAAGAAACAGATGAAGTGGAGGATATAAGAAGAACTTGCCTGAAATAAAAACTAACTGTTCATAAGCACATGAACAGTATCTGAAAGTCACTTCTTTATGAAATAAGAACAATGCCACTAAAGACCTGACACAGGACCTGAGAGATACATCTGACCCTTCAGCTGATCCATCAATGGTTCACCAAAGCCCCATCAGAAATGGCCTCAGTGAAAGTCATTCTTAGAAAAGAGAAACAGGTAACGAGATTCCACAAGAAGTGGACTGAAACTTGGTAACTATATATTTGTGGTTCAAATGATCATAAGTATGTATGAGGAGGTCAGGGGAGGGGTAGAACAGTAAGTGTCTATAGCTTTCTCATGGCTTGGGGCTGGTACTGAGGTTCTTGTCAAAACTGATAGAATTGTGAATGAAGAA
Source organism: Rhamphochromis sp. 'chilingali' (assembly GCF_963969265.1). NCBI lineage: Eukaryota > Metazoa > Chordata > Actinopteri > Cichliformes > Cichlidae > Rhamphochromis > Rhamphochromis sp. 'chilingali'. The sequence goes on along the minus strand of NC_137933.1, from coordinate 33,813,212 downwards.
AAGTACAGTCAGATTTAAATCCATCATACAACAGCATCTGGAAAGCCTCTGATTGGTAACAGCCTCATTTTTCAGCAAAGCAATGATCCCCAAAACACTGCTAGAACAATAAAAGCATACCTGGATAGAAAAACACACCATGGAACACTATCGGTCATGGATTGGCCTCCAGAGGCCAGACCTCAACATTACTGAAGAAGTGTGGAATCGTCTTAACAGAACGTAACAAAAAGCAGCTGAAATCCAAAAAAAGAAGAGTTTTGGAAAATCCTTGAAGAAGCCTGGAAAACTATTTCTAAAACTTCCATAGAGAAACTGGACGAAAGCTTGCCTACGAGTTCAGGTTGTGTTAAGGAATAAAGGTGTTCAAGCAAAATATTGACTTTAATTAAAAATTTAACATCTCTGTTGTTGCCGTACATACTGTAGTTTGCATTTGTATCAAAAACTTGCACATATTGCACTTGGTTCCTGAAAATAAAATTTTTGAAAAAGACTTTTTGAACAGCCGAAGACATTTCAAAAATACTATATACTATGGAGGGAAGACTCCTCAAACAATTAGTCCTTTATAATCAAAGCTCATTCAGTTATTTAAATGATCAAACATTCTGCCCTTAAACTATTGCTGTGTGTGGTTAAAAAAATGTATATTTTGTATATCTGAATTAAAAACATGTCATGAGCACTGTTATAACTAAGATCATCAAATATAGTAAAGTAGTAATTCAGTACCTGAAATCCTTCTGATTTTCTCTGCTTGCACCTTAGGTGGGAAAAGAGGAATCAAAAATGGGACATAAAAATATGGTGTATATACTTAACAAGGGTGGGAACGAGACACAGGTTAATGCAATCAAACACCTAACATGGGCTAGAGTTACAAACATGAATGAGGAAAAAGAACAAAAAATAAAACTAGACTAACACAAATGAGAAAACAAAACTTCAAAGTAAAAACAGGAAGTAATAAAAGACAACCAAAAGGATACTATGCATGATGACACAGACTATGGACACAGGAGGTAGGAAACACAACAAAATCAGCCAATATAACAGCGACCAAAAAACACAATAAAAACCCAGGATATTTACATTTTTATGTCATTAGATAATCAATAGCCAATTTCAGGAGCACAGTGTTTTACACTTGGATTTCTAAAGCAAAACACCACAGAATTATGTTTAAGTCAATGTGAGGTGTCCCTGAAATGGTTATTCCATAAAGTACAAGTTTATAGTTTAGCTACAGTAAACAACAAAAAGGCAGAGCACAGTGCACAGAATGAGAACATGTAGGCTACTACATATATCTAAAACACATAAAACATGGAAACAAAGCAGAAATACTACGCACAATATTATACAACAATGACAAAATGGTTCTCCTGCTCAGTGGACTTTGTATTTTTGGCTACAGATTTACATGGACGTCACAATAAATGCTCTTATTTAGGCGATCGTGGCTCAAGAGTTGGGAGTTCGCCTTGTAATCGGAAGGTTGCCGGTTCGAGCCCCGGCTTGGACAGTCTCGGTCGTTGTGTCCTTGGGCAAGACACTTCACCCATTGCCTACTGGTGGTGGTCAGAGGGCCCGGTGGCGCCAGTGTCCGGCAGCCTCGCCTCTGTCAGTGTGCCCCAGGGTGGCTGTGGCTACAATGTAGCTTGCCATCACCAGTGTGTGAATGTGTGTGTGAATGGGTGGATGACTGGATATGTAAAGCGCTTTGGGGTCCTTAGGGACTAGTAAAGCGCTATATAAATACAGGCCATTTACCATTTACCATTTATTTGCTGTGTGACAGAGGATGAACTCCTTTATAGCCTCTATCATCTTCGGATGTGTTCTGCTGCTTTCCTATAATTTTATTTCTGCAATTTGCAATACTGCCATACTTCCTTACTTCCTTACTTCTCATCAATTAGCAGGCTGTAGTCCCACTTATCTGTGCAGATTCCTTCATGTTTAGTTGTTGTACACATAAGTTTTTAAATGTGTTCTACAATTCATAAATATGACTTTAACCCATGAGCTATTCTCTGTATGATGACTCATACCATAATTGATCTACCTACTTTAGACATAAAACCATTTGCTGAGATGTGCTAAAACATCTGCAAAAATGGCTTTTATTTTGTTCATAAATACATTTTTATTATGCTCAAAGAAATGCGTGTTTTACTGTATCATATGTTTTAATTCTTAGAACTGAAGCTGAACTGAACCGAAAACAGCATGACAAGTCTCTCACTGGATAGATGTGGGATCTGCATTGTTGCAAATATCAAGTAAGTGACAGTATTGTGAGGTCACCTTGCACGTCAGAAATACGTGCACATAATCTACACCCACATGAGTGATTTTCAGGTTTGTATTTTTGTTTTAAATCCAAGTCATGTCAGAAAATCAATCATTCTCTCTCAGATCACCCTTTTTCTCCTGTTATACCAACAAACAGGACTAATGGGATGACCTGTATTACATTACAAAAAAAACTGGTAATGATTTAACTTAGCACACACTACTCATTAACAGCAAATCACACCCTAATACTGCAGTACATCCTACCAATTACTGTCATGCTACAGGCAGTGCGGAGATCAACAGTACAATCGTTAGCTTATATTAGGCAACAGACAGTGAGAAGAGGATGCCACAGGGGTAATGTGAATCTTCACACTTGTTGCAAGCAAAACGAAGACAATTATTTTAATTGCACTGCACCCAGCTATGTGCAGTCTGCAGTAGTGAGTGTCCCTGATCCTTGTGATATATTACTGCAGTGTCCATGAATTCAAGGGTTGCCTCTTAGAGATCTGGGGTATGGCCTCAGTCTACTTTATGACGTTTTGCTGTGTAAAAAAAAAAAAACCCTTAAAAAACACGCCTTCAGTCTTGTTCCCAGTAAAGCATTCAGATATACAGTAGCTAAAGGCCCCACTGCAGCAGTTTTTCATGTTAACATAATCCAGAGTGATGGCTGGTTAATTTGTTTCGCTATTCTAATAACCTTGCATATAAATAGTTACTACCAGCATGTGTATTTCATGCATTTTCACCTCTTGAGCCTCGGAGGAAATTAGCATTTGAATTCGTAATCATGTCCCTTTTAAGTTGCATCACATGCAGCGGCTGAAACGAGGAGACAATTAACCTGCACAGCTAAGTGGACAAGAGACTCTGACAAAAATAGCTCAGAGGAAAATGAAGTCAAGTTGCATATTTCACATGCTGTCCTAATCGGGTTGGCTATGGATAAAGACTTCATCATCCAATCTTAGGTAACATGACTTGTAATATGATAAAATTTCAATACACAGCTGTAATGCACCTCTTTCAATAGAATGTAACATGCCTTACCCATGGGAATTGGCTTACTTACAACACCTATTTATGTATCTATCTGTGAATGGAATGTTTATATGTGATATAAAGAACAAATTCCACCTATGTGGGAGAAAATAATACTGTTTGTGTCACAGGGACTGTCCTTACAATAACAAATAGATCATATGTAGCTGCTGACAGGTAAAAATCTTTCTTTTCTCCAATGTGTGAGCTAAGAAAAGCAGACTTATTTTTCCAGGATGACAACATATTTTCACCATCTTCCAAAGTGTTTTGAGTGGATTGTAGGGCCCTGAGGTGGTGAAAAATGGTATCAGCTCCCAGAGGAGCATGTAATCCTTCAACTTATTTGAAAGCATGAAAATCACCAAAGAAGGATTTAGGTTTTAATGTCCCCTCCTATACTGAACACATGAGACAATGCAGAAAAAGAGGCATTGCAGGTCTAAACAAAGAAGTTGTGAGGGTATGGTTTGAATTTTGGTTTCATGTTTCAGAATATTAAACTTGCAAAAAGAAGAGTTAATTTTGTGGCTAACTGGTATGAAGGTGGGTCCTAAAAGGTACACTGCTATTGTTACGGGTCCCAAGGATGAAGACCACGATGACAATATGTTACCTGTAAAAGCAGGTGAAGAGCGGAGTAAGGAAGACACGATGCGTCTCTGCTTTCCTCCAGAACGTGTCTGAGTCTGATTTATTTCACACAAATAAATGCTATAAAACACTAAACATGAGCTTTCAATATACTGTTCAGCTGGTTCCTCATTCACATCAATTACATTTACTTATTTCACAACATCAGTGAAATATACTCTTTTTAACTGGTTCAGTTTCTTAAGTTCACACTTCTTTCCATAACAACTACATTCTTTTATCATATCAATAAACACATCACATTGTCTTCTGCAGTGTCTTACTGGCTAAACAGTTATATTCAATAACAGCATTGGTAAATACATTACATTTGTTCCCTCCAGTAATTTACTGGCAAAATCACTATTTAGTGCATCATGAAACACAGCTTGTTTAATTAACCCGTGAATGCCTCTGTTAGCTACACAGAGTTGCTCAGAGTGCTTGTGTTACACTAGCTAATCTACTCAGTCACTTTCAACATAACTATTAACATTCACATCTCAGAGAACTGATTCGATTGGAGCATTACAACACGTTTGCACCGAGCATAGGAGCGCACTGACTCTGCTTCACGAGCGCTCCACCCAACGAGCGGGCTCGCGGCGCGGTCGCACGGGACACTCCTCTGGCTTTCTCCCGCGTCCACATGTAACCAACTCGGGCGGACCGCCCTAACTCTCTCATTCACGTTAACGTGGGTAACCATGGTAACAATAAACAACATTTTCGGTGCGAGCACCATTTACCGACCTGTAAAAGCAGGTGAAGAGCGGAGTAAGGAAGACACGATGCGTCTCTGCTTTCCTCCAGAACGTGTCTGAGGAAGCAGCGGAAGGTGGGCTCGACTTACTGCACCCCCAAACCCCGGAGCAAGCACCAAAGTTCCGCCCTCACTGCTTTCTAACATAAAATGAATCCCTATTACATGGATTTTCTATCCTCTTAAAGAACTGAAAATAAATACATATAGCAATGAAAAATGTCCCGTTACATGAGTGTTTTACACAAAATAACATTAATGTGGTCATTCCCTCACAGGGGTGCCACACACTCCCCTACAACAAAAGTGGCTCCTGACACTTGAAACAAATTTACACTCCCAATCTCTGTATTCTCGTCAAATCTCGGACAGTGAATAATCAAACCCTTAAATTAAAACTTCAAGCACTTAGGAATGTTTGGTTCTCTAGGATTAAGCAACCACCATAGTTTAGGGCTTCTTCCTAATAACTACATATGGGGTAGAGAAGAGAGATATATGGGACCTGGACGACCGGTGGGCCTGGGAATGAAGATAGGCTTGGTTGTGGGGGCCACAGGGTGGCCGAAGGCACGAGGTAAGTATCTACCATGTTTACAGTGGGCCGTGACTGGTATGTTGGATGACCTAGAGATGAATAGGTGAGCATTTGGCCTGGACGCCTCTGTCGGGTGGATCGCCTCAGTGGGGCAGGTGAGCTAGACTGAGAGTCTCCTACCTGCTCATCACAGCACTCATGTCGAGGTAACTCAGGTTCCACTTCTGACTGAGGCAAGCTAAGGGCTGCCGAACTGTTACTCCCCTCGCGGTCACACTGGTGAGTCTCAACTTCATCTCCATTCTCAGGTGCCATGGGACCCCCTCTTCCTAATGGACCTCCTTCATGGGCTCCAGCCACCTCTGACAGATTCTCAACAATGTCCTCGGCATCTATCCCAGGTGTCCTTCGTCCTGGCTCTTCAAGATCTCTCGGGCTCAGAACAGATCCTCCTTCAAACTGAGCCCGCGTCTGCCTACCCGGTTCCAATCTGTCCTGGCTGACAGCCTGTTTCCCGGAAGGGACGGTTGTTCTGAACTCAGCCTGGATTGGTGGTACCCTCAGCCAGTAGCCACTACCCGGGTCATCATCTGAATCAGAGGTCTCAGCATTTTCTATCCGTCCTTCCCTGTCTTTACCCCTCACTCGAGCATTGGTCTGTTTGTGAGTCGATCTTAAGGTTAGTTTAGTTGGTTGTGGTGGGAACTCTACTGGCAAATCATTGACCAAGAGGAGCAAGTTCCGGTGCAGGGTCCGAGTCCTTCCCTGGTCATTACCCTCTGGATGGACGACATACACTGGGTTATCCGAAGCCTGTTCCTTGACCACATATATCCTGTTCTCCCAGTAGGAGCGTAATTTGCCAGGTCCACCCCGCTCGCCTAAGTTCCTCACCAACACTCTGTCCCCTGGTTTCAGTACCACTCCCCTCACCTTCTGATCATAGTACGACTTCCCCTTAGCACTAGCCGAAAGGCTATTTTTGGTGGCAACCTGATAGGCCTCTGTCATTCTCTTACGCCACTTTTCAGCATACCCCCCGTGCGACACTGGTTCAGTTTCCTCAACCAGGCCGAACAGCAGATCGACCGGAAGGCGGGGGTGACAGCCAAAAAGCAAGAAATGTGGGGAATAACCAGTGGACTCATGACGAGTACAGTTATATGCGTGTACAACCTGTGGGAGATGATCTTTCCATGTTTCCTTTTCTTTGTCTGTCAGGGTACGCAACATCTGCAGCAAGGTGCGGTTGAATCGTTCTGCAGGATTACCCTGGGGGTGGTATGGGGATGTCCGAGAATGACCAACCCCTGAGAGCTGCCCAAGAGTTCGGAAGAGCTCATTTTCGAACTCTCGCCCCTGATCGTGATGGAGTTTGTTGGGGAACCCGAAGCGAGGTATAAAATCATTGTAGATCCGCTCGGCTGCAGTCCGCCCGGATTTGTTCTTGGTCGGGTAGGCCTGAGCGAACCGTGTAAAGTGGTCGACCACCACCAAAATGTATTCATACCCGCCTTTGCTTTTCTCAAGATGTAGGTAGTCTATACAGACAAGTTCAAGTGGTGAGTTGGACTTCAGGTTGCCCATGGGTGCACGCACATGAACTGTGGGTTTCTTTTGTTTAATGCAACAGCATTTCTTAGTGACGTAGTCCTCTATGTACCTCTTCATGTGAGGCCAATAGAACCTCTCTCGTGCGAGATGAAGGACCCTCTCAGTACCGACATGACCCATCTGGTCATGAAGATGTTTCAAGACCATAGGCTGGTACAGGAGAGGTAGGACTAGTTGTTTCCGTTCGGGTGTTCGTCTGTACAAGATTCCACTTTCGAGGTGTAATCGGTCCCACTCGCGGAGGAGTTTACAAGCAGATCCTTCTAACGACCTCCTGATACTCTCACTGAGTCTGACATTAGACTCTTTAAGTCTGATGACCTCCGTCATCGTGGGGTCATCCCTTTGTGCCTGCATCAGGTCATCAGGTTTGACTTCCTGGAGAGCCGCGCCTGGCTGCAGCATGACATCCTGGGAGGAAGCTAAAAGGACAGCCGCCCACGCAACTTCTTTCTGCTGGGCTACTCTTGCTCCCTCCCAAGCCGCTCTCACCACCTCATGTGACAACTCTTCGGTGCACACTGACGCAAGGTTGTTCACATCCAGAGGAACGCGGGACAGCGTGTCGGCATCTATGTTTGTTTTTCCTGGCCTGTATTTGATGCTAAATCGGAAATCAGACAATTCCCCAACCCATCGATGACCAACTGCGTTCAGCTTAGCTGTGCTCATGATATACGTAAGCGGGTTATTGTCTGTGTAAATGGTGAAGTGTGGTGCATAGAACAGATAATCTCTGAACTTTTCACACACCGCCCATTTAAGAGCCAGGAACTCCAACTTGCCACTGTGCAGGTGGTAGTTCCGTTCAGCAGGCGACAGGGTTCGTGACCCATAGCCAATGGCGCGCAACTTCCCGCCCTGCTGTTGGTAGAGTACAGCGCCCAGTCCCTGCTCGGATGCATCAGTGTGCAAAACAAAGGGTTGGTCAAAGTCTGGATATGCTAGCACTGGAGGATGGACTAGCATGTCGACCAGTTGTTCCAGTACCCTCTGATGCTCAGGAGTCCAGTCTATGGGCGCCCTTGATGGCATTTGAGGCCCTTTGGTTTTACTCTGATGGCTACGAGTGGGCCGTTCTGAAGACTTGCTCTGGAGTAGCTCGTACAGTGGCTGAGCTATCCTCGAAAAGTTCTGTATGAAAGAGCGATAGTAGCTAAGGAAGCCCAGGACCCGCCTCAGATCACCCACCGTCTGCGGTGACTTGGTCTTCAGGGCCAAGACAGCCTCCAGATCCTTTGGGTCAATCCTGACGCCCTCAGCGCTAACTAAGCGCCCCACGTAACGAACTTCTGCTTTAAAAAGCTCACACTTCTCAGGCCGCAGCTTCACACCGTGGACCTGTAGGACCTGAAGAACTTTGCGGACCACCTCGACATGGGCTTCAAAAGACTGTGAGTAACAGAGGATGTCGTCAAGGTATGGTACGCAACAGTCATCCCTCAGCGAACCTAAGATCTCTTCCATACTTCTCTGGAAGGCGGCGGGTGCATTAGTGAGCCCAAACGGGATTCTCACCCATTCGTATAGGCCCCAGGGTGTGGTGAAGGCGGTGAGATGGCGGGAGCCTTCATCCACAAACCCCTGGTGGTAAGCCTTGCCTTGATCAAGGATGCTGAACCAGGAGTATCCCCCTAAGGTGTCAAGCAGGTCGCGTATCCGAGGTAGTGGGTGTCGGTCCGGAACAGTTTTCTGGTTCAATAGACGGTAGTCTATGCAAAGACGGAGTGAACCGTCTTTCTTCCGTACACACACGATGGGAGCAGCATAAGAGGACTTGGATCTTACTATCCATCCCTTCACCAGGAGGTCTTGCACGTACTCTTTAACCTCCCGTAGCAGCGGCTTAGGTATGGAAGTATATGCTCTCTGCACTGGTATGTCATCCTTTAGGTTTATCACCATTTTCAGATCAGGATTACAACCAATATCATGCCCATCCCTCGCAAAGGCCCTGCACTCGTCGAACAACATTCTCTCCACAATCTCTTTTTGTTCCTCCTCCAAATGTTCAAGGTTCACTGGCGGATGCCATGACGTTGGGAGAGGTTCAGCTGGCTCCACCGTTACCTCGCGAACTGTTACGGTAGGTTGGGACTCGTTTGGGGCCTCGGCCTCCACAATACGTTCAACCGGCTGTAGGGTGCCCAGGGCAGTCTTCCTCGTCAAGGTGATATCATGTTTGGTGTCGTTACTCAGGGCAATGGCGACGTACGGCTTAGCTGGATTCTGTATTTCAACTAACCCCGTCCAAACATCCAACTGCTCTAGGGCCTGATTACCCTCATCAGCCTCAAACAGCACCAAACAATCAGGTGGATTCATGAATGATGGAACCCGGCACTTTACCCAGGTGACCTGTCCAGCAGGGATAATCACATCCCTTTCACCTGTTCTCAAGCGCCCTTGCTTCATGTTTGGCTCTGCTGTCTGGATGAAGCTTACGACCACCTCAGCTTTCTCAGGGGGAAGACAGATGGCATTGCACAGCAAGGTAACAAGAGTAGGTATCAACCGCTCTGGTTGCCCCTCAATGATCTGTTCCAAGACATTGAAACCGATCAATGGTTTGTCCATTGGCAAAGTACTGACGAGGACCGGAGTACTGACGGAGAGGCTGGGGTCTTCACCCCCCGGTAAGTTGATCATGATGGGTACCCAGCCATCAAATGGTATGGTTTCCCCATTGACTGCGCACACTTTCAACTCATCAATTTCCTCGATGATCTCTGACAGAGGTCGCATGACTAAGTCAGGCAAGTATCTGTCTTTCCAATCTCGACTTATGATGCTAACTTGAGCACCTGTGTCAAGTAGTGCTTTCACTGCTAAGCCATTCAAATTACACTGTATGAGGGCTTTCTTACCAATTAGCTTAGCAACTGCCCCACGTTTAGTGTGGGGTGTCATAACACCAGACGTAGCGAGTGCCTCACCCTGCTGCCGGTTAACTCCTGATGTGACTGGTGAGGGGAGACTGGGTTTGCTACTGTTAAGGCTAGGTTGGGTCCTCACCTCCCTTAAGCGCTCACTGTGGGGCTCTCTTTTGGACTCGGTCACTGGGCGCCCCGCTGCAGAGACCGGTTCACGTTTCCCTGGTTCTTAGATTTTTTTAAGCAGCCAACCGCCCTGTGACCCTCTTCCCCACAGATGAAGCAATGGCAACAATCTGGACGGTTCTGTTCAACACAGTTTGGACACCCAAAGGTTTTGTCTTTTCTGTTTCTTGACCTGTTTTGTGAGTATGGGTTCGCTAGGTCTGAGGCTCGTGCTAGAGTCTGTTGTCTCATTGCCTCCACCAGCCCAGCGAGCTCATTAACTTTAGCTGTGAGTTCTTTAATCGGGTCAGTCTTAGTTATGTCAACTGGTCGGTCTTGCTTACTACATTCCTGGATGGTGTTGAGCTCAGACTGAGCACTATGTGCGTTAGTTGTGTTCTGTCGACGGGACGAGCCTATTCTCTTTTGCCTCTCACTTTCCTCACTAGTGATTCTCATTATGTGGCGCAAAATTGTTTCATCACTCACCTCTCCGCTTGACAACAGAGGTTTTAACTCTCGCCTAATGTCACTGTGCTTATACCCAAGCCCCTGGTAGACTGAGTGCAAGAAAACATCCTGAACAGTAGCTGGACTGTACTTTATGCCTGCATCAGACATTTTGGATGTGAAGAGGACCCGCTGCTTCAACCCTATCACCCGGTAGAGAAACTGCTGTGGTGTCTCACTCTCGTCTTGTCTGGCACACATTAATTCCTGAAAGAGTTCTGTACTATTTTTCTCTCTCAGGTGGGCCTGGAGGAACCCCTTCAGTTCAAGTACAGTCAAATCGTCTTTATTGATTAGCATATCTTTAAAAGTTCCAGGCTTTATTATCCTGAGCACTCCACGAACTATCTCTGCGTCAGGGAAGCCTTCTCTAATCCCCTCATCCATCTGTTTGCAAATGTTGTTGTAGCTAATGTCGGATGAATGGTCACCAACTTGACCCCCTTGTACTCTAAATTCTCTTCTCTGGAGATAAGAGAGGTCTCTCAGAGAGATCATCCCCTCACGAGTGGGCTGGGCCCGTGACTGCCCGGGTGGGTTGGGTTGAAATGGGTCGCTCTGTGTTAGGTTAGCTTGAACTAGCAAACCTGTTGGCTGTCGAGGTGACTGTTCAGTGGGGACCATTACACTTTGTCTCAGTTTTTTACCAAGCGCCTCATAGCTATTTAACATCTCCTGCAGCTCAGTGTTAGTGATATCAGAGATAGAGCTAGCTAGGCCAGTCAGACTAGTTGTACCTGCAACTGGCGGCCGGTTAACCATGTTAGCTATTGTGGTCACCGGAACAGGTTGCGTAGGACTATCACCCATGCCACTTGAGGGGTGAGCTGGTTGCAGAGTTTGTGTAAGTGTCTGTGTAACAGGTGAATCTGCGTACTCACTATCATCACATACTTGTCGATTTTCAATCACATCATCAATGAAGTCCTTTAACATTAACAAGTCCACCATCCCACCATCTTCTGCCTCAAGCAGTGGCTTACTGTACATGAAAGAACTGATGTGGTCAAAGCAGCCCTCCTGGTCTGTTGCGTCGAGCTCTGGCTGACCCGGGTCCGCTGGACCCACCTTCTTAGCGATCTTGTAGAGTTCTCCCACTGACAGGGTGAGTAGGCTTCTCCTAATGTCCCACACTAGGCTCTTCCTCCCTCCCTCGGCCATGGCTGCAACTCCTTGCTGTCCCTCTCAATGGGCCACTCAGCACGACGATGGATCAGTCTCGGCTCCAACTCTCAGCTCGCTCAGCCAGCATCAGCTCGCGTCCTGGTCCCAGATGTCATTTATGGATCAGCCCCGACCACAAGGTGGCGCCGATCCCGGACGAGCCCCCAAGATTTGTTACGGGTCCCAAGGATGAAGACCACGATGACAATATGTTACCTGTAAAAGCAGGTGAAGAGCGGAGTAAGGAAGACACGATGCGTCTCTGCTTTCCTCCAGAACGTGTCTGAGGAAGCAGCGGAAGGTGGGCTCGACTTACTGCACCCCCAAACCCCGGAGCAAGCACCAAAGTTCCGCCCTCACTGCTTTCTAACATAAAATGAATCCCTATTACATGGATTTTCTATCCTCTTAAAGAACTGAAAATAAATACATATAGCAATGAAAAATGTCCCGTTACATGAGTGTTTTACACAAAATAACATTAATGTGGTCATTCCCTCACAGGGGTGCCACACTATTGTGGGTTTAACACTGAATGGGGACCGTGATTTTATATCAATCATTTAAAACAGTCTTCAGGCCATCATATGAACAGGATCATAATTTTTCATAGATTTCTTCACAATCAGATTTCTTTTTGAAACCTTGGTGGTCCAAACAAAGTGTGTTTAACAGCCCAGGACATCAGCTCATTTTTCCGAGTCCCGAAAGTTTCATAATCAGTGTATTCTTCATTACTTCTTTTACCCAAATCCCATTCACTGCAAAAAGTTGTGTTACCACCATCAAATATCAAAAAGAGGCCAGTATTTTAAGATTAAGGGCAGGTCATTTGAAAGTGCTGCAAGACCTAGCAAGAAACTAATGATTTACGAGCTAAGGTAAGATAACTTTCCCCACAACTTGTGGAAAGTTATGTTCATGCTCTTCTTTCTCCCATTCGTTGTGCTTTATATGTTTATCAATCCATTTGTGTACAAAACGATTTTATAACTGCAAATACAGCAAAAGAACAGTAGTTAGTCAATTAGAACACCAGTGAAAAACCAACATATCCTAGACTAAATTAGTAACTCTACATATGCACAGATAATTAGTTAAGTTGGTTTAACCCTTAAATGCTATTCATATTTCATATCTCATATGGGCTGGGTCAATTTTTGACTCAGACCAAGAATTCCCACATAACAAGTGTCCATAGCAAATTTTGAACTACAGATCTGATTAGAATGCATGAATGGCCTATCTTAAATTAATAAATGGATAATTAATCCTTAATAAATCTTTCAGAGAGCTGAGAGAGTAATTTTTCTTTCATCACAAATGAAAACGGCAAGAGAATCCTCATTTCTATACCATCTATAATAATTCCATATTAATGAACACTATGTAATAAAATATAAATCTATCTACCACATCTAGCACGTCTACCATATGCACACAGAAAAAAAGAATGGCTTTACTATTGCTGTAGCATTGCCTCCATGACACACTGCAATAATTTAATATATTTATTTTCCATGTAGCTCTAAACAGACTGGGTTTGTGTAAGGAGTCTGTCATGTTGTACAAAGTCAAATATCATGAGAGGTGGCTCATAGGGACAGAAAGTCAGGGTTATTATTAATAAGTGGAGGAGAAAGAACATTATGCTGGCAAGCTGGCTCATGAGCCAGCAAATTGAGCTTGCAAGTACTAAAGCACCATAGAGATAAGTCATTAAGATGCCCAGAATGAAACTAAGAAACTGGATTATCATAAAAAAGGACTTAGTGTGATTGTGGAATTTCTTCTTCTTCTTTTTTTTGTTTTAGTTTGCAAAACAGTAGAAACCTTCTTGTGTTTTAACAAAAGCATTTAGTCAGGTTTGCTACTCTGTTAGTGGCTGTAAGTGGAACCATTAGAAAATGTATGAACCTTTAAACCAAGGTCTCTATTTCCAAAAGCAAATGGCTCAGCTACTTCATCTATCAGTCTGTGAAATGTATTTTTTTTCTCTTGAAGTCACAAAGGTAAAATGTCAGTATGTTGAAGCACTTATGGTTTTGCCAACACCAGCAATGCGGTATTCAGAGCCTGAAGAAGCAACTTGGATAGGAAATGTTTTATTTAAAGCTAAGTTAGTTGCTAGTGAAAGACAGACACTGTCAGCTACTGCTCAAATAGTGCATATAATCATCAGTGGTAGCCCCCGGATACCCTACTATCCAAATCATGTGATAAATTATGTGATGAAAGCATCAGCAGCTCCAACGTTTTGATATGCGGAGCCCCGTGATAACGATTCATGGTTCCCTTCTTCAAGCAGTCGTTTGGGGTTGAACTGAAGTGATTACCAGAAAGCATTGTCTTGTCAAGGATGTCTCATATTACCTGTATTATTGGGTGACCGTGGCTCAGGGGGTTGGGAATTGCATCTGTAACCGGAAGGTCGCCGGTTCGATCCCTGGGCTCTCTGTCCTGGTCGTTGTGTCCTTGGGCAAGACACTTTACCCTACTTGCCTACTGGTGTTGGCCAGAGGGGCCGATGGCGCAATATGGCAGCCTCGCTTCTGTCAGTCTGCCCCAGGGCAGCTGTGGCTACAACTGTAGCTTGCCTCCACCATTGTGTGAATGTGAGATTGAATGAATAGTGGTATTGTAAAGCGCTTTAGGTGCCTTGAAAAGCGCTATATAAATCCAATCCATTATTATTATTATCTGTCTGTTGTTCAAGAGCAAGCTTCTGTAGGTGTTCAAAAAAACATTTCTCTAAATATATATATGTTAGCCTTGAATTAGTCAAGGAAACAAAGGAAGAAAGAAGCATCTTCTTATAAGCCAGATCTGGTGTTGAGGTGTCCTTTTCATTTCACCCTTCATCTCAGGGAAAGTGTCACAGAAGTACTGAGCAGGAGGTCACTGACCTCACAGGTCACCTATTATTTCCTGCAGCATGTTCTGTCTCCACATTTGAAGCTTGGTTTGTGATTACAATGAAAATAAGATATATAGCTGAATGGTGTTTTTAAAAGCAAAAAGGACTAGCCAGCAAATGGGTGAGACCAGAAGATAAATGGTAAGACTTTAGCATCTGTAATGCCATTTTGCACCTTGGCTCTGTCTGCGCATGAGTGTTTACAGTATATGATTCGGAGCATATTTTTACATTTGATAAACGATAGCATTATCACATCTGTTTATGGACCCATAGACAAAACCAAAAAAAAGCCTACAAAGCATGCTTGAATTCAAAACAAGTGTTTGAGATTCACCAGTGTTACTTTATTAATGCTGAAAAACTGCTAAAGTATGGCACCATTAGGGTTGCAACAGAGATAAGAATGTGAAAAAAAGCAATTTCCGAAAGCAAGATCTAACTAATCAACAACTCTCTTTTCCAGCCCATCTGATATACAAATTGTGCCTAATGAACCTTGCAAAATCAATTACCTAGGTAATACTTTGCATGCAAGGGAAACCAAACACAGAATGTACGATGCATACGTAAACAGACATTACTCACTGCAGATTATTTTGCTCCATTTACATTGCATTAGCACCAGAAACGGAAAACTGACTGGTGCATATTCCTCAATCATGTTCATTTCATTAAAATGCAACCAGGCCAGATAGAGAAACCATACACACCTAACAGCTAATCAGACCATTCTTTACAACAAATGCTGTCATTTGATTAATGTTACAATATAGAGTGGACAAACAAATATTAAGTGTGTATCTTGAACTAGCTAGCGCACAAAATAATGCAGCATAAAGTAGTTAAGCGCCTGATAGATGATGGTACTCCTTTCTGCTAATAAAATCTGTTTTACATGCCTGTTTAGCACTGACACGATGAAATGAAATAGTGCACCGTACACGGTGAAGATAACATTTTTAATGTATTCTATACCATAATGTATTTTGTATTCAGAGAGAAATTGTTCTTTGTAGTGCCTCGAGACCTTGATTAAACATATATCTAGACTTTATCAGGCTTCTGATAGCGAGTCATTTCCAGAATAAATAGACTTTTGTAAAATGTTCTGAGGCTAATAATGGGAAGAGGTATGGTACACAGTTTGGGTATAAATCATCCTTCAGAGCTTACTTTTGTGCTTTTACAACAAAGTAGTGTAGTATATGATCAACAATATATCATTCTCAGTAAAATAAAAGTTGTTGAATTGTGCCTCAGACTTAAAAAAAAAAAAAAAAAAAAAAAAAAAAGCTGATCTACAGCTCTTCTGCAAAGTAACATAGTGGAGAAATTTCAGTTTCTGAGCAGTGGGGCACAAATCTAAATCTGGCATCATGAATTATTAAAGCCCACTTTATGGAGCTTTCTTCAGAGAAGAATATCCAGCACAGAATAGTACAAGCTTGAGATCAAATGGAGCAGAGTAAAAGAGCCCAATGTGATGCCAAAAGTATTTCCACCATAAGTGTTCAGTGTTGTTTTGCACTTGAACAGAAAAAGAGCTTTATGGCAGAAAAAAGAGGGAGTGGTCAGCCAGTCTGTCTCATCACTTAAATGCACACACAAAGGAAATGAGAAAACTTGGCATATATCCTTTGAGATGGCAAGATGATGACTAAAGAACAGATTTACCTCTCCTGAATATCACTAGACAATAAATAGCTTTCGTTTGGAGGTGAGTGTCAATTGTGGATGAATCTCTTCTCTTGGTGTCATCCAACTCTGCATGCCTTTGTGAAATTGCTTTTTGAGTCTGAGCTGCATTTATAAAACATTTTATCTTATCCCTAAAAGTATTTCTAAATGGCATTTCAGTTGAGTCCCTGCAGGGAAGCTATATACAAAAGTCTTTTATGGGCTTTTTATCCATTTGATTTGGAATGTGGAGTGTTTGGATCGCACACTTGTTTCAAAGCACACACTACATCAAAGGGCATCTTTAGTTTCTCACAGTGTAAATTCAAGACATGTAAAACAATCTTAAAACAAAAATGGAAATTTACTGGATGAATGCAGTGGGGAATAATGTTTATCAGTCACGTAGACAACTTCTGTGATTAATATCATGTAGTTTCTTTGCATCCATTGTCACAAAGCTTACCCAACAAGGGCCTTAGTGGGGTGAGAGCGTACACCAGCTGACACATGGATGAGATGCTGGGTACACCCTGGACAGACCACCAGTCCATAACAGGGTTAAAACAAACAGACAGGCAACAATGAATACTCATCTGCAACAAGCCAGCCAATTGAGAAGTGCAAATTAGCATAACATGGATATCACTGGACTTCTGGAGAAAACTGATACAACAGGAAGAACAAAGTCCACATAGAAAGGTCCCCTGTGGTAGGTTTGAGCCAATAAGTTTCTTCCCTACTGAAACGGTATACATATGAAAAATGGAAAGTAACAGTGCTAACCACTGCACCACTCATATGGTGCATATATGGTTTCTTCCCATAAAATGGACTGTGAAAGCAAAGTAGTAAAAAAAGGTTGAAATATCTAAATAATGAGATGAAAGATACTAAAACCTGCTTAGTACTTATCTCAAGCTTGATACTAAAAAACCTGTTGTTTCCATGCTTTCCACTTTTGCAGTGTTTGCACTGGTAGCTGAACTACCATTCAAGTCAGTCACTAAATACCTAACAACACACCGCTAACACCCTTTAAAAATAGAATGAAAATGAGCTAAATTAGGGTAAAAGTGAGAACACATGCAAATCACTCTGCAGCCAATCTCAGCTGCTCACAACGTGGAAAATCAATGTCATATTAAGGTGCTAATGAAACACTTTTTTTCCTTTTTATAACCTCACAGTTTTTAAAAAAAAAATCATTGCATTATATTAGTTTTATGTTGAAGTCATATTGCTCTTTCCACAGTTGTCTCTCTCTTTCTCTCTGTTTTCAGATTACCTAATTAATATCTCTATGGTGAGTTCTTCTGACTGTGTAGTATTTAATCTATTCTCCCAAGATTTTCTACATTTACTACATGTTGGCATTGTTCATGACCATGAAGAACTACTAGTACCACCAATTCATTAATTTAAATTGATTAAAAATGTGTTAAGAACTATTTTTTTAAACTTCTGTAGTAGCAACCCAGTTTCCAAGAACACAGGTCTCCCTGTGAGGTTTTAATTACATAAACGATGTGCTAGAATTAAATCAAAACAAGCCAACACAGTGTATATTTCACCTTTTTTTTCTACGTTTTAACACCACCCTCAACCCATCAACCAGAAATAAAAAGTAAGAAAAAACAAATCCACTCACGCATGATTAGTGTGAAGCAGTCTCTTGAACTTTGAATAATCTACACACCTCACTGTTGGTAAAAGTTTTCTGCATCTGTTAGTGAGGTGTATGGATATTCTAGGTAACTCAAGTGAAGGGAGATGTTATAGTAAATGCTTTAAATATAAATTCGTAATGCTGTGCGCTTTATGTCATTCGTGAGTTGCCTTTACATGTTAGACAGGCACCTTCCTTATCTGTTTTTAAATCACGTCTTAAAACATATTTATTTACCTTGGCTTTTAGCACAGCAGGACTTGTTGATGTCTCTTAATACGTTTCTTATTAATTATATTATTTTTAATTTTAAGATATTTTATATGTAATTTAAACTGTTTCCTCTCTGTTTTATATTTGTAGCACTTTGGTCAACATTGTTGGATGTAAAGTGCATTATAAATAAAGATGCTATGCTATGCTATGCTATTCATTCATTCTCAACAATCACCATATGCTCACTTTGGTTACTGCTATAGTTTTAGGACACTGACATAGCATAGTCTCTGTTATAGTGTGTACACTGTTCACTATCATAGTCTGTTTAGAGCGCTATGCTTCCACCACTGTAGATATATTCATAGGACACTGTAGATCTGTTTACTACACATACGTAGCACATCTGTATATTTGTTCATAGTACATCTGTATATCTGCCCATCTGTATAGCAATAAAAAAACATCTGTATGCTATACAGATCATATGTATATCTGTACATATGTATGCAGCAGTACATCCGTACACTTGTCTGTAGTTCAACTGTATATTTGGTCTCTACTTAACTTATCTGTATATAATTGCTTTTATTGTACTTACCGTACTACTCTTGCACTTCTGATTAGATGCAAACTGTATTTCGTTACCCTGTATTTATACATCTGTAATGACAATAAAGTTGAATCCTAATTGTAATTATAGATAATGTATTATCGTTGTTATATAGAAGTTGGGGGCAGAAATTGCAGAGATTTTTTTCTGTATTGATAGATGTATGTAAAGACCTGACCTTATTAAATAACTCATGTGTGTTTGACAGTATATAAATGAAACTGATTTAAATGTCTAGGGTAAGTGAACAATTTCTATGCAGCGGAGTACTGTAAACATGACTGAATAAATGAAATTTAGTAATGCGACATTCCTTTTATCCTTCACTGCAGTGTATCGGTCAAGGCAATGCTTGCAGCTCTTTAACTTATAATAAGAATCTGAACCAAAGCACTTGCCTCTTCAGATAGATAAATTCAACCCCATGCAGTTAACAGCTTTTTATGGAGAGAAACTGATTTTCCAATGTTTATACCGTTTAAAACCGCTATAAATTAGAAAAAGAGAAGCTGATATAATTTTGTTTGAGCAGAATCTCTTCACTTGACTGAATGTGTCTATAAAATTCTCAGAGAAAAGTAGGTTGCTAAAATGCACTTAATTTGGCATGATAGATTGAGTCCATGCTTCAGTGACTGTAATTGAATCTGTGACCTATTTCTTCAGAAGAAAATTGTCTCTTGGGTTATTTGTCACCATACATTTTAATGGAATTCAGTAGACTGGCACTGAATTTATACATTTTATCCAATTATTAGCATTCTTCTTGCAATCAGTAGGTTATTTTACATTTAGTGTTTGTTGAGTAACATCCTTCAACTAAACATGATGCAGATGTCTGTGAATTCAGTACCTCTACCAGTACTATTACAGGAGATTGAAAATCAACAAACACAACAGTGAATGGCAGAATGCTGGGGTTGGCAAGATTCCTATTTATTATATGTTATTCCTCACTGGAAATCCCACCAGAGATCAGCTACTAAGAAAGAAATCACAACATAAGCCAACCATGTCCAGTTGTTCCTTCACTGAATGTCTCTATTAACAGGGATCATTGCTGGTTCTTCTGGCTTGCTATAAATAATGTATCACCCGAGTTACAGGAACAAACATCTCAAAAATAGCCTGACAATGCTGAAAGGCATAAATGGATTTCTGAAAACATATAAGATGAAAGAAGACCTGCATTAATCAATACGTCAGTCAAAACATAATGTAAATTTAAAGCTAATGTCAGTAATAACCACTGTTCTCTTTACTTTGTTTTACCTGCATATTATATTTAGCTTTTCCTCAATGTATAATGCATAGGAATCAAAATATCACTGTGCATTTATGTATCTTCTGTGTCTTCCCCAGTATAAAAAGCACAGTACCTGATTGTGTAAATGGAATCACATGTAAGTTGGTTTGACCTACTGTAAAAGAAATCACTATGAAAATGATAGCAGGAGGAGACAGGTCTGGTCAGACAATCAAAAAAGTGGAGGGAAAATTCTCACTCTTCAGAAAGACATCAGCAAGACTTCTCCAAGAACAAAGCTAAACTCTTAACTCTGAGTCATCTTCAAATATACTTGCAAGGTAAACCAATTTGCTTTCATACACTCAGGTAAAAAGCATGAAAATTGTTGTTGTCTTCTTGACACACTTGTACAACTATACATTTGATCCTCTTTGAATACTGTCTATAGACAATGTCGAAATCCTCCAGAAATGCAAAAACATTTAGCTTTTTGAGTCTTGTTTTTTTCTAGAAATAAAAAAATGTTAATAGTAATTTTTAATAAAGTAAATCTTAGTATCAGAGTCTCAAAGGTTTGTTTTTCACCCTAAAGCGGAAAGCATAGCCTTAACCTTAAACTAAATATAAAAGTGAACTTTTTTGGCACAAATGTTACCAGTCATTGATATCACTGCCATAACACAAATTACAGTGTTTAAAATCTCACTAGATGTCAGTAGATCGCATATTATAGCCACTGAATTCTTTTTTTTTTACCTCTCCCAATTCAAATGCATAATCCTAGCTATGTCGGCTGCTGTAGGACAAACAATTCTGGCCGCCGTTCATCTGCAATGAATGTATGCTGTTAGTCTGCTGTTTACCTTCTCCCAAATAAATCGCCTCAAAAAACAACTAGCTGTACATTAAACTGTTCTTCCTGCAAAATTCCTTTGCAGTTTTCCCTACATATATTGCCTGTTTCAAATTCCAAATGTTCTTGTCAGACGTCAGTAAAGATGGGAATTGAGAACCATTTCTTGTAGAGAACCAGTTCCCAGTAGGTAAATTCCTTGAAATTGTTTGTCCGCTTGCCTATCAATCAAGCTTATTGGTTCCACTTGTGCTACAATCAGCTGATTTTGGTTTGTTGCTTGTTCCTCTTGACATATTTGTTTCTGTATTGTTCCCTTACCAGTTAATGCAATCAGTATTCAATTAGACCATCTAAGTGAATTATAATCCTTCTCCATATTTAAGAGCTATGACCACCATTGCAGCACCATTACTAGGTCTTCAGTAATTCTGTTTGCTAGCTTACAGCTAACATCTTTTCAGCTGAACGCACTGCCTATTTGATAATAAACAAAAATTACAGGTAAGACTATTAAGAATGTCAATTGCTGTCACTATTAAAAAAACACAAGTGGGACATTCTTGATTCTTCTCATAGACTACAATTTTATAAGTCACAAACATTGCCAGCCATTTTCCTGTTGATATACACTTCATTCAGAGCTATTTTTTATCCTTTTACTCCCAGTTCTCAAGAGTAGAATACTAGTTGCAAATACAGATAATAATTATAAAAATGATCATGTACCCCATTCTTTATGTGAGGCTCATAATAGGCTGAAGTAATGAACTTGTAGTCATGGACTTCATAATTGCACGACTTAATGTAAGTGTGGCTTCTAATGATAAAGTACTTCTGGTGGTAAAATGCAATTAGTGGGGGTACCATCCAATCTAGCACAGCTGTCATACTAACATTTATGTGGGTTATAAAGTTCAAAAATATGAAGACCCAACTGGTAAAGACACTTTACTAATTATTAATTGTTTCAGTGTCCTCTGGTTGTTCAGTTAAGTCAAACTGAGAATGTTTTCTTCATTTTCTCATAGTAAACCTCTGTTTATCATTAAAAGTTCAATTGGCTGACTCTCGGTGGAAATGTTATCCATATCACACTAATGAGTTCCTAGACATTTTTGTTCTAATTAATGCTACTAATTCCTGTTAATTAATTGTTGGTGAGGCTCGCTCCATCTGCTGAGTTGAGGAAAGTAAAATTGGGTCATTATGAAAAACAACTTGGTGATATCGAAATATGGGTCTATTTTTCCTCACTAATTTGTTAAGCAAAATGCCTCAGCAGTCTGCTAAGTAGCAGATGAAAGCTAATGTTTGCAGTGGCATCTATTTTGCATAAAAAAGTCATCCTGTTAAATAGTTTATCATATTTATGGATGGGAAAATGTAAAGCAGTGAATAATGCCAGTGGCAGTCAAATGGATTCCGAGTATTATCCTAGTCCAACGCCGAAAAAACCTCACACACAAAACCCAGAATAAATATCATTGAAAGATCACATTGCAAAATATGATTCTAAAATGTGTTCCCCAATAATTACCTTAATCTCAGAGATTGTTAATTGGACAAATAAACAAACAATGACAATCTGCTAATATTTGATGCTGACAATGAGAAACAATCGTGATCAATCTTGTGGGACATTGTGAGGCCAAGCTAAATTTTAAAGGGATGGCTTTGTATGCTATTTACTCACCATTCATTGTATTCAGTTTAATTCAAAGGGTTATATTCAAACAGCATGAAGTGACATTGGTCTTCATGCTGTTTGAGCTTTTTATCTTAGATTCAGCCTTGGCCTTTTAGATGTGTACACTCTGGCTATGTGCAAATATTTGAGGCAGAGATGTGTTAGAAACTGCAAGTCAAACCATTAACCTTCAGTAGAGGTTCTGCAGCATATCATACTGCTTCAACTTGTGTTGTGGCTTGTGGTTAAAGAACAAAACACAGTGACCAAAAACTCATGTGTAATGCAAAGTACTTTTGTTACACTTGAATTTAATGTAACCCATTGCTGTTTTTGTTAAATGGGTCGTGAGCTGTTTACTGAACCCTGTGGTTGTTTGTGAGGCATTATTCTTTTGAGGATGTCAAACCTTTTCACGTGCATGACTGACCAAAATTTTAACTAGTTGGTATGTTCTAGCCAATTTGAGCCAGAAGTCCACAATCCATAAGATGACAGAATGACAGGCTACTCATGACTTTTGATGATGCTGCTGGAAATGACTTTGCTGTAATGTATGTTGTTACACAATACCAGAAAAAAATTGTACAATTCTGGAGGCAGGTTTGCATAAATTTTCTTTATGCAAAGTCCATGCTCCCTGGTGATGTAAGTCCTCTTTAGTGTTCTCTACAAAATGTATCACGGAAATGACAGAATGCACTTCGCTGTGTTTTTAAAACAACTTCCCAACCATGCAACTGGCACAGCACATCGGGTCTCACATAATATGCAGGTAGACATGGTTTTTCTTAGTAAGATTTCATTGTCAGAATAAACTGAACACCATAGTATCCATGCAGTCTTCATGGAGCTTTATGTATGCCACACTCGACATCTGGGGTTTTCAGAATTTTAAGACCTCACTGGCAAGAAAATACACAGAAATTCTGTTGCAGGCAGTCATTAAATTGTCTTAAATACCCTTTGAATTGCTCTGAGACCAATTAACAGTGTTTCATTGCTCAGAGATACAGTATGATCAAAACTGCATTTCCCTGTCTGATGGTATTGTTTAACAATTGCTGGAGCTATTAAAACTGGCACTGATGTGGAATATTAACTATAATCCTCTGAGATGTTACTGTGAGAGTAGTTTGTCAGACAGACAACAACAGCAGCTATCAGCCAAGATCAACATTATGTTTATAATGATATTGTTTTGAGATCTCCCTCTTCTTCTGCTTTTATCTCTCAACTGAGGCAACTGTGTAAATGAAATCTTTGGGAACTATTTATAATTGTGACAAAAAAAAAATCCCCATCTATAACTAAAAAAAATCCACTTATGCATGCCAGAAAGTGGGTTTGTAATGAGACAGTAAAAAAGTATAATACAATAAACGATGCTGCAACAAGGAATGAGGCAGTCATAACCACAGACTGTACATAATAGTTGTGACTTGCTGTTTCACTGAAAAGTTAAGCCAATGGGGAAATGTCTTAAATCTACAATATTTCAAATGGTTATATAAAGGTCTGATTAAGTTTTGTTTCTAACAACAGGTATTCATTTTGGTAATTATGACTCCATGTAGAGTAAAATAGATAAAAAAAAAAAAAACAGGCTTTTGTTACTTTGTTATATTGTAACTAACAATTTGTGTAAGATTGTTGATTCCTTGGTTTTCATGCTACATCATGTCCAATGACATTCTGGCAGGTACGCACATCTAATATAGAGTCTATGCATATAACACAGTCAAACTTAAAATGATCATTTTATTCTCGGTTGAGCAAGTGAATCAAGTAAAGCCTAATGATTTTATTTATATCAGTAAGTACTTTGTCACTACCTAGTAACCATACAAGCTGTGAACATGATGGAAAATAATTATTCATTCATCCCGACTGATCATAGAATTTAAATCAAACGCACTTGGACATTTGACCTTGTCTCAAGGCCTACTGCTGTGCAATAGCAGAGATGCTGGAAACCTATAATACTGATAATTTTCTATTAAAATGTATATTGTGACTCAGTATTAAAGATCCTATTTGATGTATATGCCGTTTTTTTGATTTCTTTTATATAGTAGCATGGTCTAAAAACACTATAGTGTTTTAGTCCAGAAAGAAACTGGCATGTTGAGCATTGCAATGTTGTGAATTATGATGGACACATAATGCATTTATCATTGGGAGGGCAGTGTTCCTACATATTGCACCAGGTTTGAAGAGGGTAATGATTTAAATGCCAACATTTTTTCTGATCTGTTTCTGCTTCAGGGCCTTTTTATGACATTTCTTGCTCTACATTTGAATTAGTCTTTTTTGATAAGAAGTCCATTTAGACAAGAATCTGAAACACTGAGTTAATCTATCAGCTAGAGCAAAAAAGTAAAAGTAATGTCTCTTTTGTCTGTACCATAATGTCTCTTTTGTCCATATTGACATCTTGCTTGAATAAGACAAGTTGTAGAACAGTGATGAGTTATGTAAAAATGACATACATAAAGAAGAAGGTTGTCAGTTCTCTTGTGGGCTGCCTCAGGCTGAATTTCAAAGAGTAACTTAATACCAAGCTGAAAGACTATTTTAGTTATTTCTTCCTGCTTTAAAGAGTGCTAACCCTTCATCATACTCCATCCATCCATCCTTCCATCCATCCTCTTAGCTGCTTATTTAGCTGGATCATCCGGAGCCTATAGCCCATGTTCAATTCTGTGAGAGACAGGGTACTACTTATCGAGTGTATGGTTGGTCAGCGTGCTTGCAGAGCTGCACACTCTCATTATGAGAACTTCGACAACAAGAAGTTAAAAAAAAAAAAATAGTTATTTAATAAGTGTCATCATTTATTCTAATTTTATTTGCAAGGAAGATATCTGCTATTTTAAATAGTCACAGATAATCAGTACCAAAGCCTATCTGGAGATATGTTTATATATGACTGGTGCCTCATATAGTGCATATTCCACTTATTTGCAGGAATAGTATAAGCAGTTGTAAATAAATATTTAACATGTGGTGCGACTAATGATGTGACGAATTGAAGTTCCAAACAAGCAAACTGCTGCTGTGACTGTTTTACATATGGCATCAGGCATCTCACTGCATGTTAAATAGACATAACATTTAAGGAGAAAAGTATTGTATGTGTGTCTGAAAGTGCTAAGCTGAGCAAAGTCAAAATGAAGCCAAGAGAAATCCTTCCTACGGATCAGCTTCACAAAATAAACACTTTCCTATCTATGTTCACAGACCAAATATTCAGTGGATATAATCTTATACTTGACTACTTTACAAAGAAATGATTGTCCTCCTCTTAGTACAAAGCTTAGAGCTACAGTATAAAATGTATCTATTAATCTCCCTCAAGTGAGCAGATTATCACTACCAGTAGCATCAGGGAAGGACAATAATGCAGTATTGCTTGAGTCTAAAGTAGCAGCATCGAAAGAAAGTCTACATAATTATTCAGCTGTTTCTGACACACCAATACAATCTACAAGGGCTCTAGATTGTGTCTCAGTAAGGTGACCTCTCCTTTGCTGTGGCAGAACTTTAAAAAACATCCACATCTAGACCTGCCACAGCATACAAAGACTGCCTTTGTTCAATAAAACATTACATCAACCTGAGTAGTGTTTTAGAAAAGCGTAAAAGTGAATAAAACTACAGCAAACATAGAGTGGAAGCCTATTATTGAGTTCTGTGCAGGAGGCCTGCAAAGAGAGAGATTTGCAGCACACAACCTACAGTTTCCTGTGGCTTTTCAGGCTCAATGTAATCATTTGTGTTAAAGCATCAAAAGGAAAAACAGGAATAATGGGCATTCACGTAATGCTGTTTTTGTCAGGTGAGCATGTTGTGTGATTGCATGTTTCATAATTAAAAGAATCATCAGATGGCTTTCTGTCTATAATCTCTACATTTGTTGTAGCTTTAGCTGGCAATTTAAGCCTATAGAAATCACTGTGGCCCTATAATAACCACTGAATATTTCAAGGTGAGAATGTAGTCTCCAGTGAGAAATTGCCAGGAACCGCTCTTTAAAAAAAAAGTCACCAGTTGTTATTGTGAATTGGAAACTCTTGTAATGATATAATCAGTGTGACATTGGCATATAGACTGGTTTATTAATAATTAGTGAGCTATGGGAAATCATTATTGGAGGATTTCAATTCAGCCATGACTAAAAAAATGGTTATGCAAAGAAGGATTTTATTGTCTTTACTAATAAAACTGCACTTTACAGTCTGTTATGACAGAGGAATGGACCAGTGAACCTAATTTGCACATATTCCAATAATAAAATTTAAAGTAATGTGAATTGTAATGTTTAGTTAGAACATATAAAGTCATGCTTAGAGGTGGAGGGACATGCACAGATTTGTCACAGGAAAGAAGTTAATTTTCACTGTGGGTCTACTTTGTCTTCTTTAAATAAGACAAACAGGCGACATGAAACATTATTTCATTTGCATAGGTTAATTAAAAACAGTGTCTGACTTCTTTTTTCAGTGTTGATCCAAATACTAATTAAAAACCACAAGTAAGGTACATAAACTGATAATACTAACAGCTTTTTGCATGGGCCTTAGAGGATAATTATTTTTAAATCTTTAACATTGGTATTTCTGGTATCAGTATTATAATATGTTTGCATTATTTACTAAACAACAAAGACAGCGATCCACTTTTTAACTTACATAGTGCTATAGTCTAGTTACCTTGATGCTGAATTTATACTTAAATGAACAGATCTGGGTTTGTGTTCCTTTTATTTGAAGGGTCACTATATAGTTCTTCTTGTGAAAAGCAGAATCATAGTAAATGTGCTTTTAATTATATAGTGCTTTTCTCCTCTTACTGAGCACTCAAAGTGCGCACTAGAGGCCACTTTCACCCATTCACACAAACATTCATACAGCTCTTTATTTTACATCTTTAAACGCTTTATACCTATCACACACACACTCATGTTCTGATGCATGTATTGGGGGCAATTTAGCAACCAGTATCTTGCCCAAGTGCACTTCAGTATGCGGAATGGTAGAGCTAGGGATCGAACCACTGACCCTCTTTACCTGCTGAGCCACACTTGCTTCATCCTGTGACTTCTCTTAGTGTCCTTTGTCAGAGTAAAGCTTTTTTCTTCAGCTGCATCTAAAAATTTAATTTTTGAAAAGTTAACTTGCAAAATTACAGTTGACCGTGTGACACTTATTCACATTGGACTTTACACCAGTGAACCCATTTAAGGGTTGTTAAATGGCCACTTGTCATTTGGTTATTTAGATGGAAGTGCAGTGAAGGTTAAAAACGAAACCTTTCAAAGTCACAGAAAATACTGTAGCATCCCTCCGACAGAAGACACAGACGATCAGCGTTCCGGTTACCGGTGTTTATTCAGAATAGTAACACGGGCTACTGTGGGCCGTAGCCAACGCCAAAACAACAGGGGAAAAGCGGGCTCTCCAGCAACAAAAACAACCCCCGACTCTTCCGCCACACACACACCCCCATTCTCTAACCCCCGCCCCCGAACACTCTCAGCCAACCACACACATGCTCTCTTCCAGACTCTATGTCATTGGTACCTGATCTGATTGACAGGCCAACCGGCCTCTAGACTACTGCACATTCAAGGACACTCAGTAAATCACCATGCTGCGGGTGTGGTCCAACTATGCCATAAGTAAGTGGCAATTCTGAACACAAAACACTGATAACACAACAGTCAACTAACTTGTAACCCAGTCCGTTACAGTACCCCGACCCCTCAAAATCCCTCGCCCACGAGGGCGGATAAAGTCTCTCAGATGGCCTGGTGGTCTATGGTGCCTCCTTGGGCGAAGGCGCCTGGAGGGAGGTGGGGGAGGGGCTACGTCCGAAGTGGCTGTGGGCCCAGGGCTCACAGTAGAGGCTGTCACAATGGTGGTGGCAGAGTCTGTAGGGGTGGAGTCCAGGTCCGTCTGCGGCCCACTTTGTTGTGCCAGTGAAGTGGTTGCACCATAGGGGGCCAGTCTGTCCCGGTGCAGGGCGACCCTCCGTCCCCTTGGGGGCAGTTGTACCCTATACACCACTTGCCCCAGACGTTCCAGAGCCTCACAGGGTCCAACCCGGCCCATCATCATCTCCGCTGGAGTCCTGATCTCCCTGGCCAACATCAAGAGGGCAGGGGAACATAAAGTGGAGTCTTGGACCGTCGAACGATATGCCATGAGGACCAGGGGAACATGACTGTCCCAGTCACGTTGGTGTTTAGCCGTCACTAGCGCCAGTTGCTCTGCCAGTGTACAGTTAAATCTCTCAACGAGTCCATCACTCTGTGGGTGGAGGGGTGTTGTATGGGTCTTATGGGAGCCTAGTTTCTCGCACATGGCCGCGAACACACGGGACTCAAAGTTCCTGCCCTGGTCCGTGTGGATTACTTCAGGCACCCCAAATCTGCTGAACATCCCCTCCACCAGAGCATCCATAATTGTCTCGGCCTCTTGGTCAGGTAAACTGCATGCCTCTGGCCACTTTGTGAAATAGTTCATAGCTGTGAGGATATAGCGGTTTCCCCTTTCTGTGCAGGGAAAAGGACCCAGGATGTCTATCCCCACCCTCTCCATAGGGTACCCTGCCGGAAACTATTGCAGTTGGGCATGGGATTTGGCTGTGGGTCCCTTCTGTGCTGTACAGCTGTCACAGCAGCGGCAAAAGTCCTCTACATCCCGTCTATGTTGGGCCCAATAGAACCCCTGCCGGAGGCGGCGGAGTGTTTTGGTGACACCAAAGTGGCCAGACCCTGGGGCCCCATGCACTGCGCGAGTTTTAGCCCTGCTGCCAATATCCTCTCCAGGATCCCAAGGGCAGCGTGGAAAGAAGCACCATGGACCAAGATGTCGTCCAGGTACACCACGCATTCTCCGCGGGGAATTCCAGTGAGCACCTTATCCATGAGTCTCTCAAACATGGCAGGGGCATTGCAGAGGCCGAAAGGAAGAACATTAAATTGCCATAAGCCTCCGCTGGTAATAAATGCAGTCTTTGGTCTGGCATCTGGTGCGAGGGGTACCTGCCAGTACCCCTTGCATAGGTCTAGGGAGGAGAACCATGAGGATCCCGCCACAGTGTCAAGGGTCTCATATGTATGCGGTAGAGGATATGGGTCCTTCTTTGTCACCTTATTCAAAGGCCGGAAATCTACGCAGAACCGCGAGTCATCCTTCACTTTCTTTGAAACCATAACAACCGGGGAGGCCCAGGGGCTGGTGGATGGTTCAATGAGTCCAGCACGCTGCATCTCTCGCAGAGCCCTCTCTGCTGCAGCCTGTCTGGCCAGGGGGAGGCGTCTAGGCCTCATCGGAATGGGCTGTGCATCTCCAGTATCGATGTCATGTTGAATAAGGTCAGTGTGGCCCATATCATCCTCTGAGAAGGAGAAGCAGTCTTTGAAGTCCATCAGCAGCTGCTAGAGCAGGCCCTGCTCGCTAGCAGTCAGTCCATCGCAGTTCTCCTCCCACACCCCCCTCCCAGCTGAAACTCTCCTGCCCTTGTCCGGCGGTTCCTTAGGGAAAAGGGGAGGGCATGAAGCAGCATGGGGTGCAGTTGAGGTCAGTGTAAGTGGGTCCTTGGGGGTGGCCGGACTACCAGTCAGGTCCGGGGAGGAGTCGACTGCCAGCTCAGAAAGGGTGTGGGCTGCAGGGTGATCAGGTTGGGGTGGCCGCCTCAACATCCGAACAACACCACCGTCAGGGAACGAGAGCGCCCCCCCCCCCCCTTGTGTCAATAACGCAGTCCAGTGCCCTGAGTACATCCAGCCCCAGTATACAGTCTTCCAGGTTTGCAACCCATACAGAGCAGCGGACTGACTTCGTCCCCACACTCAGGGTGAGCAGTGCTTCCCCTAGCATGCGGGCCCGCTTTCCCGTCACAGTCTGCAGCTTCACCATGGTAGGGAGGATGCGATCCCCCCTTCCCACCACATCAGGTCTTAAAACTGTCGCTGAAGACCCGGTATCCACCAGGGCAGCATAGTCCATTCACAACTAATGGAGCATACCAGCAGCTGCCAACCCAAGTCCTGCCCAAAAAAACAAGCCGCTCCACCTGTCCATCCACAGCTCTGCAGGGGCGCTGTGCACCCCCGTGGGCCCTGAGCTGGGTTGTTCCTCCCGGAACAGGAGGTCGGGACACAGCCCCAGGGTCCTGCATCGTCCCGGTTATGCAGACCCCATGTCGTTTCCCTGATCCCGGCGGGCATGGGGACAGTCTCGGGCTAGGTGACCCGGCCGTCCACATTCCCAGCAGACCCTCGGCCCTCTTCTCGGCCTTTGTTCCCCACGTAGCGTGGCAGCGCTCACCAATTGGGTCAATCCCTCCGCCCATGCGGGTTCTGCGGCGCCCGGTGCAGTCCGTCCTGTAGCCCCTGTCTGCTGTGGCCTGGTCAGCTCAGCCAGGGGTTTAGTAGCCCCAGCGCACAGTAACTCTCTCTCTCTGTAGCCAGCTCCAGGGCCTCCTGAAGAGATTTAGACACTGTTATCTCTAACAGTGTCTGGATCCGCAGCTCATCTGGAAGCAGGGCCTGGAGGAAGTGGTCACAACCTAATTTGCCCTGGATGGTGGGGGGCATGTGGGCATAGGTGCGGTGGACCAGCCCCTCAATGTCATTAGCTAGGTCCCTAATGGATTCTCCTGGTCGGCGGCGCAGCAGGCTCGGAGCAGAGCAAGAACCAAACCGCCTCTTCAGAGCCCCCACCAAAGCATCATAATCCCCCCTGCCCTCTGGGTTCAGAAGCAGCAAGCTAGACAGGGCATCGCCAGTAAGCCACATAGCTAGCTGCAGGGATTTCTCTTCAGCAGACCACCCACCAGCCCTGGCCAACAGTTCAAATTGTGCATGAAAAGCTTCCCAGTCAGCCTTGCCATCATACCTGGGGGGTCTTCATGGAAGCGTGGAAAGTGCCTCTATACGTCAGCCTCTACTTCTATATGTCTTTCTCCACACCCCCAGCCGCTGTAGAAGTCCCCAAAGAGCTCTGTCGGCCACTCGAACGGTGAGAGGATGCAAAGCCGGCTTCTCTCGCCATATCCGCGGTCATTTGTCTCACCCGCTCTCTGTGCTCCGTGAACCTTCGGTCCCCGGCAGAGTAGTCGTGTCCGTGAGCTTCTGCTGTAGCTTCTCGCTTGATCTTGGAGTAATCCATCTCCAGCATCAACAGCCGATGCCGTGAGTCGGGGCGGCACGAGCACAGATAACTCCAGAGGCGAAAACTTCACTTTCACTTCTGACACCAGTGTAGCGTCCCTCCGACAGAAGACACAGACGATCAGTGTTCCGGTTACCGGTGTTTATTCAGAATAGTAACACGTGCTACTGTGGGCCGTAGCCAACGCCAAAAAAAACAGGGAAAAAGCGGGCTCTCCAGCAACAAAAACAACCCCCGACTCTCTCCTCTCTTCCACCACACACACACCCCCATTCTCTAACCCCCGCCCCCGAACACTCTCAGCCAACTACACACATGCTCTCTTCCAGACTCTCTGTCATTGGTAGCTGATCTGATTGACAGGCCAAACGGCCTCTAGATTACTGCACATTCAAGGACACTCAGTAAATCACCATGCTGCGGGTGTGGTCCAACTATGCCATAAGTAAGTGGCAATTCTGAACACAAAACACTGATAACACAACAATCAACTAACCTGTAACCCAGTCCGTTACAATACTAATAGATACACCCCTTAACTTTAGGTCTAGCTGAATTTGGTCAGGGAAATGAAGAAAACAGAGAATACTCTAATGCAGTGGTTCCCAAACTTTTTTTTGCTAGGCCCCCCTTTGTTTTACAAGAAAAATGTTCGCGCCCCCCCACCATGCAAACACATCCTCCAACCACACACACACCCATATTTTGTTTTCAAACTCCATTGCGGTTTATTTCACACCTCAAATATTTAGTAAACAATTAAGCAAATACAAGTAAACTGCAATAAAATCAGGTAGTAATAAAATACACTACTAACTCTTTTACGCTACGTCCACACCTACACGGGTATTTTTGAAATCGCAGCTGTTTCTATGCGTTTGGGCCTTTCGTCCACACGCAAATGGCATTTCGAATCACCGAAAACTGAGATTTTTTAAAACTCCTTTTTTGCTTTACGTGTGGACGAGGAATACAGAGTTCGTCACGCAACGTCAAAGGTATGTGCCATTTTTCACGTCACGCTGTGCACCACGCTATTGTTTACATAAGATGAATGCAGGATGGCAGATAGAGACAAAATACTGTTACTGTTAATCCGACTATCTGCAGTTTTTACACGCTTGCATTTACACATGCAGTTACTGTCCCTCCATTTAGAAAGGCAGAGGCGTCACGGTGTAATTATTTTACTTGTAGTTGTTTTTTCCTGTGTAATAATATTCAACATTGCTATCAATACATTTTTCAAAAAGTGTCTCTCTGTGCAAAATGGGTTCAAAAACATATACAGCTTAGGGATAATGTTTGTCCGTGATTTGAACCGGGGGAACAAATTGTGGCAGGATCAGCCTGATATTATTTGTATCCCACTGTAACGTTACTGTTTAAAGAGCTATTATCTCCAAAATGTCAGGAGTAATTAGTCATTACAAGAAGTGTTTGTTAAAAATCAAGAATGTGGGATACTGTTTGTCCGTGATTTGGACAGCCCAGTGTGTGCTCCCGACGCGGATAAAACCAATTCTTCAGGGAAGACCTACCTCCGCACTTGTGCAAGTGAAGCCAAAGGGAAGATATGCTTCACCATATTTTATAGTCTTTGGCTTGGAAGGAAGTTGGTTTGGAAACATATTTAGCGATGCTTCATCTCCTGCTTTGCGTTTGTGTGGGCGCCCAGTCAAAAACCTGTCCATTATGATAGCAGTGTCTAAGCATTCTTTTTTCTTTTCTTTTCAGAGCCCCCTGCAATGGCTCTGCCGGCCCTACACTTTGGGAACCTCTGCTCTATTCTGAGAACAGTGGGAGGAAATTTTGTGAAAAACTAAATAAAACTCAGATTTTTGTTTGTAATGACATGCTAATCATTGTGTCTTAAAGTAAAACTCAAAGCATTTGATACTAGGCATGATTCATCGCAAGAGATCACAGGCCCACATGTGTGGACAATAAACCTCTTCATTCAGTCCCAGCCCTCTGAAAGTACATGCACATTTTATAAGTCTTGTCTTTGCTGCTAATTAATTGGAGTAGCAATTACATACATGCAGATGTTCAGCCAGATGCCAGTGAACTCTGCTCTGAAGTCATGTTGGCAAATTAAACCTGACAAACATGAGGCATGTAATCAAGAGTTTGTCTAATAACAAGAACTGCATCTGGTCTCAGACACACCTGGGATGCAAACATTTCCAAGATTTAGTGAAGTACAAATATTATGAGACAATACTTTATATGTTTGATCATGGAGCATCCAAATAGCTGCTTGAGAGACATACCACTGGAAATGCTTATCTCATTTCTTGACAGAACCTTTGTTCCACACCACCTTCAGTTGTTTTCTGTACGTTGGTATCCATGTATAGACTCATAATGTTCAGAAAGAAAGATTCAATTTTGTTAGATGGGGTAGGCAGAAAGACATTTGTGTTTTTGTTTTGTATGTGTCTTTTGTTTTTCATGACAGTAGCACACCATTCAGTCCAATAAATACCAATAGTATTAGCAGTACATACTTAAATGTATTAAATGTAAAGGTATTTAAAGGTATTTATGCATGAAAATGGATCTTGGCAGTATTATGTTACAAGTGTTAGTGATACATTAAGCACCACTTGTTCTTAAAGGCGGTGTAGGTGAACTGGCTATAATATATATGTTCTAAAGCTAATTATCCTGAAATAATGCATTCTGTTTTATCATTGGTTTTGTGTATTATTATTATACTATGTGGTGTATTGTACACAGGGACTAAAAAATGCATGGACTTAAGATATTATGGCGTGTTCTGATAAACCTGCTGCTGATGCTAATTCTCCATTTAGATGTGAGATCAGAATACAACAGATGTTGTACTTGTACACATATTATATTGTTATATTGTTATATCGAGTCTGTTTACCCTGCAATTTATTGTCAATTTTACATTTTCACAGTTAGACATAACAAAGAAAACCCTCATAATGCAGACAAATATTTACTTTCAAATGTGTTTCTTACTTTATCATCTGATGCACACAGGCATTGAGAACTCTTGCACATCACTATTTATATGTAGTAATAAAAGTTCTTACGTTTTTAAAAAACTTCTGGCGATAGTTTCCCTGCTCGTTTTCTCCAGCGAAAACGGCACAGCTCCAGAGCGAGTCAAACTGTGATGTGCTGCAATGCAGATGGATTTTTCATTGCCCTGCTTGAAGGAGGGCAAAGCGGTAACATTGCCTCCCTTCTCGCCAGGGTCTCTCTTGTCTCGGCAGCCTCCAGTCAAAACGCATGATCATCATTCCTTCTCTCTTTATCACCACAATGTACCGCGTCCTCACCGCCTGACAATTTCATATACGCTGAAATTCATGACCTCATCACAATGCCGAAATTGATTTAGCATGCTGTGATTTCCTTTTCGCTTCTGAAGCCTATTCTGATTTTTTTTTATTTTTGATGGCAGTGGGAATATGATGTGCTGAATTTTTGCGCTCTTCAATTACATTTGATGTCATGAAGTCAGATTTGATGGTGCTCAAACTGCACAAAGCAGATGGTCCAGTATATGACAATAAACAAGGAAATACAGAAATTTTATACTACCTACAAAATTACTACAGATCTCTATTCCCACTTTAAGATGTCAAAATGAATGTATGTCATGTCTTTTCAAAGCTATAAAAGAACTCTGAGGCCCTTGTTCTTGCTATAAAGTCTCCAGTCTGTGAAATATTTACATTCATCGGGCAAGAGACAGAAGATTATGTACAAGATGATTTGTAAAAAAGGAATTGAATTAATATCTGGCTGGGTTAATAAAGTGTCTGGTGTTGTCAAAGATGACAGGTTGAGGCGATGTATTTGATAGGTAGCATTTATAAAATCCCATTGAAAGGCATCATTAATCTTCTCATCTGGATGCCATGGGACATAAAACGAAAGAGTGAGAAATTACTTGTCATCTTCACAGCAGTGCACTGGAACATTTTAAATGGGGATGTAATTGTTTTCCTGATTAGTCCAGCGTGGGCATTTGTCTATTTATTTACATCTTCTGTTAACAAGGACAGTGTTTGTTGTGACCTACTTCCCCCACCCATACCCAATTGCCGATGAAAAATCCCTTTGAGCTCTGGGAGCAGCCTCAGAACTGCTTCTTCTGGAGAAAGGAACATTACAATAGTTGAAGTAGACTGTTCAAAGTTACCAGCAAAGTGAAGGGATTCTTTTCCTTATGAACAAATAGATGAGCACATGGGAAGTAACTAAACCCCTCTTTACGGATCCTGCTGTGACACTAATGATAATGTATAGTAACTGAACTGAGCAGACAGGATTAGTGTTTTCCCAGAGAGCTATATATTTTGGATTGATGTTATGTGCATAAAATGGGCCATTATTGGGCTATCTCCCTGGTGTAGGAACTGAACGAGATGAACCATAGTAAAATACATTCAATTTAAACAGATAAATAAGGAGGTTGAGAAAAGAAAAAATGTAGACTGAAGGGTGTTTATCCAAACTATATCCAGTCAACTTTAAATCTTCTTCTGCTTGTTCCCTTTTGAACTAAAAAGGCAGCTTAATGCGTTTGTAATTAACTTTGGTGTGTTCATGCAGTTTTAAAGGAGGATGTGGAAACGGCATCACACGATTGCTGCAGATTTTTTAGCTGCATCCATGATGAAAATATCGCTTTCCACTTTATTCCAAAGGTGCTCTATTGGATTAAGATCTGGGGCCTGTTGAGACCATTTGAGTACACTGGGAAATGATAAATGGACTGGTTCTTTCTACTTTACCTGAGCACTCAAAGAGCTTTACAGAACATGCCTCATTCACCCATTCACACCCATTCATACAAAACACTTTTTTTCTATGCCTAAGTGCTTTCTATCTTATATTCACACTCCGATAGATGCATTGGAGAGAGACTTGAGGTTAGTACCTTGCCCAAGGATATTTGGCATGCAGACTGGAGAAGCCAGGGATGGAACCACCAAAGTACAATCGTGGTCAGGAGAGATGTACAACAGTAAGTTTCTACAACCATCTGTAAAATACAGTGGATACAGTGGATGTGCTGTAATAGTTTGGAGCCGCATAAATTTCAGCAAACTGATTTTGATCCACCATGCAATATCATCTGGAAAGTATCTAATTGACAGTGGCTTCATTTCACAGCAAACCCCAATACACTTTCAATGCAGTAAAAGCATAGCTGGATAGAAAAGGACACAGTAGAACACTCTCAGTCATGGATTTGCCTCGCCATACCCCAGACTAAGACATTAGTGGAGCAGTGTAGGATCATGTAGACAGAGATCAATACAAAGGTCAGCCAACATCCAAAGAAGAGCTTATTCTTTTTCATCTGCTGGCTGCTGCCTTTAGGGGTCACCACAGCAGATCATCTGCCTTCGTCTCTCACTATCCTGTCACACCAACCCTCTGCATAGCTTCCTTCACTACATCCATGTACCTTATCCAAGTTCTTGTTTCCTCCTTCCTAGGAGCTCTATCTTCAATACCCTTTAAACACATCTGCACATTTTCAAATCATCGAAACCTTGCCTCTCTAACTTTATCTCCAAACCACTCAACCTGAGCTGTCCCTCTGACATACTAATTTCTAATTTTGTCCATTCTGACCACTCCCACTGAAAATCTTCACACTTTCAACTCTACCACATCCATGTTGGCCTGTTCCTTTCTGCCCACTTCCACTGTCTCCAAACCAGACATTATAGCAAGTCTCACTACCATCTTGTAAACCTTCCTTTTCACTCTTGCTGTTATCCTTCTTTCACAAATCAACCATGACACTCATCCTAACCCACTACTATCTCAGCGAACTACTATTTCCATAGCTTCATGGCATAGCTCATCAGTTTTATCCTCCTGTAGCTACTACAGTTCTGCATATCGCCCTTGTTCCTGAAAACTGGTGTTTGTATAATCCTTCTCGATTTCTCAGGCATCCTTTCAACTCTATACAGTATTCACTCTCTAGTCAAATGGACTTATTCTTATATAGTGCTTTTCTACTCTCCCGGAGTACTCAAAGCGCTCCATACAACACGGTACATTCACCCATTCACACAAGCACTTTCTTCTATGCTTTTAAGTGCCTACCAACTACCTACCATTTACACACATTCATACTCCGAAGGATGCATTGGAATATCTTGCCCAAGGATATTTGGCATGCAGACTGGGAGGAGCCAGGGAATCGAACCGTCCGATCAGTAGATGACCCAAGGTCACCTTACAAAAAAAAATAGACCATCCCTTGCTCAAAAGGTCCACTGCCCTCTCTCCTAGAGACCCATACCTAGCCTTTCCTAGGCTTGCCTAAATCTGAAGTTGGTCATACTAAATATTGACTTTAAAATGTATTAGAATTGCGCAAACTCACCAGTGTGTGAATGTGAGAGTGAATGAATAGTGGAATTGTAAAGTGCTTTGAGGGTCTCAAAAAGCGCTGTATAAATGCAGTCCATTATTATTATTATTATTATTAACCTCTGTTTTTATGCTAATATGCTAAAATATGCTCAATTTCCATTCATAGTTACTCATATTTCAGTTACTCATTGAAATAAATAAGTAAGGTAAGATAGGCTTTATAGCTTTTAGCAGAACCGTCTTTTCAGGCATTTCCACATCTTTCAATTTTGATTGAAAATTTTGCAAGTTTAGATGGTAAAACGTATGAATTTCTTATGATTTTAGGAAATGGGACAACAAAAGCTGAATTACCTTCATTTGTAGTAGGTTAGTAACTTTAACTAGTCCATCTGAACATATTTGTGTTTGTTTTT
Source organism: Rhamphochromis sp. 'chilingali' (assembly GCF_963969265.1). Taxonomy (NCBI): domain Eukaryota; kingdom Metazoa; phylum Chordata; class Actinopteri; order Cichliformes; family Cichlidae; genus Rhamphochromis; species Rhamphochromis sp. 'chilingali'. Next base: position 33,774,723 of record NC_137933.1, on the reverse strand, counting down.
TCTTTCTTTCTTTTTTTTAAGATTGACGTTTTCAAACAGTCCAATTCTGATCTGAGCTGTAATCCTGATGAAATACTGTTTTAGCTTTACAAATAAGTATTGCTCTATGAGTCTGTATAGCCTTGTATACTGTAGGCACTGGGAACAAATGAGATGAAAAAAATTAAGTGAGAGGGAAAGTTCATCCATCCACTAAAAACTGCAGATTTCATCCATAATTCACTGTATGCTTTTATTTATTGTTACTATTCAAACTTCTAAAATAATGTAGAGGATATTTTTATTGGCCTTAATGGTGACAAATAAATAATACAATTTTGAGAAATCTGGAATAAATAAAATTGTAATAGCCCCCCTGAGCTTGAGCAACAACCCACACTCAAAACCCACTCTTTCAAACACAACTCAATATCACTGCTTTTTTAGAATGAAACTAAAATAGTTAGATCGAAAACTGAACATTTCACAGAACATAGAGAGGTGCAACAACTGACTTACTGTATATTTACTTTACATTTACTTTCTAAACCTACAATTAAAATACCTGCACTAATTTTAAAGGCTCAAAAATAACTCCTGAATGAGCAGATGTTTGCATTTTAAGAGCAGCTGTCATGGGTGGTGCAGGCAACCCATAACATGCATACTTGTTGTAATTGAGAGGTAGTTCTGCTTGTCAAGTAAAAAAGTACATCTGTTTTTGCATACTGCTGCTGCAACTGGCAGGATTTGTTGATAAGGATTGTAGAACTTCCTGGCAACCTGGAAATAATTTGAACTTTGTCACGGGGCCCCAAGCTGTACAGCGCTATCAGGCAGGTTAACCATCATTCCTCATGCGATATTTGAATGTTTCTGTCATGGCTCTGCCCAGGATCCAACTGTGGCAGTACAAAGAAAAGACAAAGTTTTATTGTTATTATTATTATTATATTTATTTTACTACAGATATGTTATGTCCTCTTACATGTGGGATAATATAAAATAATCATAATCCTTATCTTTATTTACTGTTATTGCTGATATGGAACACCTGAATGTTACTAACATAATTATTACATCACAAATTTATCATACTTTTAAAAAAAAAGGAAAGGCGAAAAACTCCTGTGGGGCATACTTTGCAAAAAACAACCTGAATGAAATTTACAAATGTTTTTCTCATGCAGCCTCAAGCAATGTGTGCCTGTGAGGTGTTGGTCTCAGACACACACACACACGTTCATTCATGATGCAACTAGATCTAAAGCTGAACCTGATCACTCCAGTCTCCTGGGAATCTGCTGATGTGCCAAAAAGTCTCAAGTTCACAAGCAACAAAAACCCAAGGATGCAAGCCACCTGCTGCTGCTCAAACAAAACAACAGCCAGCCGCTACAGGTCACACAGATACTTCTTCGAAGCACTGTTGACCAGCCAACCCAACATTAGCATTGATCGAGACAATGCCAGCCCCACAAGTCTTTAATAATTGATGATGAGTCATCACAAAGTTGTTATTAAATGACTATTGCTCACTGCTCTTTTCAGCGGTAACCAGCTGTGTTGTAGGAGAAAGTCAGCTGAAACCTGGCTTTTTTTAATACAACAATTTGCTGCTTCACTGCACAGATTATGATTACTGTAAGTCTAATATACATAATATAGGGCAGCATGATAAGGTTTAAGATGTCAGATTTAATATACTGGGGAAAATATTTCAAGAGGAAATGCGACATGTCGTAACAATATTTTTATGTTTAAAAACAGAGCTGAAAAATGCTGTTTTTCTCAGCAACATAGTAGGGCATTATTTTGGATCATCTGAAATTCACTGACCATCCCCCATATTAGATACTCCTCTCTGCTGCTGTCGCAACATCTTTATATAATAGGTGCTATTTCATACTGCTGCAATGAGGAATATGATCCTAAATATCAATGCCTCATTCACTGCACACAGATGCTCAGAGCACAGCTTGAGGAAGGTACACAGACTTAGAATCAGCTTAGAAATTGCTTTTCATCAAGAGGAAGGAAAACTTAAGAAAAAATCTGACGTGACAGATGGTATGTGTGAATGAGTAGGAACAGGATACTGCATCATAAGATAGCATGTCTTTTCATACCTGTATAAGCCCATAATTCCTATGATTGAACCAACTCTCGACATGAAAATGGCTGCTCAAAGAAAACCCCATACAAAGAGCTACATGGAGAGGGGTGGGGCACAAACAACAGACACAAGTTAATTTATAGGTAGCTTTTGTTCAACAGCAACTGCAAAAACATTATACCTCAGCAAGTCTACTTTATTAGTTGGCATGGATACCTTGCCTTGTTTTGCTAAGAAAAACAAACAAAAGAAAAAAAACACTCAACGACACGTCGCATCTGTTCTGCTAACGTTTTTTTTCAGTCAACACAGACGTGATTGTTTTTGTGGCTCTAGCTGGAAGTTTGACACAACACCAGATCAAATTGAATCATTTAATTTGAGATCTGTACCATGCTAAATTAAATCTTTACTCTCCTGCTCATCACTGGACTTGAATGACACAAAAAATTTAATTTTTTGAGTATATTTACCGACATTTGTTTTGATAATGTGCAAATATGTTAGCTTGAATTTCAAATAATGCAATAGTTCCATTCAGGACAGCTTTCTTTGCAAAACGGAGTTCTATCTTGCTGCACAAATGGATGCACACACAAGCCGGCACCCCGCTGTGTGTATTAGAACTGGTACAGTATATTTATGGCTGGCACTGTGTCAGTTTTACATAGAAGTGAATGAGAGAAGGAAGTTGCACCTGCCCCTTTGTTCTCCTCCCCGAGGGGGATCTTTGTGTTGCTGTGTGCACTCTGGAATACAGTGACAAATATCAGTCTATAATCCACAGAGACACTGACAAAGAATGAGTTTGTTCCTTCTCTTCTATTCACTGTTACAGTTACATCTATGTTAAATGAGTGGAATTAAGCTGCAGGCTGAGCTATCTAGAAGTATTTTAACAGAATAATCTCAACTACTGCTTTCCTTTTTCCTTTTTTTCTTCTTTTTAAAATCCACTCACTTTTGCACACACAGACACACACACACATACATGCACACATGGAAATACAAAAGAAATAAATTAGGCATTCTGCCAGGCCATTACCATTTTTAAAAAGCCATCTACTGATTTAAGGGGGCAAATCCTGAAAAAGAAATCTATTAAAGCAAATTTGTTACAGTATAATGGAGAAAGAGGACATGTTGTTAAAACGCAAAGAGCATCTATATCACCTCGCCTAAAATAAAGAGAAGAAAAATACACTCCTTCGGTTTGCTTCAGCTGTTTCTGCCCCATCCTGAGAGATTGGAGCTGCAGAATAAAGAAGGCATCTGTACTCTTCCAGGTCAGTCTTGCCCTGTTTGGGAAGGTTGGAATTTGAGATCCAAGGATAAACATCAGCTCCCCAGAGAGGACGGTTACTCACGTTTAAATACTGCACAGGGAAAATGAATCTCTCCACAAGCAAAACAACCATAAAGAACACTTTCATAGGCTCTTTTGGGAAAGTTAATTCTCAACCTGCACCTTTAGGCAGCACAGAAACTTTGTTTGACTCATCCTTAGCTGCTTCTTTAACTCACTTGAATAACAACCATTGTGCAGAAAATGAAGAGAAATGACAATGTAAATAAAAACAGAAAGTGTCCCATTTTTCTATGAAAACGGCGCTCTGCGTTTGCTAACAGAAATCACTGGAGCTAAACTTGAATAAGCCATTTCTTTTCAAATGTTTAAAATGTAATTCTGATATGCAGCATTTTCTAACCCTGCACATTTTCTATTCATTTTGATCACCCATCTCTTTATCCTGGGGAGAGAATAATGTCTCCATGGGCAGAACCAAGAGTAAACAGCTGTGCCTTTGTATTATGAGTGGTTACAGGTAATCAACAATGCATCCACTTACCCAAGACTCTTCACAGAGGGGATTGTTTTCAGCTGCACTCAATGATTGAAAGCATTAGTGATGAATGGCAAACTGCTTAGATGGTTCACAGTCTTTCACTATGACCATGACCACCATGTGATCACTGAGGAAAAAAACATTTTGGTGTTTACTTATCTCTCACATTCAAGTATTGCAGTTTTGAAATTGCAGATGCACAAGAAGATGCCGTTTGTATTATAATTTGCAGAAGCACTATCTGTGAATGTAGTCACAGGCAATGCAAACAGAACAAGCATTTGTTTTTTGCGAGCTCCAGGTGCATGCATCGTATCTGGCGAATAGAGAGTGTTTTAGGCTCTTGATAAGAGACAAGAATGGTGACATGTGGCTGTGCAGATGCTGAGAAATCCAACATGTAGACCGCAGGTAAAATATGGTGAGTTACAAAAGAAACACTTTCATTTTCTAGATCATTTTCGTTAAGATACACAGTATCTCCGTCTTTATCTATCCTCCCCTCAATACACAGTCACACCTGTTTTCAAAGTAAATGTTATCAGATCAGAGCCCATCCAACCAAATCAAACAGACAAAGCTCAGCTGCTGTAACCTGGTAACATTTCTTGCGCAAAATAGTTTAATCTATTCAAGTAAATCATACATTGAACAGGGTGAGAATAAGTTGCCTTGTTGTGGCTTGAGGGCATTACTTCAAAGTTTAATCTCCAGTAAATGATCTGGTTGTGTGCCTTTCAGGAGAAAATGAATGCATGTGGAGAAAATCAAACATTTTATACATCACCAAATGTTGTTTTTCTGTGGAACATATTTTACTCCTAATGAGCAATTTGGCATGGAGATCATATTTTATTGTTTCTGTAAGCCTGCTGAGATGCAGTTACTGCAATACTGCTCTGCAGTGAACCAGGTCGACCAGAAGTGTGGCAAAAAATGAGAAATAATGAGTTTTAAGCTTATCGCACATCGAATCCTTTTTAATAATCATTAAACAAAAACAAAAAAAAAACTGTTTTATAACTTTGAATGTTGAAATTGTCACATTAATAAAGAAATAGGTTAAGCTGTAGTTATAGAGCTGATTATCAGTTCCCAGACTTTTTATGGGTCCAGATGGTGTGGTGTTACAAAAATAATGAATGAATTACTTGCAAGCATATGTCCAAATGCTTGAAGTAAGAAGCAATTTTAAATCTACTTCTTAGCCTTCATGTGGGATTCATCATCAGGAAAAACAAAAGTGTTTTTATAGTGATGATAAACATTTCGTGTTCTCATCTCTTGTTCAGTTAATGCTGTATAGAACAAAGTTACATTTTCTTTAATGCTCACTGAAAGTTCTGTCCTTATTTTTTGGCTACATCATGTTCTCTATTTTTTTCCCCTAAATTTTAGTTCAGCTTCTGTAATTGTTTTGCACTTATGTGCACAGACAAGCAGTAGAAAAAACATGGCTCTGAGTCACCACTGTTTCATTGTCTCGAGGGTATACAGCTAGCTCATTGTGGCAACCTCTTTTTGTTTGGCTTCACTAACAACTGCCATCAAGATGGCAAAGAAAAAAGATTCTGGCAGATAAACATCTCTTGCACCATATGCAAAGAAGAGAAGAGACTATGTTTCGTGTGCCAGCAAAATAAGTGAAAAAATTGACAGAACAAAATCTTTTGAAATAGCTTATTTTTTTCTTTACTTATATGTTTTTGACTAACTGCTGTCTAATAGAAGCCCAAATGTCAGGAGTCAAAAAGTACAGTGTAATGGTAAGCGAGTAAGTGGCTGAAGCTGCATTGGTCGAGTATTTATTATCAAGAACCATCTGAGGGTTTTCCAAGTAGTTTATATAAACTTGTTTTTCACACTATAAAGCACCTAATGAAATCTCTATTCTACTAATCTTGCAGCCATACTGAATCTTACAAAACCCCATCCTGTAGTACACAGAACCTAACAATGGCATATTACAACCATTTAGGCTTCTGGGATAAACTACTTAAACTTCAATGGACAAACACTGGCATATAGCTGGAGTTGCAATAATCAATCCAATATTCATTGTCCTTTTAGCTCAGCTTCACCCCCACCTCCTCCACCACAAAAAGGAAAACATCTGCCACTTTAACTTCTAAACGGTCCTCAAGCTAGTTACTAACTGTGTCTGTCTGTGGTACTGTTAATAAAGGGTTTTTTTCACAAACAGCTTTCAGCATCTGCTGGAAGAAGTGCCACTGATGGGAACAGCAAGCGTGAACCAAAACTGTAAAAAGCTACAAGTTAGTAAACCAAAACAAGACTGAAGACACTATTTGCACCGTGAAGAGCTTACAAAAACTGCAACATTAGATTTTAAATGAATTTGCAGTTTATACTTATCATAGAGCCTTACCAGGCACCTGTGACACTTTTATTTTTATTGTGTTGTTTATTTGTTCTGTATTCTAGACAATATCTATCTATCTGTCTGTCTGTCTGTCTGTCTGTCTGTTTCATGTAGGGGAAAAGGACAGAAAGCTGCGTTAGCTATGACAGAAATAACAACCTGGTTCAAAGTGAACCTCAAATACATTTATATATTTAAACATTTACAGACACACAGCCACTGAAATCACCATTCAGCTTCTGTAATTCAACAGATGTCACATCACCCCACCCCCTCTTATAACCATGTCTCTTAACCCTTTACAGCCGATCGGAGCGGGCACGCTTGTCAGCTTGTCCTAGGTCACAGTTTCCTTCCACATATAGCTTTGCAAAAACTGCATAAAAATCACTTGCAGCAACAAAAACATGATATTCCAGAAACACGCTTCGCCGATCCATCAGCTGTTTGTAACACTTCCTACGTCCATCAGCGCGAACTATCACATGACCGCATGACCTGCCCGAAACCGGAAGTGACGTCATTTTGCGGAAATGTAGTTTTTTACGATCGGGGCCTTATGAGCTTGTGTTTTACTTGTTATGTGTTTTAAAAAGTTATGTTTGACTTTATGACTTTCTGTGTCGTTTCTGGGATGCTTAAGACTCATATTGCACTGCTGGAAATAGTTTATTTTGATGCATATGCTGTTATTTTGCAAATTTGCACTATAATATTTATTTTCGTTTTTCCTGCAGTATATAAAAATTGGTGTATTTCAAAAATAAAACTATGAAGACACTCAAAATAAATTTCCTGTGGTGGGAAACTAGTTTGTGTAACTTTTTTGTATTTACAGTTTTGAGGGATAAGCCTCTTAAATTTCTCTAACTAGAAATGTATGTTAAAAAAACAAAAACGATTTTCAATTTTTTTGTAGTTTATTGCACTTTTTTGCAATTTATGTAATTACTATGCACCTAATGCAGACATATTATTAAAGTTTGGGCTATAATGGTTGTATTGATGTATAGCAACTTGAAATGCTCCCAAAAATGGCTCCACAGCATGTAAAAATATAATATAAGCTCTGGCGAACTTGGTTCTATGGTAGGTCTTAAAGGGTTAAATAGTTTGCGCGTCTGACCAGTCAACAGTGGACAGCCTGCAGCAGCATGTCCCAGAGCTTGCTACAGTTGTGTTATGTTATGCTGGATTACAATCAGAGATGACAGCCTGAACAAGTACGAAGCAGATGGTGCCTAACATGGCATCAGTTACAGGTCTTACATGGAAACCTTTCTTCTTTACTTGCCCTCTGCTCCATACTGGCTTGGATCATCAGTAGGAACTTATTGTTCACTGACGTTATTACTTACCTGCACTTTTTTGTTTTTTGCTTAGTGGTGCACTGGAAAATGGATCTTAACCAGTGATAAAATATATTCTATTCTTTCTATCCTCTCATAATGTTTGTAAAACGAATCAAATATTGTGTTTGTATCTGTAAAATCAACACATTTGAGAATTATGTTAACAAGATCAAACTAAAAAAAGATTTGTTTGCTTTTGAGCTGTCAGTCATATTCTCAGAACCATGGATTACTGTTTCACAGAAAGACTCCTTGTGACAAATATTGGGTCCATTATGTTGGGTCTTGGAGTTTGCTTTTGAAAGCAGGGAGACAAAACAGGGGGGAAACCTGTTTATCAAACTAAAACAAGCTGCTCGATCACAAGCAGCTGCCAAAACGTTGTTGAAAATGCCCCAAGTGTGCAGCTGCAGCCTTGAGCTTGGACTGTTCCTCTTCAGGCTACGAAGTAATCTGATTCCCTGTCAACATAAACACAGAAACACATTTTAAAGGCTAAATAAAATTTTCACCTCGTCCACTGTTATCAGTAATGCTACATATTATTACTATAGCTCCCGGATCTAGATGAAAAAAGACTTTTAAGATCTTTAAGTCCTGTAAGATGCTTCATGCTAGGTGGCATGCTAATGTCTTGTTTGTTTTGTAGACAAAGTAGCGTATTTGCAAAAAAAAAAAAAACATTAGTTCTTCCTCTCACACCTGACAGCTATGATAAGGTTTATCCATGCCACAACCTTAAGGCTGTGCTCAACAACTGGTTTTGGAGCCTCACGGTTAGCTAAAGGTGACCATAACTGGACAAGATGATGGTGTGTGTTATGAGCTAAAACTAATCATTTTGGTTAGCAGGCTGAATTCATGATCTTCATGAGTGATGCAAATGGTGACTAACATATCTGTTAATTAATATTAATAAATAGGAAAGTAACATAATCATTTTACCAAAAGTGAAGTCTAACCTTCTTGGATGGGCTTTCTTTCTACTTTATACAATATCATCTTCTTTGTGTTGTAGTTACTTACATTCTGTGAACAGAGCAATATGCATAAATCAACAGCAGGTCAACAGGTCTGTTTATTGCAACAAATTGATAGATACCACGAGTCAGAAGTGTTATCCCATGTCAATGAGATCTTTGGGACTCTTTGATGTATCACTCTTCATTTTGTAGATTTCCTTCTTTTGTAAAGGTTGTCACACTGTCTACATCAGCATGTTGAAAGTGCAACAAAGAAAAGAAGAAAATTATTATTTTTTTTATAACTTTTAATTTATTCTACATTACACTGGCAAGAAACCGACAGAAACTGATCCAGTGTGATCATGTTCACAGGATAAGTGGGATTTCCTTAAAAAGCTATTTTCTCTAGTTTCTATGTAGCCAGAGGTTGGTTGTAACATCATATTTACAGTGCAGACATGGGAGCGGTATCAATCTGCAAACCAAACTCCTAATGCAAATGAGATTATTTCCTAGAATTTTGACCTATCCCTTTAAGTTCCAGGAACACAGAACTAAATAACAGCAGGTGCTAAGTGAGAGAAAAAAAAAAAAAAAAAAAAAAAAAATATATATATATATATATATATATATATATATATATATATATATATATATATATATATATATATAAGTGGTATTCAGGGAACAGTGATAACTTAGATTCCTTTATCATTTAGTGTAAAATGCATGTTGACAAAATAACCTGTAGATGAGAAAAGCTGGCTCTCAGTGATTGTCCAGTTTTTAACAATACACAAAGATAATAGTAATAATAGCAATATTATTATTATTATTATTATTATTATTATTATTATTAATAATAATAATAATAATAATAATAATAATAATAATAATAATAATAACAATACAAGACAAAATATATTCTACTTAATGTCATTTAGAATCACTGTGACTCATTTCTTAGAATAAAAAACAATATTTGGTTAAGATGGGGTGCTTGTTGAAGCACCAAAGAGACCTGGAAAATAAGTCAGTAGCTGCTGTTTTAAAAGGTCATGGTGGTTTTGCCTAACAGCAATAATCTCCAATATGTGAGAAGTGTAAACACATACATTTTTTTTCTGTCTAAATTACAATGTGACATTAAGCTGACCAACATTTTTAGCCAGAGTGTTATTTGACTCCAGATCCAAGTCCAGTGGGTTGAAGTGTAATTATGAAAAATCAATCAGTTTTCTCCATCTTTCACTTTTTAAAAATATAATTCAGTTGTGCTTACACTATAGCAGGAAAATTGATTGAAATTTCATTAAGAAATTAGAAGTTTGTTGAATTCATGTCACTGTGGTTTCAAAATGTACATAGTCATTTTCATTATTTAGAAATCATTTTATTAAATATCCATTCTACTTAAAAAAAATGGGAGAATTGGGATTATTATGATTACTGTGATTATAGTAGCAAATTATAAGGCTTAGTAATAAGTCATAATGGTAAGTTTTACTAACTGCCTATTCAGGAAGTCTGTTTTGTTAGTGAAATTCTAGTATTTTTTATAGCACATTTGTTAGCACTAAAAAGTATCTTTATCTTTGTAATACAGGCACACAGTCCATCCAACTTGGTTACTAAGCTTACGTTAGCTGATAAATCTTATTAATTCTGCTTCCAAAGAGTCAAGAAGGCAACAACCATAATGTTAAAAAAAGGCTTCCAAGTGTGGATTTGCTAACTGTGGATGACATATGTTCGTCTTTAATACACAGTCTGTGAATATTACTATAAAATGAAAGACGTGTGAGAAGTTTCTGCACCTTCAAAAACAATTTTGGTGACTAAAATCTTATAAGTTAAAACTTACAAAAAAAGAAAAAGACAAGTTAAAGTTAACTCAAAGGTTAGCATCCCGGGTGAATGTCCCATGTTTTATCGATCAATCCACCATTAACTGACCTCATGTGGACCTTGTTGCTCTGTATTTGACCTCACCTCACTTCCCAAAGCCAGTCTGTTAGAGAGACTGTCTGCTAGAACGGCAGGAAGTGCTGAAGGCAAATTACCAGCTATTTCAGATACACTGAACTCCCTTGCCCTCCTTGTCCAAATCTCATAAAAACTGAGATGTGAACATAAACTGTATGTTCTCATAATTCTTTGTTAACCTAATGTTAGGTTGACAGGCTTACTGAGACACCTTTCACAGAAGTGAAACAATTGAGCACTAGCTGAGCTACCTTCTGACACATTTCTGGTTTTAGAACAAAATTAGAGCCAAATAAAAGATGACTAGTAACACTTTAGTTAAATTAGAGGTAGAGATAAAACTGGCTATTGGTAATTACGCTCCTGCTGAGTCAGTTGCAAGAGAGAAAATTCAGCAGCAGCTGCTTTATGGGTATCTGGAGTATTGTCATTGGCTGAAAATACATTTGTGCCATAACTTACTGCACATTACTCGGTACATGAGTCCTCTTTTCTATTTAGCTTTAGCTGATGTAAACAAATTAAATATAATTTAAAGTAGAAAACAAATGTCAACGATAAGCTGCAATGGAACAATTTCCATACATACATAAACACTCAAAATATAAACATTTATGTATTATGTAGACTGAATGACTTCTTGATTGGGTTCTCTATTTTAGTAGAATAATGGTCTAAAGCTGGCTCTTTCAGACCACAGGTGTCAAACAATGATAGACTATGCACCCACTCACCCAGTCCTGGATAAATGGCTTTGCACTGGAACAGATGTTGTCTGGCAGCACTTTAAACAAGTCACATTTCAATATCATGAATGGAGTTGAGCAGACATTTCTTTAATTGGCATGCTGTTGTATAAGAAATAATCGGCTCATTTTAGTCAAATGAGTGATGACTAGAAAATGTGGCCTTAAAGAGTATCCATTCTGTTCTTTAGGGACTAATCTGGGAAGAATTCATATTTATTGTCTGTGTTCAGATAGACATGGATTTTCTTGTCTCACGTGTCAGGGGTATAAAAAGAGGAAGAGATGATTGATGATGCAAGTTTTTCTTTTAAGTGCCATTATGGGGCATCATTCACCACCGCTACACACCACCGTATAACCTCAAGCACAGAAAATCTTTATTCAGCCCGAGCTACCTCTATAAAGAAGACAAAATTCAATCACTTTCCTCTCTGTGAGGAAAGAGACAGGCTGGAAACAGCATGACTGTGTTTTAAAACCAGCTACTGTACAAGAGCTAAGCTGGATTCTGGTGCTCAAAAATAGCGCAACAGCAGTTTGCTTAGAAACAATGAGAGAGTATGGGTAGCTACACGGTCGATATATCATTTCTCAGTTGTTGTATCTGTAATGAGAATCTGTAGTAAACATGTTAGGCTGTTTTTGTTGCATTTAAGTTGACAATTGTGCGTTTTTTTTCTGTGCTGCATCTTATCTGTGATGATAAATTATGCATACACTCTTCTTTCACTCACATTAACTTGTCCTGCTGCATTCACTCAGTGAATAATTGAAAAAAATGATACGAGCTCTCCTATATGTAATAGCTCTGCTGCTGTAAATAAGTACAATGACTAATTGCTACACTTGTATCTAAACACTTATGTCTTCTACCAATTACAGTAGATTCATTTGAAGCTATTATGCATTACCAATCTTGTTTTGGAAGTGACTTGGGGGAACATAATTAATAATGCAAAGTTAGTGCATATGAATGTCATTTCCTAGAAATTATAATATGCCGCGAATGGATTCCTTTTTAGCAACAAGAAAATACCACGTTATTAATGAAGCTGTATTTAGCTGAAGTGTACTTTTGTCTTAGCCAAGGTCACAGGTTCAGTTTTGTCTCACTCCTAATATGCCATCTAAGATTTAGTTTCATGGCTCCAGTGTTGAATATGTGCAACATATGGACTGCTTGGTTTTAACACTGTGATACACACACATACAGTACAAATATGTCAAACACATGTGGGGCTACTGGCCTTCTGATTATCTGCTCTGGTGCCTGATAGATACAGAAAGCTATCCTTCCAAGTCATGACAATGGCAAGACCAATCTCATTCACCCTGTCACGGGGATTCCTATTCAGGACACCTTGGCATCACATTTCATCACAGTGGGCAGCTTTAAGCTTGGTTTTACAATATTTGGTAGCTAAACCTTTCCACACAGCGAGTAACAAAAAGTTCATTCAAAAGAAAAGAATCTGCAAGTGAAAAGAAATCACGAACTATAAAGCCTTAAAAAAGGATTAGACCTGGCATGCCTCTTTTGTTGTGTATGTATGCCTTCTTGCCCTGTGTCTTAAGGTCTATTAAGATACATTATGAAGCATAAAATTAGAAGCATACAATCAAAGGGACTATAATTACAACATAAGGCTTCCCTATTGTTTGAAATATCACATACAAAGTTCAATCAAGGTATACTGAACTATTATTCTCCACCATGTGATTACATATCTTTTTTGTATCCAAGCCCCCAGACCTTTGGAACATTACTAGGTACTGTATAAGGTTCAAAATTTTCCATTTGGCTAAATCTGTTGTTCAGATAACAGTAATCACCGTGGAGTCAGTATGCACATTTATTAGAAATCTCAAGATTTAATGAGCAGATGCTAAAATAAACAGTGAACCCATTCAGTCCTCAGAGGATGTAAATCTTTCTTCTATGTAATGCCTCCAGAATTTTAATGCTTGAGGAAATGTATTTCTGCATGATACGTTAGTTACTTGAACTATACAACATTTCCTTTTTGTAAGTTATTGCATCGTGTTATTTAATGAGTTTCTGCTTTGAGCTTTCCTTGCTCTTAGAGACCATCAAATCTGGCTCGAACAGTCCGGCAAACATGGTCTGTGTTGCCAGGCAATAGACAAATGTATTAATGGATTTAAGCATACCCAGACAGGCTGTAATAAATGGAAGGGCTTGCCTGGCATGACATCAGCTCAGTCTCTATGGTTCTCAGTGCTATATTCTTAAGTTCTTTCCTTAAGCCAGGCACACAGACCCAAAACGTATTGCAAATAGGGCGTTATGTAGTGTGCTCACATCTCTGTTTACACCTCAGGCAACACAACAAAAATGTTCAGCAGCTCAAGTTTTACAATCTGGTACACTTTAATAGATGTGCAAGGTAACATGAACACAACTGAAGGTGTGCTGAAAATATTTAAATGTGTTATAAATAGGTCTAGCAGCTTGGTGATCTCAGTCGAGGAATGGTGAGAGAGTGGTTTTGTCCTCTAAAGTAATGCACTGTGCTCTCATTAACTGCTTTTGTTCCTTTCTTAACTTGTCCTTGTAAATCTAATTTGACCAACTGTGACTGTTAGAGAGATGCGTTATTTATACTGGCATTTCCAACTCCAGAGACGTTCTGAATAACCAATTTCATTCAGAGGCTGTAAAATACTGGCTCTCCGTGACAGCTGTTGGCTATATGACAATAGATAGACAGGTCTATCACTCCCAGCTTGTCACATATGATGAAGACCTCTTAACATCACATTTAAATGCTCTCCTTTAAAGGTCAGTTTTCAATGTACAATTTTAATATTACGACGGTTTCTAAAATGTAACCATTTTTTTTTGTTCCATAACCTAATGAAAGAGTAAAAGTGGCAAGTGAACAAAAGATGCAACAAAATGTAAGACACAAAGCTCCAAAATACTGGAAAATTTATGACCGACTGTGCTGCCACCCCTCTGGACTCCTAATCTGGACTTTTAACACCTTAAAAGATGACAATTATTTCTTAGTGTTCAATCTTTCTTCAATACTGCTTCAGCTGGTGACAAAGTAGTGATGCTAAAGGACAAAGGATCTCTGAAAAGCCAGTAACATAAGACAGAATGACTGTATTTGACCTCCTGGGATGAGAATGGAATAACACAGTGATCCTCTTTGAGAAAAAGATTTAAAAAGCAGTGTCTTTTCCAAGATGTCCAGAGTCAAAGTATGACCGAGAAGGTGGAAACATGGTGCAGTGACTTTAAGCTGCTTATCCAGTTTAACAGCGCTGCAGAAAGCCAGTGAGGGCAACAATCAGAGAGATGCTCCTCATATAAATAAAAATGGCCACAATTTAGCTTTGTGATAGGAACATAAGATTGGACTGCTTGAGAAATAACACAAATTTTATCTGGAATGATGAATATCCACAAATAATCCAGTAATAAATGCTTTTTTGTGTAAATTTTGTACTTCTGTTGTCAGATTGAAATAACAATTTGACACAATCTAGCTGAAAATGGATTTCCAGGCAAGACAAATATCCTGTCTCCTGTGTAATTTAGTCACATTGTTCCACAAAAAAGGAAGTGGATAGAAAATAAAGTGCTATAATCTATATATTGTTACCACACGGTGTGGACAACAAATAGCAAGTACAGGAAGCTAAATAATTACAATATGGATGAAAACATGGAGGCATTTATGCTTCTAATCACAGAGGGAAATAATATATTACCAAGAATAGATGTGATGTGTGAAGCGTCTCGCTGTGCCAAAAGAAAATGTGCAGTGCGGAAAGTCATTTTTAGGAGTCAAAATGGTAAAACCAGTTTTCTTCCTAGCATATTTCACTTTATTTTGCTTTTCTTAAACACTCTGCTGACTACAGTTGTTCTGTGCTGACTAAGCTTGGACATTAAAGCTTAGTTTTAATACACAGTTTTAAAAAATCTAGCAAGATGTTCAAAGGTAATAATTTCTTGAAATTTTCCCCTTCTACTTGGTTTATATATCTTTTTTGTAAAAGCATCTGTATATTTATAGTGCAATAAGGGGAAACACTGGGACCAATAAAGCCAAAACTACTGATATCACGATGAGAGCAGAAGATACAACTCTTCGATATTTGGAATACACGCTCAATTAAAACATGAAAGGAGCAGATAATTACTTAGAGGAAGAAAAAAACCCAATGATGTCCCTTAGTGAGGCACGAATGCCTCAGGTCAGTTTTATATTTTTATAATAGGTCTAATTCTTCTCAAAATATGCTAATAAATTACAAATTCACTGAATGTTAACTCCACATATAAATAAACATGGTGTTGTAATCACACAGCAGCAGCGTAGCATCTCTTCATCTCCTCAGACTCCAAAAGCCAGTGTTTATAATCACATCAGATCCATAAATAAAAAAGGAGTTAAAGATCGTGTATTAACAAGTTTTCTCAAAAAGTAAGCTGCGAGCCACTTTATTCAACTTTAGAGGGGCCATCATTTTCTTACAGTGTCTATAGAAGAGATGTAAATGATAGCTTAAAAAGATGTATGATGTTTTGAATGTGCCCAAAGATCTGTCTATGTATATGACCAGAACACATGGGAGCTATAAAAGTCCAGTAGGATGCACCCCCAAAACAAAAGACATAAAAGTAGTCTGATTACACAAAGGATTTACTTTATTTGAACTTAAAAAGTTTGTCTTTACATATCTATCTCGCAGTTAACATCATCAAATGTTAACCAATAAGAGCACTTGGTTGTACAAGTGACTCTAAAGCATCCTGCACCCAGCTTCTTGAAAGCTATAATAACCTGTGCTTTCTGCAAAGTTCTGCCATTTCCCTACAGCAGATGGACAGTGAGCCCACAGAAAGCCAGTGAAGCATGCAGAAAGCAGGTCTCATGATACAATAGAACATGCAGCAGAGAAAAGGGGCAGCAGTGAGGGCTCAGGTTCAGCATGTGTTCAGCTATTCTCTGCTCCAGATGTGCAATCTTGCCCTTTCAGCATTTTACCTAAACCCCCTGTGTTAGAATAACAGAGCTTTCAGACCAGTGCTTGTTTATCGATACAGTCCAACACATAATAAAAATTCCCTTATAGGGGACTCTTTATCTTGTCTTTTTGCCTGTCTTTATTTTGCTAGGTTTGTCAGTGTAGTCTTGCACTGTGCAGGACAGGCTTTGTAGCGGTGCCTATTTTTGCTGGTTATTACATTTCAAAAGGACAGTTCCACCACTATGATAAATCTAAGCCTATACATTATAGTGCAATTTTTCAAGATGCATAAAATAGCAGGAAATTTGATTTAATGCTGCATGGCAAGCATTCAAGGTAATGCACCCATTTTAATACAGATAAATAGCAGTTTAAAATTATATTTTGTTGTTCTTTCTTAATTGAATGTATCTCTAAAAGCCCGCAGAGCTGCTCTCAGACGGAATCAAACTAGCCAGATCACAACAGAAAATTCTTACAAAGGATCAAGTGAGTGATGTAACATGACAGTAAAGACGTTGCCCATCCTTTGTTCTTCTAGCTGCCCTACTTTTGTCAAATGATACCAAGAGAGACTTCAGGTACTGCTGCAGTAATTCAAGCTTTTATCCACACATAAGAAGAGGAAAGGAAACACTTTGAACTCTGCATGAACAGCAAACAGATGCTAATGAACATGATGTTCTAGTACAGGCCTCTGGCAACAGGATTAAAACAATTTAAAGGGGAGTGGGGAAGAGAAGATATTCACACAAGCAAGGATGAACATTAAAAAACACTATTCTGATGATGATTCATACATGGCGTGGTTAGCAGAACCAAGAAAATGCTTTTCCTTATGAACTGTTCTCATGATAATTTGAGTTATTTTTATGTAAAAATGATTTATTTCAAATGTTACATTAGAGTTCTTTCTAAAATTGAGTTTGCAGAAAGCGTGGCACAGTTTTCCTGCAAGCAATTATTTTATGCTTTTGAGATAAATTATTGAATACATCAAAATTAAGGTTTAAGGTCTTTCCAACTTTAAAGTGCTTTGTCAGTTTCCTTTTGTCAACATTTTCCCATCAAGAGCATAATATGAGCTTTCAAATGTACCCCTGAGAATTAAATAGAAAACTCAAATTTGTTGCATCATCATGCTAGCTGTGGATGAGAACAGAATGTCCTTTAAATCTAAGCCCACCGCAAGGAGAGTTTCGTATTTATCCACCTTTTTTGCCGACATAATGTGAAGTGTCAGAGTTTTGTCTATTATTATAGCGAACTGAACATCACTGCCTCCCACCCTAGTCCCTGCATCAACAGATCCAACTGTAATTGGTTATTTAACTGGTGTAGTTTATGTGAGATGATGGATGCAATAGTGAAGGATGAGGCATAAAATTGCATATAGTGAGACAGCCAGCCAGCTAGTTCTGGTACGAAAGGTTGGAAAATGTCATAAGCTGCATCGTGGTGTAGCAATAACAAGCAGAAGCATAGTAACAAACAGACACATGAATAATGTATTTACATGTGCACACGTATGCCTCATGCACACACAAACACACACATACACTACAGTACACGCGTGCTTGTGCATGCACACAAAACAAATCTCGTCAAATAAATGCTTGATTATAATGTATGAAATGTTTCTGATCAGTCAGCTGAAAAACTAATTTCATTTTCTCATTAGGAGTTGCTGCCTGAGGCTCGTTCTCATGTCAATGTTTATTATTCTGAAAACAGAAAATTAAAATCATCAGCTTGGTCAGAATCAGAGCTGTGAATCACTATTTACGACTTAGGGAGAGAAAAAGAGGGAGAGAGTGAGAGGTGGGGGGGGGGGGGGGGGGGGGGGGGGGACGACATATGAAAGACTGGACAACAATTGAAGGAAGTCATTTCATTTTACTGAGCCAGTGGATTTATAGCCAACGTGACCTTTAGTTCTGCAGAAATTTGTTGCTTTTCAGACACTCATCATGTTTCTTATTTAACACAAGGTGCAGTGGGTTAGTGAATAGTTTCCATTTGATTAGTCAGTCGATCTTAACCAGTTAATGAATTGGTTTTAGAGCTAAAGTGATAACAGAGTAATTTTCAGTGGAGCTTTTTTTTTTCCTGTTTTCTTGAACAGCAAAAATATTCTAATTTTCAGAAAAGGCTAAAAGCATTATTTTTGTACACAATTTAACTCCAGAGAATATAGAAACAAACATGCAAGCACACATACCAAAGCAGTATGTTCAAGATACCTTATTAAACTAAACCATGAACTGTCAAGACTACAATGATAAATTAACTGCAAAGATTTTGCAGCGAAAT
This sequence comes from Rhamphochromis sp. 'chilingali', assembly GCF_963969265.1. Taxonomy (NCBI): domain Eukaryota; kingdom Metazoa; phylum Chordata; class Actinopteri; order Cichliformes; family Cichlidae; genus Rhamphochromis; species Rhamphochromis sp. 'chilingali'. The sequence continues at coordinate 33,756,023 of NC_137933.1, read as the reverse complement.
ACTGATATAATCACACATTTTCTAACTTGTTTGTAAGATTTTAATATTGATTACATCTAGATTGCAATAGACTGAATTAGGGATACAATGAGATAATGGTTGAGGCTGATATTGACTAGTTTACTAGTTTACTGCCATTAGCCTGTTTGCAAATAAAGCCTCCTTTATGCGTGCACTGCAGCCCTTAACTTTTCTAGACATTGCTTCCCTACAAAAAGCAAAAGGCAATCTGTCTTAGAGTTTATGGGAGATAAACAAGTGCAGGTATGTGGAGGAGGGTCACTGGCAAATGGGAAACAAATGAGACAAATATAACAAAGATGAAACTGATCAGAGTGGGGCCGACAATTACAAAACACAGGGACACGGAGACAAGAAATAAGACTGAAAACAGTGTAAGAGACTAATATATTAATCTGTGTGATGTCCAATATTGCAGTTTTGCACCAATGTGAGAACTGATGCAATACACAGCTGGCTTGTTGTCAGCTAACTTTGGACAACCTGATTGTTGTTGATTATGCTCGAAAACAGCTGCAAAGCACATTTATTCACACCAATGATAAACAGCTGTATCACATCAAGTTTTCATTAGCTAAATGGAAGCTAGAATAAAGCTGGACGATTTTAAAACTTTATTTTAAATGATGAAAAGTTTTTTGTTTACCTGCCACAAAAAGGGAAATGTATGTCAACAAAAATCACATAAATAAATAAAAACACAAACTTTGCTGCAGGATTTTTAAACATTTTTTTAATGAGACATGTATATCTTATGTAGAGGCTTCCTCATAGTGGGAAGATGATCACTTCCTGATAGCCTATTCAGCTTATTGCGGTGTTTTGTATCTTTTAGCGCATTGTTTTGGTTTTAGGGCTAACAGCGTCACTGTTTTGATTCATTCTCATACTTCTCATTGGATCCATATGCAGGAAGCAGCCTTTTCAGGCCTTGAAAAGCTTCTAAAAATCCACGCGCTCCTTGCCAAACAACAAATGCCAGAAAAATAAAGCTAGTGAGTAGCAAGTAGGTCTTTTAGCAGCTAAAATGACAGATATTCCCTTTAATTATATACCTAAAAAGCATAATTGGATTTAAACTCTATGTGAAAATAGTTACCATGTTAAAAATATATAAGTGCAGTTTTGGACCTCTAACATTTTGAAACTGCATATTTATAACTCCATGTTGGAGCCGTACTTCATGGATTCATACCTTCTAACCTTGGCTGGTATTTTGATCCCTTTCTTTGGATCGTCTGTACATGAAACAGGTTCCAATTTCCATTTGTGCCTAAAAGTCTGCCACAGTGATGTAAACTACTGCAATAGTTACAACATGGACCCACATTTGAAAGGCATATGGCCTCTTCTTTTCTGGATTTCAAGGTTATTTTGTCTGGGTAGAGTTAATGTGAGTGTAGGGTTATACTCCAGACACATCAAGCCTCCCAAATCCTTCTAAGTGTGAAAACATTTTGATATAATTAAAAAAAAGATCAAACAAGGTGTTTCCCCTATAGAGTTTGATTTATTTTTTATTTTTATGATTAATATGATCAAAGCACACAAACTCTATGTGCATTTTAAGCACTTTGATTACTGTTTAATTGTATAACTATGACTATGACTATTTACATGGGTGAACTGAAGGTTGTATGGCTGATACCAATTTCTACAACTATATCAGTGATATAATTGATATAGCTGACCAATTTCTAGTGTGTGGTGATTCAGGCCTGGTTGCTTAACCAATTAACCAATTCTAAATTGACTTCTTGCTGCCATTAAAAGAATCAGGCTTCTCTGCACTGTACTATCCTGCTCTGAATCTAGGTCTAGGGCCTTGTAGACTTCTTATTGATGCAAGCTCACGTCAGTCCATTACTGTGGCGTTCAGTTGTGCTTCAGGTAATAGTACATTACAATCTTACTGTAAAGATCTAGCCTTGAATAAATAATGGCATACTTGCTGTTATATTGGTTTGCTTGAAAATTGCAATATACTGTATGTACATAAAGTTTAAATATTGAATATAGTTATATAGTAATATTTTAACACCTAATTAATCAAAAAGGGCCAAAATGACTCAAATGATTCTCAAGAATTTAAAGGTTATAAGCTCTTGGCCAAATAATATTTCAAAAATAACTCTATATACCTTTGAACATCTTGCTAGATTTTTTATATAGGTTACAACAAACCTCAGATGTGAGAATGAATAATGAATAAATAAGAAATACTTTATTGATCTTGAGCAGATTTCTCTCTGCTACACAGACTCTTGTATTATATAGACTGATGGATGTCATATGAAAATTTTCTATATCTACCCTTTTCGCAATGGAGCTGAATCAGTTAGTTTGAGCTCCTCTGCCTACCCAGTAAGTGATGGTCAGGATTATTCACGGTGGATAACAGTTTGTTCGGTGACTTTGTCTACACTACAGCTTCAGAAATATTCAGTTCGCAGCCAGTCATAGACCCCAGTCTTCCTAATCAGTTTATTCAGTGTGTTGGTGTCACTAGAGCCAGTGCTGCTCCCCCGGGAGACCACAGTAAAGTTGTTACAGAATCTCAGCCTGGTCATCATTTTTGTTGGTCAAACAGTTGTTCAGTCTTTCAGCATTGTCACATGCTGCCATGTGAACACCCAGGAACTTATACTCCTCCACCCCACCAACATCCTGTCCCAAGACAGAGAGTCCTCTTTCTTCTGAAGTTGATTACCATCTCTCTGGCCTTATTCATATTCAGAACTCCACAAAATCATCCACTAGTGCTCTGTCCTCCTCTTGCCTATCACTAATATTACAGATTCAATCAGAGTTTTCCTGAAGGTGGCCTGACCTGGAGTTGTACCAGACTCCAATATGTACGGGGTGAACAGGAATAGAGATAGCATGGTCCCCTTTAGAGCTCCTGTACTGCACATTAACAAATTCAAAGGAGCGCTATCCAATTTCACATACTGTGGCATGTTTGGTATTTGGTAATCTATGAGATGGTGGAAGGGTTTACTGACATTTCCTGTGGCTTCTCTCTCCGTAACAGCAGCCGAATTGTGTTAAATACACCTGGGAAATCAAAGAAGGTAATATGTGTATTTTATCAGTAAAAAGAGAAATCTGACTCACAAGACCTCAGTTCAGATGTATCAACTGTTCTGACAATGTACCTGAGATCAGCCCAGAGACTAAAGTGCAAATCATCAGATATCTCTTTAATGTGTCTGGGTGGCAAGTGAAGAAAATTTGAAAGGGCTAGCAAAAAGCTTTGGATGTTTATGAGAGAGCAGGGTTGGGCACCACATAGGACAGTTGCTTGAGAGGACAGCTTGCTGGTTTGAAAGTCTAAGGCCAGCCTATTGTCAGAAGAACTGGACATCAGCAACACCTGTTTCAACGAGAATTCTTCAGCACATATTTGTCCACATATTTGTAAATATGGTCTTACTGCTGCCCAGAAACTAGTCCCAAACAAAGACAGCTTAAAAATGAGCTGAAAATACCAGACCACAAAAAATACCACATGTTTGCAACCATGTGGCACAGCAGAAAAACTGAGATGAACTGTTTTTTCCAATTAATAAAAAAATCTTAAGCATTGCCGGTATTGTTGATGAAGTACTGGAGCTCATCTGGATCCTCAGTTTACCCAAAAGGTAAAGATTATGGTTAAGTAACATTCGGTAAGGGGGTTTCAGAGGATTTATAAGGTAGATGGGAACATTATCTGTGCTTAATATAAAGAAATTCCCTCAAAAAAGCCAGTAAAGTCCTCCATAGCTGTCTCCTGATGTGACTGTTACGCAGCATATCAGATGCATATCAGATGAATGAAGGAGGAAGCTTGAAACCTGGAGCACCTTTGGGATGCCCTCAAGGCAGCCTTCTATTCCATATCTGATAACTCCATAAGCAAATTCTATGACTGTTTGCCAACTATTCTCCAGAGTAAAGGAAGCCATATTAACTTTTTATTTAAACTCTAATGAAAACAAATGGACAGATTTTTCATTTGTTAGTGTTTTTCTTGACTATATTTCTTGACTATAATTGTATTAATCATAATAAGTAACAAAACCTAGAAATTTAATTGTTAATGACTGGCAAAAATATATATAAATAATGAAAACATTTCAAAATCAATTCATATATTTCAGAAGCAGTTAGGTGAATGGCAGACCCTCATTGTTACCATGAGATTTTGTTGTTATAAATGTGAGGACTTTCCAACTTCATCACTTGATTCTGCCAGAGTAGCTTTACATGGTTTGCAGTTTAAAATAACCGTTAATCTTTGTTTGCATATATTTCTTATCTTTGTGCAGCTTCTCAGTGATTTTAGTTCCTTCCCCTTTTCATTTAAACTTACTTTTGTGTGATTGGCTGCCCTCTGCAAACAAAAGACTTAAAAGGTAGTTGAGTGAGGTCTGTATCTGTGTGCCTCGGATTATATTAAAAATCTTCATTCTCAATTCATTTCACTTCAGGGCAGCACGGTAGCACAGTGGTTAGCAGTGTTGCCTCACAACAAGAAGATCCTGAGTTTGATTCCACCATCTGAATGGGGCCGTTCTGTGTTAGCATGGATTCTCTCCGGGGACTCTGACTTCCTTCCACAGTCCAAAGACATGCAATTAGTGGGGTTGGGTTAATTGATGTATTCTAAATGGGCCAAAGGTGTCAGTGTGAGTGCTTTCTGTATTTGCCCTGCGTCAGATTGGCATGTTTTCCAGGGTATATACAGCACCTATGGTAGCTAATCAAATTGTATGTACACTGACTTATTATTTGAAACTTTAGCTATGTTTAACCTGAGCAACTACACTGTAACAGTATATAGCCGATAAAAAATAATGTATTTTAGATTCTCAGCCTGAACTTTTACCAATTCCTAAAATGTGGTTATATACTATGGTATATGCAGAGGGTATTTCACTAAAATTTGATTTGTAGAGGATTCTTTGTATTGAGGTGCAGCCAGCCATACCTTGCTATAAACAGACCTTATTCCATATCACAAAAACATGTGTCCTGACCTTTCCACCAGAACCTTTCATTTATTTTCTAATATAGTTCCCCCTGTGACTTACTCTGTTCTATAGTCATAGAAAAGGTCAAAGCAAGCACTCATGTCTGATGTCTCCCTGCAGAATTAGCTGTGTCACCTTTAATTTCTTCAAACTTTTTCATATAATAGTATATGTTCAATATTCACGGCGTATTAAGCATGGTGAATGTTCCATATTCTTTCTGTGAATGTGAAAATATGAAGCAAATAATAACTAAGCATCTTAATTTCGATGTTTCTCCCATCTGCTGAATCCAGCTGCTCAGTATAAAAGGAATTTCTTGAGGTTTAACTGCTATGCTGCTGTAAGATAATTGAAAAGCTTTAGCCTACAAATATGTAAAAACATACAAATATTGAGATCTGTAGCATTGTAGACTTTGAATGCAGCAAAGAAAAATCATTCTCTATTCCTAAAAACAGACACGAAAGAAGTCGAGAAGGGTGTATCTTTTATCCCAACCCCATTCATCCAAAACACAGACGTTTCTTTAATAACCAAAAAAAAAGGATGAAGGGATGTGATTTTCCATTAATCAACAATGGCAGAGCAAGCTCATTTGTATTGTTCCGGGGTGCAATTCTGAATTTAGGACATTGTGAAGAAATGACCCCCTTACGCCTGTGAACAGCTTTGAGAGGAAAGGAGGGGGAGGGGCTTGTCAAACCAATGTTGATTGATGATGCTGCCTGAGATTATGAACACAGAATTAGCACATTAGGACTTCTATGATAAATAGACGACCAAGACCAGCTAGTCCCCAAATCACCTCAAAGAGCAGTTTGACTAACTGACTGCACCACCAGTTTAAGCTGATTTCATTGGTCACTTTTGCGTTTGCACTGAAGCTCCTACTCAGCTGTCTGTCAACAATATGATCTGAATTACAAAATTACAAAATGTAGAGACACAATTTATCTGTTTCAGCTGAAGTAAAAATTTTGTTAGGAAGACGGTTCAGATTAGCGTCCAACTTAGCTGGTTACTAAGCTGGATGCAAAGACAGTAGATAGACAGCCACTGTAAAGTCACCCATTCATTTGTGAAGTACCACTACAAACACCTTGCATTGTGTGTTTTTGTCAACACCATCTTGGTGTATCAAAATCCGATGTGGTGAGCTTATCTGACACTATGTTCACTAGCTAAAGACTCGTGATTAACAAGTCATTTTTCAATGAGCATATCTGAAATAATCGTCTTTTCTGACTCTTGAAATGACCGTGATTTACAAAATGGACTTAACAAATTGGTTTTACCCAATAACCTGAAACCAGATAATTGTTTATTGAAGTTATAAAGCAAGGGTTTATGTTGCACTGATAGGCCCCTGCTGGCCACTAAAAGGAACCTATTTCTTGCCTTCATTTATCAGACCTGAAAGCTATGTCTACCATTTATAATTGTAATCTAATAGTATCAAGCATTAGCCAGTGAAGTGGTGAAACTCTTCTGGCTAGAAATGATCATAGGTCAAGGTTGGAGCCAAAACTAGGAACTACATTAAAAGGTCATTCAGTTCATGAGTGGGGTGGCTGTGACACAGGAGGTAGATCAGGTCATCTACTAACCAGAAGGTAGGTGGTCTGCATGCAAAGTATACTTTGGCAAGATACTTAACACTGAGTTGCTCCCGATGCATTCATCACAGAGTGTGTGGGTGTGTGTGTGTGTGAATGTTAAGAAATAGAAAGCACTCAGATGTAGAAAAATAGTATATGTAAAGTGCTTTGAGTGCTATAAGAATCAGCCCATTTACAATGAAGGGAGCTTTGGTGGATTTTAGCGATCAAAACCAATCATGATGTCTTTTCTCTCGCTAATCTTCGCTTGCCTCCGAACAAAAACCAATTGTTAGCCATTTTACAATGGGTCATATTGCATAGCTATGTTGGATGGCTTATCTTACATTTAACTTTATATTTATTTATTTTTACCTTTTCTTTTATAACTGTAACCCCTGATATCTGCTCATTTTCTCATCCACCTTCATGTCAGCTAAACTCCCAACTGCTATCTTTACTCTGATTATGATATGTACAAACATCTCTTTCTCTAATTCTATCGTCTGACAGGTTCTCATTTTCTCAATACTCAAGTATTTTTCTTCTTTAATGAGGCTACCGCAAAAACTGATGAATGTCTCCAGCTCCTCTGATGATGGTATTGGCGGTGAATGCATTAAACAACAGTAATGCTGTCTATACTACAGCGTGTACAATCACTGTGTACTATACAATCTACTGCTGTTTTCATACATATGGAGTGATGATCAACATTTTATTCACATCAAGTGGACTTTCTGACAGTAAAATTAGCTGAATTCTGTGTTTTTTCTGTGCTGTATTTTGTAATCTAACAGTTTCCACCTCGTGTTAGTTTGTTGTTGTGTTAGTATGCAGTCAAGCTTTTCAGCATTTCTACTGTCCCTTGGATTTTCTGTTTCTTTGTATCTTTGTGTTTCTTTGTTTCCTCATATGTCTAATTCTTTCCTTGTGCATGACCTAAAGCACACGTAAAGCTCTATAATAATAAACTGGTAGTAATAACATTTAGTTATGAGTATGATTGCACTTATTATTGATTATTTCAGCGATGTGTGGTTGGCTGCGAATATGAACTTTTTAAAGCATTTTTTGAGTGTGTTGGAATATTGGTTAAGATGGTTTTCTCTCCATCAGCTATATGATGAATATGGCTTTGTTTCTGTCTACTCTGCTGTCATCAATAGGCCTGCTGTAAACTTACCTGAAACACAGTCCAAAGCAAACACAGAAAAGGCTTTATGAGGGGAGAAGGAGCTATTTCAGTGTGCATAACTGGCTGCACACCTACACCTGATACCGCAGATATTAGGGTGGAAACCTTTCAAAGCATGAACTGGGTGTTTTTCAGCAGTTTCTTTTCGTCTGTGTTCAGCTGTAGATATGAATTTATTTGAAAATCTAAACAACCTACGACTTTCTTTTTGTAAATGTATAATCATAATCTCCTATTGACAGTATGTGAATAAAACCTTTGTCTAAACTAGAGGGTCTCTTTGTAAAATGAAGCTTAAAGTATTTCCATGGTAGATCTGCTTTCTTTGGCTGACTGCACTGTTGAATCACACAATACTAACCACACTGACTTCTATTACCATTCTCCAGCTTGCTTCTCTTTACTAATTTTGCCCTTTGTTGACAGCTTGAGTGCAGAAAAACCACAATGTTATACATTCACAAAAGGTGTGAAATCTGATATCAATAAAATTTCGACTACATGGATTTATCCGCCTTTTGATGTTTTCATAGGAGCTGATTCTGACATGGCAGAGGCGTAGAGGAAGAAGACTGAGGAGAGTTATTTAGTGCATGATGTGTTGAATCAGATAGAGAAACTTGTATGAAAAAGCCACTTAGACACCACTGAGCAAACACGCAGTGATCCAGTGTTTGAGCTTGTGGACTAAACGAGCAAACAAATACCATGTTAGCTGAAAACTTTCCAAAGCTACACAACATCACACAATTTTTCTTCATAGCAACAAAAATGCAACTCTTCATTTAGGCTCGCTGAAGATCCATGCAAACTGCTGCTCTTTTAAGACAGGGCAGCATTTTGGCCATAACTAAAAAAAGCCAAACAACTAAAATATTCATCGGTATCATCGTTCATGCATTCATTTATTCATAGAACTTTATTAATCCCGAAGGAAATTCATGCATTATGTAATATAATACATATCAAAACAACGACTCGCCTTGAATTTTAGTACAAGTGCCAATGTTTTCATAATAATTATTTTGATGAAATTTCCTTTACTTTGTATTCAGGTGGCTAATATTGTTGTTTCATGTAAAATATATGGATTGTCACAAGATTTGAGGGAGTTATTCATTAAACTGGTTTAGTCACTTTTAGATGTTATAAGAGTAGATTTTGATCTGAGGGATTTTCTTTCCTTTACTCCTCCACTCTGCCATATTACTGCCCATAGAATTTACTTGCAGGCTATGCTGGCATTAACATTAATATAATTTCCTTAAATAGAGAAAACAGCAATTCATATTGCCAGCCTGACACTAATAAAATATTTAGAAATTTTTTGAAAACATATTGAAAATCTAGAAAATGATCACCTGTAGTGTAAATCTGAAGCGCAGTGAGTTTTGCTGCATGTATGTGCAGCAAAACTCACGCTCATAATAAACAATAGGCAGCATGGCCTTTTAGGACTAAAATGACTGTAGGTAATAATGTGTTGAGGGTAAGTGAAGACCTCTGGCACCCAGCGAGACCCCCAGCTCTGCTTCTTCCCTCTCCTTTAGCTGGCCCCTTCTCTCTCTGCAGGCACTGAACAAAGAGAGGACCCAAACAATGGATCACTCTAAGAGTTGAATGGCTTTGCGGGTCAAGCACTAACCCCCTCCCTCTCCCTGTTTGACAGAAACACAACCCACACTTGTTCTGCTGAAGAGAGGCTGACCCTCCCGGCAAAGAAATAATGAACACTGTCTGGGCATTAAACTGATAAAACTACGGGGACTGGAATCAGTTTGGCAGACAAATCACCTCTAATGGCGTGAGGCTGGAGCCTGTCTTCTGTCCTGTCTCTCTCCTCTTCATTACAAGTCTACTGTACACTGTCCAGGCATCCATATAGTCATGTTAAGCTGCTCAACAGAGTTCATAGCTCAGGACGTGACCTTAAAGAGCAGCTGTCCACTCTTTTTCTTCAGGCATCACTCGTTTTTTACATTTACTTCATTTTCTGTTTTCAATCTTGGTTGCTTGTAATGGTGTTGCAAACAAAGAGGCCATCATATGCAGTCAACTGGAAATGTGTTTGGGGAGTTATTTGCTAGGCAAATTGACTGATCAACTGCCACAGAAGCCTCTGTTGATAAATAAAAGCTCCGCCTATCACATCTCTCGCAGCATCAGGGTTCAACCCAGACATTTGCATGTTTCATAGTCAAATTTGTTAAAAATACGTTTGCAAATCATTTCTAGAATTTATTGTGCACCTTCTTCCTGGAGTTTCACAGCAGCTGGCAGGTTGTAAATCACATCACAGAAAGATGAAGAATTTCTTTTCAACTGCCTTCCTGTGCATGTCTGAACCATCATGTTCAGTTGTTGTATGGATTCAAAAACACAGTCAGGCATCTGGTGCTGTAAGGTTAAGGAATTGTTTTAATGTTATAAATTATGTGCAAATGCAATTAGATCCAGGTCTGTTCATAGCCCCGGCAAGGTACGATAAGATAAAACTTAATTATCCCCATAGGGACGATGGGTAAGATCATCATCATTTACTGATGCCTCCCTCCTCCGCTTCTTCTTCCTACACTTTAACTTTGCTCCTTCTTAGCTCTAACGCCTGTATGGTGTATCAACTGCATTTGAGCTCCTGTCATATTTGTATATGGCAGCCATGACACTTCTGCGGAGCTCAAACGGTGGTTTTAAAGCTCCCTGTCTGCATGGGCAGCTGAGGTCTGGAGGCATCCAAGCTGTTCAGTCTTTCACCTTCGCTCGCGGCCCCTCCCCCAGGTCAGCGGCCATACATTAGATCAAGCTAGGCCTCAAAGGGTCAAGCAACCAGTGCCAATCATTCCACAGTGCACGATACGCAGGAGGGCAAAAAAAACTATAAGCCTTTATAAAAAATATTATCTCTTTATCATTTGGTAGTCAGTATGTTTTCCCTGATATAGTATTTATCCCTTATTTGCAATAATGTCACGAGTTGAGATGCCAAATTTAATCTGCCTTCAAAATCTACTACTAGTAAAGAACTGTGTTAGAATTTTAATGTTATATGTGCAATTTCCTGAAAAATCTCCCATATAAAAATAGAACTGTTTTTACATGCTGTACAGGTATTTCTGTTTAATGTAAGCAGTTTAAATAATTCATAATGGCTATTTTATACTATTTCCCAATTTAATGTAAATTAGCAGTCATTTAAAAGTGTTCAATAAAAATAAAAATAGTAATAGTAATATTAAAATGGCAACAACAGTGTGACAGACATGTATACACCCTTTTCTTTTTTAACCCTGTTCTTTCCAAGCTCCTTACAATAATAACAACATGGTGTTTCTGACTGCTCTCTGTGTATCTATGCCTGCATATACTCCAGACTGCACTGTAAGGAAACTCTATGGCTCATTTGCCTCTGCTCCTGCACCCTGAGAATTGACTGTGTAAAAGAATCATCCTCAGCTTGAATCTATTATCACCTGATCCTGTACTGTTGCAAGTCTGCCAGGTCCACGGATAGAACAGTCTCACGTTTAACCCTTTCCTCTCTGCTGGATGGCATTCTCTTTCCCTGACTATTACCAAGAGTAAATGTTTTTCTTCACCCTCTCCAATGAGTAATTTTTGGTGTCGAACTTGTCTCTAACCTTTTCCTACCCCCTTTTGTTTGGCTTTTGTTTGGCAACAGCTGTTATCATGGATTTCTTTTTCTTTTTTTTTTTTGGTCAGCTGTGATTGCTTCGGGCAAAACAGGAGCAGATGGTGTTTTGCTATGCATGAATGGAGCGTTAGAGGAGTTGGACTGAATAGGCCAAGTTTTGAATGGTGTCTACACAGCACCTGCCTCTTGTAGCAGCAGGGACATCCTAGTGGCATGATCTGTCTTGGCTTTGCTGCCATCGTAAGGGATGAAAGAAAGAAACAGAGGGGGAACCTTGTTGGGTACCGTCCATATTTATTGATTTTCCTGCAAGTCGTGGCATAATGTGGTGTACAGTCAGTTTGAGTTAATTGGATGTGACACAGCATGCACGTGTAATCTATCACTCTAGTCTCCTGGTACACTTTATCAGTTTTGTTGCCATAGAAACATGTTGGCTCTGTAATAGCCTATATTAACAGGCTAAGTAAGTTGCAATAAAAGGCAATTTCAGAGTTGGGATCCTCTGCTGAACACAAAGCCTATAAAATACTGATGAAATAAATCGGAAAGTGGCAGCAGGGGGAGAGCGAGCTGGATTTTTATATTCTTAAACTAAACAAAGTCCAAATAAAAAGAAACTGCTATCATTTCCATGCAATGCAGGGACATCTGTCAACCTCTGGGGCATGATGATCTGTCACAATAAAAAAAAAGAAGCTTTTTCAAATCACTGACAGCTTGCTGAGCTTTTTTTTTTAGAGCAACTGTATAATTCAACTGAGGATAAATGCTCCAGATGCATTTGGTCTGCAAAACACTGACAATGCACAATAACAAACTGAGCTAACCATAATAATCTGAAACAAACCAGTCCCTAACTCATATTTTCACTGATGTTACTGTTATAAACAGTTTTTCTTTGGACTTTCGATGTTTATTCCATGACCTTTATTACGTTGACTGTAAGGTAGTAGTGGCTTTCTTATCTGCTTTCCATTTCTGCTTAAGCTACACTCAAATACATGGTGTTTAAACATTGTTTAAACATTAGATAACAGCAGATTGTGATCTGTTTCAATATTCTATTTATTATGATCACATACAGTTAATCATTTACTGTTGTGGGGAAAGAGGATTATTCATTACTAGCACCAAGTCACCAGAGTACAGACCAGTGATGTGCGTTTTTCTTTTGGTGCATGCTAACATGGAGGTATCAGATCTGTGACAGCGTACCAGTGCACAAGCTGACAGAGGTCACAAGACTGGCAGATCAGACTTACCTTAACAGAATTCAACAAAAGCAGGGGATAAGCCTAATGGCTGAATCACTCGGTCTCCAAGGCAACATCATTGTGCTGAATTCCGTGGATGGAAAATGTGTGTACACATGCATGTTTCTTGTGCAAACGTGTTTGCGAAAGATCAGAAAGATGGAAAGGGAGCAAAAGAGTATAAATCTAAATATTTATGCATGGATCAAGTTTTCTGCAGCCTGATAAATTTATAATTGTTATATTTGTTATATTATATTTCCCCTAAAATTCATAAAAATAATATTTTAAAATTAAATCAAAGTGCTAAATTAACTGACTAAATCAGAAAGGTTGCAAAGGGTATCATAATATTTACACTAAGCCTATTGAATATTCTATTAACTTTGCTAAGAGTCTTTGTCTGTGGTGCTCCTTCAGTCTGGCAGGTCAAAAGTTCTCTAAACAAGCGTTACCATTGGTCAGGGATGTCAGCAGTCCGGCAGACTAACAGAGCAGCCAGCAGCCCCTTCCAAACAAAGTTCACTATTCATCTCAAAGGTCAATAGTTCTCTCTGTGAAGCTCATCAACGCAAGGTCAAGAATTCTTTAAATGTAGTCAGCCATTTCACTGGAGGTCTGATTCCTCCTAGTAAACAAAGCTTGACATTGGACTTGTAGAGGCAGATGTCTCTGCACTCTACTGGATCAGGTCTTATTAGGGAAAAAAAGGGTTGTTTTTCCTCCTTTTTCTTTAGGAGACAATGTTTAGGTTGCCGTATCATAGTGGCAGGTTCTGCATCTGCGACCAGACTGTGCGAGTGACTGCAGCGTGGGTCTTATGGTCAGATGGTCAGTGTCAGCAGGGCTTTTGTTAAGCTCATATTGTATCTGTGCAGTGAACGGGAAAATAACAAAAGAGCAAAATAAATCATTAAAATACAGAATCCCTTAGCTTCCACATCTGACTCCTTAGTCATCCTTGGCACTCTGCCCACCAACTGACCTCAGTGGGGAAGAAGGGGACAATTAGGTCACTTCATGACTGCATTACTCAAATGACATATTAATGTCATACTGCCCTTCATGCATTTCATCAGCCTTAGTTAATGATGAGGACAGGAAGAAAGAACTGCATAAGTTATTGACTGCTTCATTCTGTGATCATATCATATTGCACCGAGGAAACAAATGATCTTATGGATACAAGGCTGATGCATAAGGCAGGTGAATACATTTATTTATTCACCTATTCAGATGAAGCCAGCCTTCATGATCCGGGGATGTATAGCAGTGTATTATTCTTCTAAATTATGTGTGTGTGTATAATGGTGTTTTGAAAATATCTGTAACCTTTTTATTGCACAGTCCCATAACTCCAACCCTGGCTATGAGATATTTGTACACACAGTGACCGCAGTACTGAGGGGTTATGGAATAACAAGAAGCTCCATGCATTATTAATGGGCTCTGCTGTGAATCTGTTCAGAATAATAACAGCGATTTCCCAGAGCCTCATTACTGTGTGTTTTTAAAGCATGTGTTTGGTATCCATGGACACCCGCTCTCACATTCTCTTCTTCCCCCTGTATTGAGATTCAGGTCATGCACGGCACTTGCTGTTTTTAATTTTCATTTCATCATAAGCACTTTAAGACTGTTGCCAGTGCTTATTTGCAGTTTTCCTGCAGACCTCTTCACTCAGGCTTCTGACAGGACAGATGCTGCAATTAATCACGGCAGAGAAATGGGCATCACTTCCACACCGAGCTGAAGAACCAATCACCGCAGCAGCAGAGGCAGCAGAGGCAGGCCTCCGCTCCAAATTACAAATGCCTTCCTAAAACTAACTAATTGAAAACAAACCAAAATGTGAAAATTCTATCAAGCCGCTATCACAGAAGCGCAGGAGCGAATTCACTTTCCTAATTTGTAACTAACATTAACCCGTGTTTAAAATGTCTCAGCTGCCATTGGAAGAAATAAAGGCCCCTTCTCTGGGCCAGTGGATTCACAGCCTATTGTGAAGATATGATAATTATTGTTTGCCTGCCTTCCCTCCCCCGCTCACCATATTATTCAAGGGAGCACAGCAAACCCCTGGGGATGTCTTGGAAATGAAGTGATTTTAAAAGGGAGTAAGAAAGAGGCAGAATCCAGTGCACTGGTGTGTGAGAAGGGGACTGTTATTGAGACAAGTACCAGTTACATGCTGACCTCGTCCAGTATCAACACTGTTTTTACACACAGTAACAATGGACTTCCATTCAAATCACTGAGAAACAGCACACAGTATAATAAAGCCAACATGAATGCTCATATAACCTTGTAAAGTATTGTTCTCATAGATTTACTTCATAGAAAACATACAAATTTATCTTTTTATATCTGGTGAGCGCTATGAATATCTATAACTGCGGTTCTCTTCAATAACTAATAAGGAAATAAAGGAGTTACGAATAGAAATTATGATTAATATAAATTTTGAAAGAAAACAGTTCCTTCAAATAAATATTTGTGATTGAGAGTTTAATTTTCAACAGAGACACAAAGAAATATATAATACTTCATACAAAATTATGGCTACTATCATATTAGTGGTGGAATGTCTCTGGATTCGTCTTCATGGCTGAGCAAAAACTCCAACATTAATTTACTTTTTCTATCTTGAGCAGAAAACAACCTTTTCAGAACTCCATACGGATATGCATCGACTCTATGGACAGTTTTCAAATGCAGTTGGTTTTTAAGCAAAATACAAACAAAATTAATTGCTGCTATTGTAACTCATAAAAAAGTATAAAAGAGCAGAAATGCACTATGTGATATAGCAATCCACAGGTCGTTTAACAATGTTTTAATTAAAGCCTCACATATTAAAACTTTACAACAGGTGATATGAAAAATGTACAACATTTTCTTGTTTCTTTTTTTCCCCCGGGACTTCTGTACAGCTGGCAAAAATACCTCCGATGCCTTTTCAGTTGGCTTTGGCAGTGCAACAAACTGGCTCTGCTAGTTTTCTTTTTTCCATTTTTTTTTTTTAAACAATGACAGTATCAAGGAGCAGAGTAAAAATACATCAATCCCCAAACCATCTGCCTTGATCCAGAAATTTGTATTTACCATAAAATATCCCCTTTCTTACACAAAATAAAAACATAATTTAATTGTTAAACATCTGAAGTAAAAACAAATAGATTAAAGAAGACTTTTTTTGGGAGGGTGCCAGTTACACACTTTTCGGCAAATCATCTGGAGGGTAAATTACTGGATAAAGGAGGTCTCGTCTCTTCCCACTCTACGAAACATGTACAGCAGATTACAGCTAGAGTGATGATGGGATGAAATAAATGATTTATGGCAGTTTCTCTCTCTGTCTGTTCAGTCGTTCATCCACAAATCTGGATCCCAAGACAGTCTGCATTTGTGAAATGTTTTACATTTGTGTTCCAACACCACTGGGCCTCCAACATCCGATGATCTGTAGAGTTACGTCTGCAAGAATGATGGGTGAAAGAGAAAGGTTGGACTAAAGAAAGTTTGCTATATACCGGCCAGTGTGGGAGCAAAGACGGATGGTTACTGGTTTCCAGCAAGGATCCTGTGAGTCATTCAGTCCAGGCAAGAGCTGATAAAAATCCTTTTGATGAAACGCATTCAGAGCGTCCTCACACTGCGCTGAACTGACAACTCTGGCCTCATAAATAAAGCTTTATTGTTAAATAAAACAATGAAAGATTTGCTTCTTTCAACATACTGTGTGTCCAGTCAGTTCAAATTGAAAACTGAAAGACCTCACAAACAAATAAACAATCACTGGGTGCTCGCCCTAAAAGGCTTCTGTCATAGCTTAGCCTATTTTATAGACAAAAACCCAGTTAACATATTAATCCCCTGTACACGCATGTGCATATCTGTCTATAACAATGGACAAGTTCTTTGTATAACATTCTAAATCTTACACACACTTCTTAAGTGCAACTTAGAAAAGCAACATGTTTGATGCTTTTTATTCTATTCCTGTTCTTTTAGATAGGACTTCCATTTGGCTCAGTAAATGCTGACCTGGGATAGGACCTGGGCATGGGCCTGAATTTGGGAAGGATGCGGTTGCTGCTGTGAGGCTGGCTGCGGGCTGCCAAGTGATGCAGAGCCTCCCACTGAATGGGGTGTACCAGGAGAGTGTTGAGGTGGAGAACACTGGGCCTGGTGCTGCTGCTGCTGATGATGATGATGATGTTGCTGCTGTTGCTGTTGTTGCTGCTGCTGCTGTTGCTGCTGCTGCTGCTGGAGTTGTTGAATCTGCTGCTGATGCAGCTGATGCTGCATCTGCATGTGCTGCAGCTGCATCTGCTGCTGCTGTTGTTGCTGCTGTTGCTGCTGCATGTGGTGCTGCTGCAGCTGTTGCTGGAGATGATGTTGGAAATGCTGATGCTGCATCTGCTGCTGGATTTGCTGGTGATGCATCTGCTGCTGCTGCATCTGATGATGCTGGAGGTGCTGCTGCATCTGCTGCTGCTGTTGCTGCTGCTGGAGCTGCTGCATTGCATGCTGTTGCACCGGTTGCATGGGTGGGCTCATCTGAGAGACTGCTGTGGACTGGGCACCTGCCACCATGGACCCTCCAGCACCCATCTGGCCGAGCAGCTGCGGAGGCATCCCAGATGACATGTTCTGGTGGGAAACTGTAACAGAGGTCACGATTTGACTGCCCCCTAGTCTCATCTGCAGAGGCTTTGGGGCAATGGCCCGTGGCAGGGCTTGTTGGAGAGCCTGGGAAGCTGATGGCATGGAGGGGTGCTGGTTGAGGGGTGACGGCAGCACCAGGCCAGGGGACAGGCTTGTGGAGGCCAGGGTCTGCTGCACTGAGCGAATTGTCTGGGCTTCAGCTGATTCTGCTGCAGCCTGGATAAGTGAAAAACATAAAAACTTATTACGATTACAGATTTCACCCATTTAAAATCCCACTACCTCCCTTTAAATGACTAGCATATAGTATCTAGTAACTACTTCAGTCATTATAAGTCCTCTACAACTTCACAGTGCATAATATGACACAATGAACTCAATAATTCACATCACCTTTCGGATAAATTCACACATTTTAAAGGTGAGAAGAAGAAATGGTTTCTCACCTTGGAAACCAGGCTCGCACGGTATGCTGCTAGAGCTTTTAAATATTCTTTCTTGGCAGCTTCTGTTTTGCTTTTGTAAACCTGTGATGACACAAAAATGTGTGTGAACAGAAAATTACAGCTTTTAAAATGGCAAATAATAATAATTTAAGGTAGACTGCATACTACTTTAGAGTGGCGCTAAACTCTGTAGTACCTGCTTCTGTTCCTCTCCAAGACCATCCCACATAGATGCCACAATCTTTGACACTTCTCCAAAGGTGGCATTAGGATTCTGACCCTTGATAGCAGCCTGAGTGTCTCTAAAGAAAAGGGCATAAGCTGACACCGGCTTCTGGGGCTCATTGGGATCCTTCTTCTTCTTCTTTTTCGGGGTCTTAGATTTCTTTGTGGGATCAATGGGGGCTGGTCGTTTCTCCCCAATGACCTGAAATGATGGCAGAGTTGACATAAGGACAATAACAAAATTGCTCTTTAACAGAGTCTACTTTTTACTGCTACCTTTTAATACAGTAATCCAAATCATTAAAAGTTTGCTCACCCTGTTGGCTTCATCCTGCTCATCCTCATTGATGGAGCTGGAGGGTGAGGGTGTTGCAGACTTGCTGGCAGGAGGTGAGGGGGAAGTGTGGGTGATGTTGGGTCCTGCCATGTTTAAGGTTAGCTGTGTGTTGAGCTGGGATTGGTTGATGGTGGTCAGCTGATTTTGTGACATCATACCATTGGGGCTGTTCATGCTGATGATGGACTTCATCACCATGGCTGGGTTGGATGGATATTGACGTAGATGACCCGGGCCAATGTTCTGCAAACAAATTCACATAATGGCAAACACCACTGGTTAAAATAATTCAATAAAACTGTACTTTTTAAAAATTCATGTTTTTGTTGACTGAGGCCTTTTCTGTTTTTTTTTTTCCCTGTACAGACTTCATGCTGCACCTAATTTATTTCTGCTATCCAGCTTGAATAGCTGTACTCGCTGTGACACCATGCTGCCCAAAGCTTGAGAACCTGTATTCCTTTACCACAGCAGAAATGGGGTCATTGGATTCTGTGGGTTGTTATGTAGCAGATTACATGTCATGATGTCCTGGGTCTTAAATGTCTCTGTTACAAGACATGATAAATTATCTCAACACCCAAGGCGCCATCTTTATACGTCAGTAATAGATGACTACACAGCTTGGTTGATTCATTTCAAAACTCTATTGTATGGAAATCTGTGACACAGCTTTAGACTGCCCAGTCCCTGTAGGGGAACAGTGGACTTCAAATGCCACAGTAATATTACATGTGTGTGTGTGTGTCAGTTTGTATGCACTACTTTATTTAAGGTTATACAACTCCGAAGTAGGCACCTTTCAAAGATCATGCTTCACTGTTAAAGAGTGGGAAAAAAAATACTTGTACAGATCAACTCCATAAATCAGCCAGTTGAAGGAATGAAGCTTAAGAGGTTTGGACAGGTCCCATCCATTCTGCCATCCAGGGTATAATGTAATAACATTTTCTCTTTCACCTTTTCCTAGTAAAACATTCAGTTCTTGAAAGAGTCTTAAAGAAGGTACAGGCGAAGTGTTTGCATTGATTGTGGTGAGGAGGAAATTACGAAGCCTGCCAGCTCTCCAGAGGGAAGACTGATCAGACAGCCAACAGAGCTGACATGGAACAGAGAGGGGATGTGAACACAACAGAAAAGGTGATTTGTTCTCCCTGGGTACATCCATCTGGTATTCAGCAGCACAAACTCAATCTCTCCCAACATCAACACATCATAAACCCACGCACCTGGCTTTATTGAAAGAACCTTATGAATGCCCGTCTTCGAAAACAATATTGTAACACCATTCCAGACAGAAACATATTGGATCTACAATCCATTTCTTTCTCATATGCCATGTCTACTGCTTATCATAAATACAATCTATGAAATGAAAATGGATTTATATTTACATGAAAGAGCGGGTTTCAACAAAGAGATGAGGAAAAGTTGGGGAAAAAAATTTAAAAACATATTGTTATTGTTCTTCAAATATGGAAATCCTCACAAATAAAAGCTGCAATAAACAAGCCTGCAACCAAATGACTGTGATTTACATATCAGCAACCCACTATGTTCCAAGTGCTATTGTCATCTTCATTACTGGGAACACGATGGCTCACCGTTTGCTCTTTGCTCGCTACGAACATCAAAGATGCACACACTGAGCTCATTAGTCGTGGCCATCTGTATAATAACACTTTTGCCCAATCCTTATGGTGCAGTTTTGACTTAGAGCAGTGGCTCATTTTGCTGTTTGGGATGTGGTGAATCCTTTGAAATGGCTTCAAATTAAATATAGTGCATTAAAGAAACAAAGAAAAAAAAATGTTTTAGTGATCACCTTTAGACACATCATTATATCACATTCAACACCCTGCTAAATATCTGGTTTTACAACATATTTCTACAATAACCAGAGTACCAGCAATTTAGCACCTCACTCTACAAAAAAGCAACGGCAGTTGCGTCACTGAAATGCCAGCATTAGAACATCTGATTTGAATAAAAACATAACAGCTAATAAGTTAGTTGAAGAAATCATCTTAAGTAACAGTTGTCTTGATTGCGAATATGAATCTGATACTAGGGAGGTTTATTTATGTCCCTCTGGCTCCTCATTTGCATTTTGATTGCAGCATTGTCTGGAGTCACAGCAGACATCCAACCAGATAGTTTGATAGTCATCGTAAATCTGCAAATAATTCTTTATCTTGGGTACACAGTGGCCAGATGTGCCCTCCTCAATCAGATTTGTGCGTTTCTAGGTGTGCTCCTATCTGTGTGTTTGCACATCAAACACTAACAAGCTGAAATGTACTCTCTAATCAATAAAAGGTTTTTTGAATGTAAATTCAGTTTGTGCGATACCCCATTGTGTTGCTTTAAAATTGCAAAGCTGAAATGACTAACAACAAAATAATGATTTTTAGAATATTTCTTCTTTTTTTGCAGCATAGATTGTTTTGTTTTGTACATTATCACCAACTTTAACCACTCTGAACACAGCAGCAGCATAAAGTGTTCTGAAAGCTAGCACATGAGTGTAAAAAAATGTTTATTAAATTCATTTATTTATTTTTTGACAATGCATGAAACCCTTTCCACAATAAACGCAGGTCAATAAAACCAGCAGCGGAGCTGAAAAAACAACATTATGCATTCACCAAGTGATAGAAATCTCAACACCGATGTCAATGAAAACAGACTCTAGTCTGTTCTTAAAGATATTGAAAATCAGAATTTGGGAAGAATTTATGAACAGTGGCACCAAGCTGTAACAGGCTGAAAAGAATGTTAACAAGTTCAATTTCCATTCAATCAATGCCAGAGCTCTTGGAAATGTTCCGTGGCAGGAGAGGAGTAAAATCATCTATATGTTAATTATAAGGATGAATCCCCCAGTAACTTTCGCCAGCATGAAAGGTCAGTCCTATTAAAGATAGTTTATCAGTGCTCTGCACATATTCCTTTACTCTGCTTCTAAACGGGAACATCATTTTATTTTTTTTTCCCTTCCATTTTCTGCAACCTGCTGAAGTCTGTGCTTAAGCCAAATGAGAAAAATGGAATTTTGAATGCCGGTAAAGGCTATAATAGCACGAAGATAAATTGTTTTTCTTTCCTCTGCCCTGTCTCAGTCAAACACACTTCGCTCTCTTTCCCTCTCTGTGGTGTGCAAACTCACTCCATCCATCTCGCCAACCTCTAACCCCCACTTAAAAACAAATCTCTCTCCTTCTCTCCTCCCCCTTCAAACTGCAAGGCCAGCAGGTCCCCTCCCCCCTTTGTCTGGTGCAGCCACTGACCCATACCCCTTTCCACCATTTCTCCTAGTGCATTATGGGTATTTAAAACTTGTCCAACATGACATCATTTCAGTTTGTGAGCTGCCTGAGAAAAGTAAATTACAGAATCAATCATGCAGAAGGTCAAGCTGAGACTTCATTACAAGTATTGCATGCCTGCATGAATATCTTTCATTTCTGACTGACCCAATATGTCACAATAGCTGTCTGTCGGGAGAGGAAAGAAAAAAGAAGAAGAAGAAGAAAAAATCTCTTAAATTGATGTACAACTCATGTCAGTGCTTCTTGGCTTGGAAAGGAGATAAGAGGACCGTGTAGAAAAACATGCTTTCTGCAACACTGCTCACATTTTCCATTTGATTCAGGATATAGTGGTTTTTGACCAGTCAGAATTGTGGGTATTATACTCACTCACAATCTACACAGTATCGTGGCATATCAAATCATGTGAACGGCAAACTACAAACGGCTTTTTCAGACTTACTTTTATCTTGCATGATGGATGCCGTTCAAACGCTACCATCGCTTATTAGCATATCTTTGCGGCTGCAAAGCTAATGACATGTGAAACAGCTAGTTGGTAATGAAAAATATATAATGCATTACCACATAGTGGTAAATGTAATAAGACAGCAGGGCTCATATCTTCTAAATATTGATTTTAACATCTAATACAACCGGTTGACTAGTGTAGGTATCAAATCCAATCAGAGAGGACACAGAGCCCATTTCACTACATGCTTACACGTGTCAAGAAAACCCTCAAATGTGGTGAAGGCACCAGGTGTTTTTTGAAATAGAACCCAGAGACCCTTGCTGTGCAGCAGGGAGAAAATCGAGAAGAAATTGTGAATAAAGCAATACTGGCAGCTCTAACTCCAGTACTATTTGGCACTATTGAGACTCAATCACAAATCAGGAGGACACATGCTGGGAGACAAAAATGAGAGTCAGAAGCTTGTTAGGAGAGCAGATTAAATAAATAATGACTTCAGATTCAGGGCTTGCCAGGCACATTGCAGCTGAGAAAATGTATTTCTCTTTGTAGAAGCCCAGCATCTGTGGCCAATTTGCAAGACATACGCTGAACATTAAGGGGAGAGGAATTAGCAGAACACTTGGCAATGCAATGACATGGAAGAAGCTTTTTGAAAATAGCCCAGGTATATTTGCTGGTTGGGTTTCTCATTAAGTTCTGATAAGAGACAGGCTTTCACACAGGCTAAGTATTCTACATGAGTAAGCTAGCACAGAGGAAGGAAACCAAGACAAGAGTTTGGGAAATATGAGCATGGTGGCTTGATGAAAAATGTAATTGCAATAGTGCACGGTTTATTTGTTTGCCCCTGAAGCCATAACAAATAACACAGAATGTAATCATGTATATAAGGTTGTCATTCCTTTATCAGTGTGCTGACAAAATGACAAAATACCCCTGTTAGGGCCTTCGTAAATCATTGTCTCTATATATGGAATACAGTGAAAACAGTGCTGTTACTTATCTCATTTAGTTGCATTCTCTTCTCAAAGCAAAGATAAAACCACAGATGAATAGAATTTCTAAAGGCATTGTCACAAGACTTTTGGGGATCAATCCCATTTACAGGAAAAATGAGGGGCCACCACAAGTCTTCCTGCGGTACAATGTGCGATGACTGATAACGAGTGAGTAGTGTGCCGACGACAATGCCACGAGGCAAAGAGTAAAAACCCACATTCTCCCCTCAGTTTTTAATGGAGTCTCTGCACAATCAGAGACATGAGCCATGCAAATGGTGTTAAAGAGGAATAATGTTTGAGAATCAAATCTAATCCTCCAGCAAGTCATGAGAACAGTCAGGAATGTAATTGTGTCAAGGTTCCGTTTCTTCCAGATGCAGAAAGCTTAACTGACCATGAAATGAAAATTCTTTAGGCAAAAAGCCTTCAGGGGCTCACTTACTGTATGCAGCCGAGATATTTTAAAAGCTGCAATTATTTCACATGCCAGAAGCATGGGAGCAGGAAAAAGAGCTGTAAAAATGTTACAGTCCTTTCCCATATGGAATGTAAATAAATATACCTAATATCACTGTGATTCAACAAATGTGTTAGGGAGAAATGGGGACAGAGGGTCTAAAACACATTACATTTATTCACACACACTTCTAATAATAATAATGGCGCCTCATCTCAATGCAATCTGATTTGTGACTCACAAAGCAAATGCACCATCAATACCATCATCTTTTTGCTGATGCCTTTGTCCTTTCAATTCTTCTCTCCTAAATGAATCTTCCATTTTTGTAATGGCTCTGTAAGACAACTAGGCAGCCAGTGACATTTCCATTTTTCCTCCTCAGTGCTTCCATGATTGTGGCATTTGAAAATGCCTGTCCAACCTCAGACAACGATCTCACAATCTGTAGCACACAACAGTATCAACATAAAGAAAGTGATTATTTCACTCTACAGTTCTATGTTTAATCAAGTGCAATAATATTAACCAATTAAAATTATACGTGTCAACATTTTACTAGTGGGATAATTCTCCCCAGTCCTAAACTCTAAAAATAGCATGTGTCGTTACTGAAGACCTCATGTGACACTTTGCTGAAGCGCAGATCAGCATTTACAGCAGGAAAAAAAAGGTTTCAGGAGGTAACATGAATTAAATATGAGCATGTGAAACTGTGGCACGTTTGGGTCCCATTTTCACCGTCCTCCTGGGGATGAATGAGCATTGTACTCTAACACCTGTGATCTATTCACATCTGTTCACCTCATATAGAGAGGGATCATTCACATTCCTGTTTTGTTTTTTTGTTGTTTTTTTTAACAGATAAAAAATGCTCACAGTAAGTAACATAATATCATGACATTTACTCAATGTGATCATATACCTCCTGTGTTGTAAACAAGGCCAGATGCTGTGCCAGATGCACCGACAATAGGAGGCATGCAAAACTCTGAAGGTGACATTACGGTATGGTTCAGTAAAAGGGCCTTCTTATAAAGGTGGATTAGTGCAGCTCTCCAAATTCTGTCTTAAAGTCTTTCAGTTTGGATACATCATCAAAAAATAAATCTGGAGAGTAGGACACTTGCTGGAGAAGCACTGGTGCAAGATTTCTTATTCTAGATAAATGAGAGCAAGATAATGGTTTTTTTTCTTCACTTAGTTGTGAGATGGCAGTGCTCACCACAGACTGGCCGTTGTTGACAGACACCCCTTCTTGGTCCATCATGTTGCGTGAGATGGTAATCGAGGGCAGATCCAGACTCTGTGGGGGAAACTGGGGGATTAAGGGACCCCTGTGTGGAGCTGGGGGCTCAGGCATTGCTGGGAATGGCGAGTCCACTTCTGACAGACCCAGACCGGACTCCGTCTCAGGTGGAGGTGTAATGGGAGGAATCTCAAACTCCTCATCTCCCAAGCTGGGTGTATGAAAAGTCTGCAAGAAAGAGGAACAAAGAAGAAAATTATGAAATCCACCAACACAAAAGAGGCAGGAAGCATTTGTTGAGGTGGGCCTTATCTAACAGGCTGGAAGGAAACCTTCAGGGATTAAATCAGATGACTTTGTTTAAGAGATGGAGTGTTTTAGTGGAGTGGTAACACACGTTTCTGTAAGTGCACTAAGATGTAACATTTCCTAAACCTATTAAAGTCCACTTTAAGGAAAAAGAAGGAAGAAGGCGAGTGTGGAGAAAGACGTCAAAAGCAAAAATATCAAGCAGCAATCATGGGAGAGAGAGGATACATGATAAAAGCCCTTAATCTTGGGGATGTTGGGTTGAAGTGCAGTGAAAATACACGTCACAGGGAGATGGGTTTAAAGAACATTTTCAAAGATTATAACGCTTGGCCAGAAGTGTTTCTTTTTGTTCCCCTTGCCTGCACCCTTAAATCTGCTCATCAAACAGCCTAATCCTTCTGCCTTTCGAATTAAAGCTTTTGGTCACACTTAATTTGCTTATGTGCCTTCTTGGAGATGGAACTGTTCACCTACTTGGGTCTTGTTTTCATCTATGCATTGCATTAAGCTACTCTCTGCAAAGCCAAAATATTCATACCCTCACAATGACCACACTGTTGGTTACTTGGAAGCACAGCAAGCCTAGCACCTAAGATAGCAGGCCCTGCATTTATGTGAACCTGCAACCTCTTTAAAGCACAGTTCACTTACTGAAAGTAACATGGTTTAAAATGCTCACACTGAGTAAAACAAAACTCATGTTAAACTCCAAGAATTCTTGGAAATGTTAGGGTATGTGGACAAAGAGAAGCTACCGGTAGTTCTGCATCAAGAATCTGCTTGAGGTTGATCACAAACACCACTTTCTTGGCCCTGCGTCACTTTTATAGCAGCGGTTGCTTGTTAAGCCTCCTCCCAAATCCTCATCTAGTTCCTGAAATTTCTCAGACAATCATGGCATGAAAATAATTGGCAAAAAAACAGAAGGAAGCAGGCACTTATGCCAATTCGAACAGCCACAGATGAGTTTCCCCCATGCCGATTCACCTTTTCACACACCTGCCTGTAATTCTCAGAGGGATTGAGAGTCCTAGAGATGTTCATGCATTGCTTTTTGAGATAAGCTCCTTTGAAAAGGGTCCCGTTTTTCCCCTTACTCTTACCACTTACTCACATGTAAAGCATCATTCAACACCCTGTAGTTCTGGCATGGTGTAAAAACAGGAATGGGGACCTTAACCTCAGCAGAGGTGAAGATGTGTTATCTAAAACACCTATAAACCTGATATTAACAACCCTGTCTTCCTCTGCTCTGCCTCTGGTAGGTAGGGGATAGAATAACAGAATAGAGACAAGGGAGGGAATATGCCAACACAGACCTTGATTAGGGAGTATTAATGTTCCCCTTGCTTGCTTTAGCACACAGACACTTGAAACTAATTCATTGCCTACTCAGGGCAGCTGTCTTGACAAGCACTGATGAATTCCAGTGGCGGGAGAAGCTAATAGAGTTTTTATTCTCCCATTTTCTTTCTCTCTTCCTGCTCCCTACCACTGCTTCACTTTTCAGTGCTTGTTTCATAGCTAGAGAATCCGTTCTCCTTTCGGAAGGAGCTAAGGTCATATTCAGGGCCTCTGGCTCTCAAAGTGTGAAATAAATCACAAGCACCTTAGGAACATTTACTAACAGTCCACTGCTGTCATATTATGCTCCAGTCCACTCAAAAAACCACTGAAAGTTAGTTCACAATAATGCCTGTTCAGCAGCATGTGAATGAAAACCCAGTGTACGTTTATAAGGTTAATAAAACAAAACTGTCATGAGTCATGGACAAAATGTTCCAGTAGCACATGGAAAAGATCAGAGATCGTCTATCATCACAGCCGTCATTCAACTTTTTCAACTTCCCCCGTGGAGCAGGGTCAATCCCCATACCAGCCTTCAGATCTATTGCCCCAGTCTCACCTGGATCACATCATGCAACAATCTGAAGACATTGGCACTCTATCATAATCTCTCTAACAGGAGAGTTTCATCCTGTCTTGTCCACTACAGCCAGATACACTGCTTAGGCTGTGATTCTATGGCCACATTCATCCACGTAAGCCCTGCGGGGATGTTTTTGAGGGGGGAAAAAAAAACAAAAACAAAAAAAAAAACATCACTAGCATTTTTTTGCTCTACTCGACTATGAATACTATTTGCTGATCTAAGTAGGTTTCCTGTGGCGTTACTCTGTGTAAGGTAAATCAGGGCAGAACTATATAGGGCACTGGCTCCTATATTCTGGTGCATTGTGGCCTGAATTACAAAGCCAACCTAGAGATTTGAGACAAATGTCAAAGAGGAAGGTTGGCTGAGGTCAGCTACACTTTTGTAAGGGAGCAGTACAAGCATGACTGTGACCTTTAAGTGAAACACAGACATGTACTTGGTGGAAAGGAATGCTGGTGTTTAGTATCTGCTAAACAGCATGGAAGTGGAGGATAGCGAAAGCAAAAATCACAGTGGATGTGGGAAGATGGAGCAAGATCAGTATCACAGTCTGCGCCTGTATGCTTTGCCTCACTCTGTTAATGATGATACAAATTAACATCAACACCAGGGGCACTGATAATGGAGACATGGAGTTTTTGCCTCATATAGGGGGGAGGTTATGGAAGATGTCAGCTGTCTGTGTAGAAAAGGCCCTCTCCCTAGGGAAGAGGTGCCAGATTTTACTGGATCCCACAGAGTGTTACAGTGTTGCGCACTGTCTGGTGTCATTTCACATAAAGCCAGTTTAATTCTTCACCAGGAGCAGCTTAGGGGGCTCTGATCGGAGATTAAGAGATGCACAATCCACTTTCTTCGCATCACCAGCCTGATTATCCATTTAAATTGTTCTGAAAGGCTCAGCAGAGCCAAGTGCCAAGCCAGATGCTGGCTTGGGAAGTGCAGGCATGTACATGTTAAGGGGTGGGCAAAGCAGAACACAACAGACAGAAAGAGAGAAGGTTTGTGTGTGTATGTGTGTGTGTGTGTGTGTGTGTGTGTGTGTTTTTCCATTGGCAGACACATGGTTCAGTGGTCTGAGGACAGACAAGGGCTTGTAACAGAGAGGCCTGATGTACCCAGCATGAGCATCCTAAGCAGGTGTGTGGGAAATCCCCCAGTTCTTAGAACCCATTGGAGGTGGATCAGCCCAAATTGTACCAAGAGAAATTCTCAACAGTTGTTATATTGTGCTGGGTCAATTTTCAGTGTAGGATCTATGTGATTTTAGATAATCAATCAATCACAGGAAAATTTACAAAAATGTCAAGCTTAACTCAAAGTCTTGTTGAACAGCATCCTAAATGCTTGCACTGACAATGCAAATGATTTAAATATCCCTTTTGCCATTTTTACTTGTGTCATAGTAAAAACACAAGTAAAAATGGTGCCATAGATAAACTTGTTTCATAGATAAACTTCAAAAAGTTAAGAGAAATGACAAATGTAACTTCAGTTTGTTAACTCGAATTATGTTTCATTTCGTTGCACTTGACTTTAACAACAAATGTTTAGCTTATGTTGCTACAAGAGGAGCTCTGAGCAGAGCAAAAAGTAGAATGATACTAGAAAGTTGTGCATATCTAGGAACTATGACTTGATTCTCTTCGCATGTGTTTTTTATAGTTAGTTTATTTTTGTCTAAATTACTTTGTCTAGTAAAGATATTCCATAGTTTAGGCAGAACCTGCTTGAACATCTTTTCTGAAATATGTGGAACTGAATGTTTCAGCGTCAGTCCCCTTAGTTTCACAATAAATATATGTACCAAATCTCTTGGCAGCCCATGCTTTCCTTTTCATTTTCAAGATGTCACTGAAAGCCAAAAGTGTCAACCTTATTATGGTGCTCAAGGACAAGTTATCCCCAAGAGTCCTGTTGCTAGCATGCAGTGGAAAAGAATGAAAGCACAAGACTTTAGTGCAAACACAAAATGTTGTCATAAACAGTATAACATTGGTTTATAGAGAATGTATGAACTACAGAAATATAAAAGGGATGTGACTGGGATGGGAATCACTGAATTTTCCCTTCCAGTGGATTATCCCTGCGGTGCCTTGGAGCTCTTTCAATATCAGAACAAGAGGAAGAAAAAGCTTTTCAGGCAATATTTCCAGTCGTTCAATAAATGTAGTAATGCAATTCACAGATGTAATAACCAAGAGTTATTAAAGGCAGCAGCATGCAATTACTGCATATAATAGGCCTCAGAATCAATAGAGGCTGGACTGAGGATCCAGTTTCAAATATCTAGACAGGCAGAGTGCAGCTACTCAAATGACAACATCAACCATGGCACCCCTAATCGGCACTATTTCAAATTTGGATCATTTGTAGTCCATTTCTACATATTTATAGTTCATTACATGATGCTAATTTGATTGGGAAAGTAAAGTGATACATCTGAGTGGAACACAATCTCAGTGTACAGTATCCTTTTCACTTAGGAAAGCAGTCAACCTTTCTCTCCTAGGATGTATGCTTTACCAGGCACACCAAGGTCATCTTATCTCATTCTCTAAGTGCATAAGGTAAATGATACAACAGCCATCCAAACAGCAATGCGAGTCTGTCGCTCTGAAGCAGAAGCAATCTCACACACTGTGTGCAGTTTTAAATATACAGTATCCACTGTGTAAATAAAGAGTAGCTGGATGTAAACAGGTTTGCATTTTTTTGCTTTAAGTCATTTGTGGTAAAGCAAAACATCTGTATATATAGTAACTTTGAAGCAAGGAATAACCCATGCTTATTCTTACACATGAAAGAGTAGGCAAAGTATCCCTATGGCTCGATTTGAAAACAATAACTAACCAAACGTGGGGGCATAAATTTAACTTTGCCATGTTTATCATGGAGCCTTCATAAAGGAGACTTCCTTTCTTCTCCTGTAGCCACAACACAAACCAGACACAATCGGTACATTTAACCAGTGCTATTGTACATATGGTGTGAAACCTCGCAACTCAAAGTGGAAATCACTTTAATCTCACTTTAGCTCAGATTGCAACAAACAATACTTTGGACACTCCAAATCTTGACAAGAAAACCCTATGCTTAAGGCTTCTTCTTGCTCTTTCTTTCCTTCAAAGCACAATACCATCTGTGCCCTAACACTGGAAACAGTTGTTCCTTTTGATAAAATGCAAATGAGCTGGGCTGTTTTTATTAAGGAGTGCACCCCCAGCCCATTCCCCCCGCTTTCACTTACTGCCACAGTGGGCCCTCACAGCTGGGGGCTGAACGCTCTCCAAGCAGCCTGTGTCGGCATGGTCCCTGCTGCAGTGGGCCTCAGCAGCCCGTGGATACAGAGGATGCGCCCACTCAGCGTAAATGTGGGGGAAACTTAGACTTCTTCCATAATACTCTGCGGCTTTGTGAAGCAGCCACTTTATGAACATGAGGTCATGCGCTCCAGACACTTCTGTGTAGCTGCCCGAGTTTGAATGTCACAGTTGCATCCCTGCTGCCCAACTGACATGAATGAAAACAATACGGTTAACAATGACATCTATTTCAGTATTTTGGAGCTACTATGTAATGATGCTTTGCTTTGGGTTTTGAAGCCAGATCAATCTCCCCTGCTAAACTGGATGAGATTAGACAGTTTGAACCACAGAGGATGATGGGTATTTTTGGTGCACTTGTCTCTAATGACAGGGCAGCCGAGTGGGTGGAGGGGGAATAAAATGGATAAATTTAGCACACTGTTAGGACTGCTATGGCTCACAGAGTCCGTTATATACCTCCAGAAGAACAACTGCTCCCTTATTCTTTTCAATGTGACAGTATAGTACACAGTTTTTGCAGCAGCTCCTCAGCCAAAGATTGCTGGTGACATTTCACTTTCTGTAAGTGCCAGGAGATAGCACAGCTCAAAGAGTGACACAGCTATGGAGTTTGTTTATGCTTCTTTATTACATCTTTGAAAAGAGAAGGAAAACAGGTGTTTTTATCCTCAGCTTTCTGAGATATCACTTCATCTTACAAAGCATAGTTGAAGCAGTCACATCACATTAGCGTCCGCTCTCACAAGTTACAACCAAGCCTGAAGAGGTTTTAAGGAGAGGAGGAACAAATTGGATGGTAAAAATTTATTTCCTGATTGAGATGGCAAAACAGTCATTTATTTCCAGGAATATTTCCTATCAGATATGCAGCTTATTCTGACAGTTATTCATGGCACTTCTACTGCATCCCATTATTTTCAAAGAATTATTCAAACGCCAAAACCAGAGACTGCTTTATTCCATAACATGTATAAAAAGGTGTAAATTATCATTTTATTTAGTCATGTTTAAAAAACAAAAAACAAAAAAAAAAGACAAACAAAGACTCATTTTCACACCCAAATTTGTTTACATTCATGGAAAACAGAGTATACTTACATCCCCAGCAGCGAGCAGGGCACCATTCGCCTCAGCCATGTTCATGTAGTTGTTATTATTCTGGAACTGGAAATGAAAACAAAGAGAAAAAAAAACCACAATCAGCCGAGTGGTGTCCAGATAACATCCAGTGTAAATCAACTCACTTCCCTCTCATAACCAACACCTGTCACTCAAACAGATTGTCATACATGGCTCTGAATATTTGCACACTGGGTTAACCCCTGTCTCTACATGCATAAGCACATTCTGCCACTCTGCCATTATTGTGACATGATGAGAGGCATTTGAGAGGCCCTGGCCAATTCAAACCAGGGTAATGAGAATCTGGTCCAGCTATTCAGCTCTTATGGGATAGCAATTAAGGATATGTTTGCATCACAAAGCCAAGTATCAAGATGCAGTGGCAGGTTATTAACTTAAAATAACCTATGGGAGAGGAGTGATACTGGGGGGAAATAAGGAGGTAGAGGGTGTTTTTATTATGGCTGCTGTACGTTTTAGGTCAACGGGAACATTTGACTAAGTCCATGTTCATGAAGAAACTAATTTCCCCCTGATCCGTTACAAAAATATGTTTCTACTTCAGCATTTACATATTAATAGATACAGTCTTTAGTGGTGAGTTGGAGCCATACTGTAAAGACACATTAGTGATTAAGGGAGTTGATAAGCTATCAAAACCCTGTACTTTGGAAAGAAATAACATGTTTTTACAACATCCCCCCCGCCCCTACCAACCCACACATGGCCTGTTGGCAAAATGGCAGCCACTTCCTTTCTTCATAGACACAACCATGCTGACAGGTAGGAACAATGGGACATAGAATGAAGAATTATGGGCTAGCAGCTGGGCCCACGAGCACAATGCACCTCTCTGTGAGTGAGGAGAGCAAACCCCAGCCTACACAGCTCAGAGGAGAAAGAAACGCAGCACGTTTGCGTCTTCATGAGAACATTTTACCTGTTTTTAACAAAGCTCTGAAGTCATCTCTTTTGTATGTTTATTACAAAGTCACTCTCTTAAAACATCATGAGTGAAAAAACTAATAGACGGGGGGGAGGGGGGGAGAGGGAACAGAAAGAGAGCGAGGCAGAGAGCAAAATGCTTCTTATCAGAGCAGAAGCCAAACAATAGTGGAAACAAATTAAGATCAGAGCAAACTGAGAAGTGCATTAATATATTTTCGAGCCCTTTGTGGTTTTCTTTCTATACTCTTTTTCTTCTGAGTGGTTAGTATGCGAATGTAATTACCGAAAGAACTGCTGCTAATCAACTGCGAATGGTATCCATTAATTAGGCTATGCCCTGGAGAGAGAGTTGAGAGTCAGCAGCAATGTTAACAGTGTTGCGCACCAATGAGAACAGGGAGCCACAAGCTCCACTAGCAGTTGCTGAAGCAGGTGGTATGAGCCACCTAGGCTTCCAGTGCCATCTTACCTGGAGCTGTCCTACTAAACTATATCCGACTCAATTGAGTTTACATATTTGAACAAACGTATAAAGACACACACACACACACACACACACACACACACGAGCCTCTGCTGGAAAAGTAACTGTCAATTGCTGGCACTGCTTCGCTTCCCAGCTGTGTGGAACTTTGAGTCATGACATGGCTAGGTTACGTCAGCTACTCAGCTTGTAATTAACCTTATGCTGGGCTTATCTTGGAAGTGTTACTCCGTTCCCCGTCTTCTTTTAGATAATAAATTGAAGTCTCAAAGATATCCTTCTCTATTCAAGCACTAGAACATTGTTCTGATTGTGGGGGAGATACGGCTTCATGCAGGGCTGCTTCCGCCTCTTCTTGCCCTGTGCCTGAACGAAAGATTTTTTTTATTTATTTATTTTAAATCCGGGGGGGGGGGGGGGGGGGGAGCACCAGTTGCTCTCAAATGCAAATAGTTGCCTGAGAATTTAGAGGGAAAAATGTACAGTGAAAAAGAAGGAACTTTTGATTTTTACTTTGTTGCCTTGAAATAAAGAAAAAAAATTTGCCCTAGATTCCAAGGAAACTTCCTGCTCTTATTAATAGCCATTTTCAACTCAATTACTTGAAATGTTACACCATTTTGTAATGCAGAAAACACAAGAAAAGTGAAAAAAGTGTGAGTGTTTGTGTCTGTCTGTGTGTTTGTCTGTGTTTGTCCAATAAAACAAATATCACACAAAGGCATCCCTGAATTGTAAACTGTAAAACAAAGATATTGATCCAAATCACTTCAGCTTCATTACAGAAAACATGATCAAGTCAAGTCCATGTGCCAATTAGCAGTGTTAAACTCCCTGGGCTCTGTCTCTCTGACTCATGTTTTTACTGTGTTTCCAGGCCCCTTTAAGAGCAGTTCAGAATCTCCTCAGAGAACTGTGCCTAACATCCCAAGAAATGTCCCCAGTTACCAGTATCAATCTTCACCATTAAAAGCTGTACCATGTCGGGCCGGAGGCCTCGGCGGACAAGCAGAGCAGGGAGTGGAGATTGTTATTTTTATTCCCAATTCATTTCTGGGGTAGGGGCCATTTTGGGCCCATGTTTGCGGCATTGCCGATTGAGTCAAATGCCAGATTAAATTAAGTGTGATTGGAGGGACCGCGCAGTTGACGGTAAGGGACCGTGCTAAAATGGGTCAGCGTAGACAATGAAGGCCCTGTAATTAAAATGATGTGATGAGCTAGAGGAGAGCTGTGGCTGCCATGTGAAGAGTCAAACAACTGTGTGCCTGCCCATATGCAGACCTAAATGAAAAGTTTGGGAAATCTGAAGGATGGGATCACTTGATTTTTGGAAGATAAAGGCTCCTAAAATACAACAAAATGACTGTAAATGTCTAGCACTGCAGTCACAGCCCAGACAGGTTTGCTATTTGCAAGAAACCAGGCTCCTCAGTCTTCCCAGTTCCAAAAAAAGTCAGTTATGTACTTGGGCTTTGCTTCTTTCAGCGGTGGGGAATCATGAGGAAGCCATAGAAAATGGTGCTTTAAAATAGCTTTGGGGTAGAAGGCTTTTACTAACAGAGTGAATTCACAGATAAAGGTGCTCTGTAATATGAACTGTGCTAAGAGTCAGACATGGCTACATGGCAGCATAAAATGCTGGGTTCCCAGTGTTTTTATTTCGCCTTCTGCACCACCAGCACATTTCTTCAATAACTGTTTAACAGGAGAGAATTAAGAGCTTACATGGACCCTGATCCTGAAGTGAAAAGACTCCAATGTCTGAATAATCACAGGCATTTAGAAAAGCCAAGCAACCTTGCAGCAAATAGGATACGTGTGAATTTCTAGATTTTTCTACAAATGCAAAGTATTGCTTTTCTTATTAGTCTTCTGACTAGATTTCAGAGATTTTTTTTATTTTTATTTTTTTTTAAATCGCAGTGAATGTTTCAGTTATTCATTATCAGAGACAGTAGTACTAATCACAATTTAAACATGTTTTTTTTCCTGACTAAAGCCAGTGTAATTTTGCTTGATTTTTTTCCAGCTATCTTTTAAATCCCACTGCAAGAACATTTGTATGAAAGAATGTCCAGTGGGAAATAAGGTGTTTTACAGCTATTACAGCAAACAAAATTATTTCAACCTCAGGGTGAACACAATATTGCACCAACATGACCCCCTCTCACTCCCAATATGATGGAGTAACCACACAGATCCTATCAGTAAACATGAACTGGACAACGAAGAATCCACAGAATACAAGCCTGAAGAGCCTTTGATAGCACAGCTGCCTTCTCTTCATGCATACAAATGAAATGTGCATATGTTTTAGTGCAAACATCAAATATTGCTTTATCAATGGCAATTAAATGATAAAGCATGACTGGGAAAATCCAAGGTGACAGTTTTCACCAGAAAAGGGAGAAACATAAAAGAGTGTTTTCTTTTATTTTCAAATCAGCTTCAAAAGACTGCTACTTGGTTTTACTGTACAATCATAAAGTTATAATATCATAGCTGTCTGTCAGCAGGTAACCAAATTGGACACATTCTTGCTCCGTACTGAAAACCGCCAAACTAATTCAATCAAGAGCCTGGGCTTTTCCAGAAGCAAATCAACTGCTGACAAACGATTTTACAGTTCAGCTTGAGCTCAGTAATCACAGCCTAGCATGTGTTCTCTGGAACATGACACTTGCGCTAATATGTTCTCCAGTGGTCTCCATAAAAGACAGTGAAAACACCACAGTTAAAACGCAATCTTCGATCCCAAGTAGCCCACTGTAATTTTCGATCTATTATTTTATGCAATTTCCTTTAAGGCCCTGCCCATAACCAGGTTTAGCTAACTCTCACACTGAGTGCAGGAGGCTGGAGATTCAAAAGAGCAGCACTGTTTCCTTCCCTGCAATACTGGTCGGACTGTGTTGTAGCCTCTGGGAAAGTTATCTTCCAGAGGTACTGCTCACCAAATACATGCTCATTTACAACCCAATTCAGCATAAACACTCTGCAGCTGCGTCTCTGGTGATCACAAGGCCTATTCATGCACAGCAGGCCACTGTGCATGCAGAGGCAAGCTGACATATATAGATATATTTCCTCCTATGTGTGCAGCAGTCAATTTGTAAAGCAACTCCACAACACAGCATGTCCACACAGTCAGCTAGCAAGCTGTGTTCTGATCTGCGGGCCGAATCGATTGGTAATTCAGTTTAAAGCTAAAATCATTACTCCCCCCAGCCCAGCACTGTCTTCCACTATTAAGACTGCTAGTCCTTAACTACATAAGGTAGCATTGAGGGGAAGTTCATTGAAAGCATCTCAGTCTTCCTTTGCCTCTCAGTGGTAGTACCCCTACAACAGTGCAGAGAAGCTGGTGTGAGAAAAAGTGGGATCTGAACTAAGCTGATGACAGTGTTGTTCAGGCTGTGTGGTGATTACCCTCCCTTCACACCACACAGACCACTATAGTCTCAGCTAGAGGTATCACAGCTTGCTTTAGTTTAGTAAACACTGACCTGGAGGAACAGTTTTCAACCCCTGCACAGATATCAAACCTCTCACAAAAAGACTGTTTCCTGGCCACAGAATGGTAGGGATTCTGCTCCGACGGGGAGACACGTTTATTTAACATTCGATCAGAGAAGGTTAAACAAGGATCTTTAACTTTTGGACCGTGTAATCATTAAAGTCTCTAAAATAAGAAACTTTAGGGCATCACAGATGGGGTTGTTATAAGCAAACCCAAAAGCAGAGCCTCTGTTCTTTACATTACTCCAAACGGCAAAGGAACACTATAATTCCGTCACAGCGCATAAAAACAAGTTTGCATGTCCAACCAAAATGACAAGCTTAACTATCAAAATAAAGGAAAAAGTTACAAGTGATTTCACAGCTCAGCAAATATATATTATATTTTTTCAAGCTTCCCAGTCATTATGGCTGTGTTAAAAGACAGTAAAAGGAGAACTATAGTTTGTGTATTCAGCATGTTCCTTTGGGCAAAATTTATATTCAGCGCAGACACGGTGTATGAGAGCGATAACACGGAGACACAAAAAGACCAGAGTGAAACAGCATTTGTAAAGTCAGGCAGAAAAGTTGTCAATGACTAAAAGTAAACATCTGGCATATACTGCATCTGTTTATTTTTATTTTTTTTATTTTTTTTAAGAACACATTTGACCTCAACCACATTTTTATAATGGCTAACAGATCAAGTGACAATGTGAATTACCGATTTCATATTGAAATTTACATTTTTCCAAATAAAATAACTGCTACTAAATACAGATTCCACAAAAAGACTTTACAGTGTGTTTGTCGTTCACCTATGCTCTCTCTCCCTCTCTCAGACACACGAACAACAAATCAAAGGCAGTGCAGCTGCCATGCATACCTACTATTAGAAGGAACTGGGTGCTCAGTGTCCTGCACTTGGTCATGTAAGGAGACCAAGGATCAAATCTCCAACCCTGCAATTAGTGGACAATCCACTCTACCTTGAATTATGGGCTCACTAAATTAATAGGATTTGGTAACCGCTATGCTAAGAGTACAGTGCTTTATTAGATAGTAGATCTGTCAGGTTGTATTTATGCACAGTTGCTTTGAGATGTCAGGCATCAACACATCTTTAGCAGGTAATGTAAAATAATTATAGAAAATGTCATCTCAGTTTAGTGTGTTAGGATGCTAACATTTGCTAATGAGTACTATACACATAGTTGTCACGGCTAATAGAAATGGGATCAGAAATGGGTCATAAAACAAAGGAAAATCTGGTGCAAAACTGTTGTTACTATTGGGAATCATGAATCTATGGATGTATGTAGGATACAAAATTTAACAGTACTCCGTCCCGCATCCTGTTGAGCTAATCTAGTCTGGACTAAAGGGTAGACTGACTGAAATGGCCTATGTTAGAGCAGCAATGCCTACATGACTAAAATTAGTCCTTGTTACTCTTATTTTATATTATAAACGTAGCCAGTCGCTTTAAAATATAAACTTCTAAGACTTCTGCTTTCTTGTGTAAATGTGGACTTTTAAGTGTAATTTACAGCAAATGTAGCTGGACTAATTTTATAGCATAGTCGCTGCTAATATCACTGCACTAGTTACACAGTAGACCTAAAAGCACACAGAGGTTCTCCATGGCTACTGTTTTCTCTGAGGCCTAAGACTTGCAAATGTTGCCAAAACAAAGATGGTCTCAGGATTTGTCATAATGGACCAATAGCCTGAGCTCAGCAGCCTCAATAGTATGCAGGTCAACATCCAACATCCCATTTTTTCCCTGGCTGTTGAGTCTGCTATGTACTCTCAAGAGCAAATCCTAAAAGAAAGCGCGAGCTAAATGGGGTTCCATCTTTGATTTGGCGGGGTGCAAAGCCATTGGCCCACAGCCACAAAGGAGCTTAGGCAATGGAGAGGGCCTCAGAAACATGGTGTAGCTTTCTCACAATTGCTGCTGTTGCATGGACACACCGCTCTTGAGGAAGTAACATGAGAGAGGCTTGTCTTGTTGGTGTTGTCTTGCTTTTACTCCTAAGCCATGTCTCAAGGCTGTTTACTTTCAGCAGCTTTGATGCAACTCCAACTCAAGATGGTATCAGGGTGTGGATTTTAACCTAAGCTTGTCCTGTTCTGCTTGCCATTCTTCTACTTCAGAGCACAAGAGTGCTATCAGGTTAAAGAAGCTAATAGTATTTTTTTTTTTTTTTTTTTTTTTAAATGGTCAAATGTCAAAAAGTAGAAGAACAGTTTTGTGCCAGTGGAAACAGGTTTGCTTCTGATGGCACTAATGGTTGTACTTTTTGTCAAATGGCTTTGTCACTAGGACTTCACATAAAGATCCACTGAAAGCTGCAGGGAGTGGAGCACAGACACTTTTTTCCCTTTCTTTTTTTTTTTTTTAAATTCCCTGTGTGCTGTTACTGACTAATACAATCATTATGAATGGCTCTGGGAATGTGCACAGTCAAGAGCTTTTAGTGCTGGACTCAAAACAATCCTCTATTTCTTATCTGCTAATGTTGGATATAAAATGATGTAAAAGCCTAAAGTGGTGAGAGCATTAACATCAAACTATTCAGTCCATTAAAAGCCTAATGTATTCTATAGCGTGTTTTTGAGCAATGTTATCAAGTAATTAGCCCAGTTTAACAGTATTTAAAGCTATCAAATATAAAATCTATTTCTTTCTTTTGAGAAATGTTTACAAAAAGGCATTAACAGCAAATAGTAAACTGGAGGGTTAGTCCCATTTTTCATCATAATTCTCAAGCCCATTAAAATCTTCATGTATGCAACCTGTGTCTTTTCTGTTATTCTTAGCAGAAGACCAGTATGCACAAACCAGCCAGTTGTTCAATCTCTATAAATCTGAAAAGCACAAACTGCTGAGCAGTGACTCGTATATCAGTCTATTATATACTACAGGGCTGACTGTATTAAACAAATGGCTAGGCCTGCAGCTGGAAAAGAGAGGCAATATAGAGAGAGCAGAGGTTATTGTCTAATTTAAATCTTGGCTGCTTTCCCAGAACTATACCACATTCCAATTTGTGGCTGTGTTGCTTGGCGCTACTGACAGAGGTCCGGCTGCAAATACTCTCGGGCTCCTCTCCAGAAATGCGTCTCCAAACTGACAATCAACAAGTTGGCAGAGATTAACGGAATGATGGGAGCAAATTAGGTAAAATAATGAAAATGCACTAATATAGATGCCGTGCTCTGTTATTTTCTTCCACCTGTGGTTGCAATAATGTATCTATAATCATTAAGACTTGATGTGCAACAACACAGGCTCATAAAGAAAGCCAGTACATTGCTTCTGTAATGTCTTTGAGTTCCATAATGAAATAGCAGCTGGAAAAGACATCTGTGAACACATAGTAGTTACAGAATGGTTGAGTGAGCTCTTAGAAGCAATTAGCTGTTTCAAGCATTTTCTCCTTGGCATACTATTGTCCGTTCATCTGCTAGATTGACAGCACACCAGGACATCATTAGCAAACCTGACAGCTGTTGAGTCGCAGACATTGTTTTTCTTGTGACAGCCACCATCAGGCTAAGTGCTTCACTAGTGTTTTTAACAGTATTTAAACTCAAAATGTCACTTTAACATTTCCTACTTCAAAAGCAGCGTGAGATTAAGATACCAGCTTTGAATAATTACAAACACTAAGCCTCAACTTTGATTCCGTATCATTGCACTGACATTTAAAAAGATTCGGAACAAAGACACATTACACATCTTTTAGTCATAATGCAAAAGTTATTCCTCTCCTCGGTGTAAAAAGACAGGTTGGAGATCAAAGGCGTATGAAAAACCTAGAGGTCTGCTTTGTGTGGAAGTGGCATTTTTTTATTTTTTATTTTTAAATGGAGAAGATAAGTTAGGAAAGTGTTTACACATTTTTTTTTAAACAAAAACTAATGCAAAAGCATTTGTTTAATAAGACTTGTCAGTCTGTGGCCAATCAAAAGCAACCATATCTGGACTTAATTTCCCTAACGATGGTATCACACAAGAGAAAATAATCATATACATTATACCTGTAAAAATCCTCCCTGTACAGGTATGCTTATTTTCTGCTTTGACAACAACTCCCTTTGAGCTATTTTTATCTAATTTCAGTGCAGGCGGCTAAGGGGGGGAAAAAAAAAAAAAAAAAAAAAGGGGGGGGGGGTTACTGACATTTTCTGTATTTGAGCCTTGCCCTCTATTTTAGGACCATGCTGAGTTCTTCCACTAAAATAAATGACAGCACGACAATCTACTCTGAACTCGCACCTTTCCGCGCACATGTTCTCCCATCACTCTTCATTTATCTTCATTAGGTTTGTTTGACCCATCACCAATCCTCTGCCAGTGTAAATGTAAACACTACAGTCCATAGAGATCATCTCTATATGTGATATCTTGCAGAGGTGAAGAGCAGCTAAATGTAAATGGCCGACATGTATATGAAAACCCACTCTGGAGTAGTCGTGTAACAAACCTAGAAAGATAAATTCCACCGATCCAATTAATCAATATATAAACAAAGCCTGTGATGAGAAAAATCAGTGATTTCAACAGGGGGCGCCATGCTGTAAACTACCGACTACAGGTTTAAGCAGGAGTGCGGAACAGAAATCCCACTGTCAACTTGTCATCGGCTAATTTACCTGGAGCCAGAGGGGGAGATTCACTGGACACATAGGGAGAGTTAATCTCTTCATTCATCTTTCGCTAAAGAGATCGACCCAATTAGCTTGCCACATTGACTGACAGCCCTTGTGTCTGCTTTTCTCCCTTGACTTTTCCCTTGCTTTTTAAAAAAAAGAAAAGAAAAAATCAGGAGTTATGCAGTTTATGCTGGCCCCAGCTGAAGGCTGTGAAAATTATTCGAGAGTACTGTACAACAGTGAAATAATCATGATGGCTTTATTCAAATATGTCGAGTCTGAAATATTCACCACTACAATTTGCTGTGACTGATTAGCCAATGGAAGGGCTGCTTGGGGATAGCTCTCCAGAGCTCTGTAATTGAGCGGATTTGACTTGGGAGAGTTTTTCTTCTCCTGATAACTACACATTCCCTTTTGAAATGTACTTTTCCTTTTTTAGCCTTTCCTGGGAGCCAGTGAACATCAGAGTTATAACGCTTGCAGAAACAGCATGTATGTAGGACAGTTTATATTCTGATCGTCATCTGTTTAAAATGTGACTCCACATTGTGTGGATTTAATCATTTCCCACTGTATCACTGGTTGAAGGGCAGAGAGTGCAGAAACATCAGATCTGTAACCTCAAAGATCAGGGACAACAATAGCCTGAAGGTCTGCCACTGTGACCATCCATTTGACATAAATCTCTATGTTCCAATACAGATATTGTAGTGACAATTTCCCAAGTGCACCTTTATATTCTGCAGTTGGTTTATACATGTGAGGACTCGCAAACCAAAATCAGGAATAGGAAACAGTGCGCAGAAAGAAAGAACATCAAATGTGTAACAATGAGCCGTTTCATTTTAATTCTGTATGCTTAATTATAACATTAATATGTCAATCCTGATTTTGTCCGGTTCTGGAGACAAGGCTACATTTACAAATATCCGTGTGCCAAAACGTACTGAAAACAGCTTTCTTCTTTCACATTAAATCTCATTTATTTTCTACAGGGGGAAAAAAGAAAAAGATGTTGTTATTCTTTTTCAAAAACACACCACTAATGCTCTGGGGCATGGTTTGTCATTGTTATTCAGTGCTCGCTCACCTACACTTAAAACATGATCCTTCTGGATTTTAATTAAGCACCAAGGTACCTCCCAGGGGGTTCTGGCTTGGCAAAGGAAACTACTTTGATTTATGTACTACTTTGTTGTTCCTGCTTGAAGCTTGCATGTTATGAGAGACTGTGGTGATGAATGAAAGAACTGGGCAATTATTCTTATTTGTTAATTAGTTCCTGTTGGGAATGCATTATTGTGGATTCCAACACTTTACCTGTCAACAGCTATGTTAGGACTGACTAAACCGAGTATCATGCTACAAGCTGGGTGCATGTTCGTACATGTTTGATTGAAATTGAATGTTAAATCAACTAAAGCTGTTAGGAATTTGCCTGATTGTCAAGCATGCCAGCAGAATAATGCAGCAAT
This sequence comes from Rhamphochromis sp. 'chilingali', assembly GCF_963969265.1. Lineage (NCBI taxonomy): Eukaryota > Metazoa > Chordata > Actinopteri > Cichliformes > Cichlidae > Rhamphochromis > Rhamphochromis sp. 'chilingali'. The sequence goes on along the minus strand of NC_137933.1, from coordinate 33,713,324 downwards.
TTACATGCATCCCACTCTACCCACCCCACCCACACAGCAGAAAATGGTACAAATCAGCAAAAATACTTATTTGCAGAACCCGATGCAATGCTATTTCAACAGCAACACTATTCAAACAGAATTTACTGGCTGTTAAACAAGCAATTAACAACAGCTCGAGAACATTTAGTAGAAGTGCCAATTACTGATAAACCTCTCAGACTTGGGGATATAGGAGAATTTGACACCATAGTCTTATGCATTAATGCACAAGGCAAAACAATAAACCCATAAAATATTAACAGCCGCATTCAAATCAAAGTGGGAGCTGACGACAAATCTCTCGGTGTCACTTGAAAGGGAAGTTGGCCAGGCACCTCAGTGACACAAGGATGGTTTAAGAGGAAGACCTTGTGCAAGCTCTGCTCTCCTGGATGCATATCAGAAGCTAATGGACTCTCAAAACTACAGGGGTGCTGCGGGATTGCCACGATTAGCTCGTGGAACTGCTGAAGGTCACCACTGCTGAGCTGAGCAGCCACAAGCCTTCATAAAACCATGCAGCGTATCATTATTTTCAAAGTGTTTCATTATGGACGGTTAACCTTGGCTAACTCCAACCTAACACTTTAATCAGATGCCTGTAATGCTTTGGAAACATTGTAATCATTCAGTTTCTCTTCTTGTTTATCAGCGGGGGAGAAAAATAATATTGGAACTCCTTAAAAAAATGTTTTCCAAGGTTGTGCAGGTATTTGAAAAGTTACACTATTGAGTCAGAACCACCACAGATTAGAAACTCGATCAGTTTCCTTGGAAGGAATGTCATTTAAATGAATTGTCAGTGGCTGTCCGCAGAAGGAAAGCCCTGGCCAATGTAAAGGCCTCACAGACCTTGATCTTGTTTCTACTTCTGCCATCCCACACTACGACCACATGCAAGAGCTCACAAGCCAGCAGAAACATACATGCACATGACAGTAAACAAGGACATACTGTGAATGAGCCTCAATTTCACCTCAGAAATATCAGAAGTTGACTCAAGAATTTCATGGCCTCCATTCATAATCCCGCAATTGAGGTTTCTGGAGAATGGACCTTTATTATGTGGTTGGAGCTTTTACTGAGGCTGTGTCCATTGTTCCTTTTTATTGTGGAACTGAATAAAAACTAGATAGATTCATGAATACTGCATGATTTTCATCAAATAGAAAATCTCTTGGAAGAATTCTCAAAGCAGTGTTATTTCAGTAACATGTTGAGAGCTGTTTATTCAAATGAGGACAGCTGATGGGCAATTATAACCAAAAGAATAATGTCAGACGGAAGACAAGAGGTTTTTTTTCCTATTTTGTTTTTTATTTTTAAATGCTGAATATTTTTAATTTGAGTTCCCCACAGGATTTACTCCTGACAAATAGAGATTAAAATCTTTCTGGATTTATGGGAGCCATAAAAAAAGCTGTTGGTTGAGGGCGAGGAAAAGATTATCATCTTAGATCAATATTGAAAAAGTTCAGTGTGCCGTGTCTCATTCTTCAGGTCGGGTCTGCGCAGAAATAAAGAGAGTGATGGCAAAACAGACAGCTGAAATACAAGTTATTGTTGTTGAATTCCTGTGGCCTTGTTAAAGAAATGGATACAAAGACATTTCTGACAAACCAAGGTATGAAAGAGATATTAAAGGGCAAACATTTAAGAAGAGCTGTTTCACTCCCCTTAGGGACTAAAAAGAAAAAGACAATCCTCGAGCAATCAGCGCTGTGTAACAAGAGCTTGATTCACTGCAACTGAATAACGATGACAAAAAAAACCCCCACAGTAGTCATATCAGAGGACTCCTATCAGTCTTAAGTATGTTTATAGAAGATTGAATCAAGGTGCTGCAGGTTGAGATAGCAGATTTTTTTTTAACTCTGGGGACTATTAAAACTCTTGTTCAAGGGGTAACGCAGGTCTGTAGGCAGCAGTATTCCTGCTATGGTAGTTATTATATGAAAAGAAAATATCATCTAACTGACTCACACTTTGTTTGAGACATCGTGTAAACAGGGGACAAAACGGTAATCAAGGTTATAAATTTTACCAGAAAGTGTCAAATACATCTAATTTTTTATTTTTAAAGGAGTGCTTTCATCGTTTCCTGCATGATAAACAGGTTTTCTTTCAAGTTAGTCTTCCTTGAACTCTGATGCAGTTCTGCTTGAAAACATGCCATCCATTTCGCCATTCAAACAAAAGTTTTATTTACCTACATTATTTAAGCTCTTTGTCCAACGGGTCTAAGGGATATTTGCACACCTGCTACTATTGTCAGTCCTTTTAGTGCAACCTGGTAACAAGCTGCATTATGGGAATGTGTGATGTAGGAGGGGGGCAGCAGAAAAAAGGGAGGATTAATCACACTGTGTAACAAGTAATACTACACACCTGCAGCTCATAGCCCTGTAATGAGAGAGAAATTCACACTCAACCTGATATATGAGCAAAGGTTGGGATCATGAATAATAATACCTATGACGAGGCTGGTTTCGGTTTAACGGTTAAAGCAAACTGAAGCATATAACAAATTCAACCCCCAACCAGCGTTTATGCCTTTCAGTAAAATATCTCAATTTTGAATAGTTTTCAGTATTTATCTAACTCAAAGGTCATTTAGATGCAGAAATTAGGAAAAGCTGAAAGAATAAAGTCTAAATGTGAAAACAGAAGCGATAAATTCAACCTGCACTGCTAAGAAAATATTACCCATAACTGTATGAGACATCCATCAGTGGCCTGTGCACTTGACAAAGAGCCAAAGGCTTAAGTCAAGCAAGTCAAGTTAAAAGGAAAACTGCAGAATGTTTTGATACAGTCTGTGAGCCCATTAAGAGAATTGGACATTAGATCTATGAAACATGGAATGGCTGCCTCTCTGGAAAGCTTTAAAAATGAATGCGTCTTAACAGCGAGGCTAACCACTAAAGGGACACAACACTTATTGAATCAGCCAACCAGAAGTGATTGACTGGTCCTTTTGAAACTGCTTAATTCATGGTTAGAAACTGTTTTCTGGAGCACAGGGGGTTCTTCTTCCTCCTTTTAATAAGTCAACAAGGTTGAAGCTGTCAAAAATGTAGTGAGCCAAAACCAGATTAAAACAGTTGATCATAGTGGAAAAATCTCTCTTAAGGGGCTCTGTCTTGAACAAAAATGGGCACAGCATTGACTCATTCAATAGAACTTCTGAAGGTTAATGATATCTTTGGCCTTACATAACTTAAAGGTGCATTACACTAGAAGAGGTTGGTGTCGTTTAAGAATTGTACACAACAACATGTGTGCAAGGAACCATGCTATTGGTAACATATGCTAACACAAAACCTCTTAGTTAATCCTTCTTTTCAAAAACCATTTACCATTTCATTAATTTCCTGTCATATGATCAACAAGAATCATAGACACCATTCAATAAAAAATATGATCTTGTAGTGCTGTACCTCGGGATTACAGACTACAATCCCATGAGGATTTGGGTGAGTGCTACTTTGCGCTTCAGACAACCTCTGCAATGACACAGACACCTTTGACATAACCTCACAACCATTAATTTTTCCACACTGTCAATCATTTAACTTATTGTTTTAAAACTAAAAAAAAATCGTACATATTGCGTACCTCCTCATGTCACAGCTTAACAAACCTCTTGTACGCCAACTCTGTTTGGTATTTGAGTAAACTCTCAGTCTTATCTTAAGACATCAAACCCTAAAGCTAAATCTCAACCCCCTCGCTGACCTGGACAATGTCATCTTCTCCACTTTTATAGGGAACTCTGTGGTCTAGATGAGTTCCATCTTTTGGTGTATCTCTTGAGTTATGGGTGCTTTTTAAGTGAGCTCAGCTCATGCTAATGCTTTGCCATACAATTTCAACATATGTTTTAATGAAGTCAGCAGTGAAATTATTACTGTCATTTTTTCATTTGAACTTTAATGATGCATTAACTAATTAGATATTTGAGAAAAGTCATAACACGGCTCCACATGTAACTAAGAACTTAAAGATCTAAATGATGTTAATTTACTTTTTTTAAAGCTATCCAAATGAGAACAAGTGTTGATTTATCCAGAAAGTCCTTAAAACACTGAAAAGAAAAACAACAACTCTTCTGTAATAACTTACCATAATCTTTTGTTATGATTCATGATTTGAACGGTGTAGTGATGTTGTTTACATGACAACACTGTGCATCTGTTCTCTTTATACCACTGGAAGAGATGTTTTTGAAACAGCCACATAGCTACACATAGTCAAAAGGGAGAATTTGTCATTTTATTAAGCAGGGCGAGGACAGACAACAGTGGAGTGGATCCTTGAGGTGAAACTATACGCACAAGGAAAGCCTACAGCACTAAGACACTCCATATCCAAGCATGATTTCTTTTTTGCTTTTAATGTGGTTTCCCCTATTTTTCATTGGACATGAGATTACATCAAGACCAAATCAGCACAGCAAGATGGTTCTTGTCTATAGAATGGTGCCTTATGGTTTGCAAATCGACCAGTTGGGAAATAACTTCATGGTGTGAGGTCTGCCTAAATGAACCACACTGAGTAATGCACAAGGAGATGTAATGAAGTGGATTTATGAGCAGTGATGGCAAGATTACAGAAGGTCTTTACGAGTGCTGATCTGGGTAATGGTCTATGTCTGTTGAAGATTTCAGAGCTGGAGGATTTGTCACATCCACCTCATAAACAAAGTGGACAACCTGATGTTATGTTTTCCACTCTGTTGGATCAGATTGTCATACGGTTGCAGAATGCTTGTGGGATCAAAGCAACAACCATTAATGTTGCTCAGAAGAAATGGCATGCAGAAAATGGAGCTGGGCATTTACAAAATACGTGTAGTGCCGTCTGCCACATATAGCAGTCATTCTTACAGACAGGAGCTCCAAGTGCACAGTGCGTCTTCGTGTAGAACAAACTAAAAATAACACTCTCTTGTCTCACTGGGAAAATTAGGTGTTTAATAAATCTGCTGAACTACATCTCCTGACAAGCTACAATTAAAGGACTCAGCAAAACACATCAGCTATTCACTTCTTGGACATTTAAACATTTAACATGCACCTTGGAGTCATATCCATCAAGTGTTGAGTTTGACAAAGCAGACAGCCTCCCTGCCCCTCCCCAAGACACGCACACACGGCATTACCGCACACACACATTTAAAGTTGTGTTTGGATATGTTTAGAATGTGTGTGATGAAATGGCACCAGCTGTGTACACTGGAGAGATGCACAAGGCCCCCTGGTTAAGAGAGTTAACCCCTTCCCTCCCGCTGGAGCTTAAGTGACAGCAGAGACAAAAGAAACCTGACGTACTATGCTTTGGACAAAAGAGGTTATTGCCCAGGGGTTAGCTAATGTGAAGCTACATTAATTCACTTCCTCCAGACCTTAAAATCTGTGTTGTTCCTGGTTTCCTTACATATGCATGTGTCAGTAGAGCTCATATAAACTAAGTAGTTCATGGCCTACGGCCCATTTCCCCCGCTCAGTAAAATCCTTTAAGAAGTCCATCATTTTGGGTCTTGAAGAACTTTCTAATCAGGGAATAACAGCAGAGCTAGTCTGTCATATTATAGCTTATGGATGATAAAATACAAAGCCGACAATAAACAAATTATCCAGAGTCCTTTATCAATATGTGGTCGAAAAACAACAAAATAAAGCATGTGTAGCTAAAGAGGATTTGTCATCAAGATCATTTCTCAGAAAAGACTTATTATGCTGCACATAAGGCTGTAATCCTTAACAACTGAGTCCAAGTTGATTTGGCACTACCTGTTGTTAATAGTCTGTGGTTTCATGCAACAGCAAACACAGCATGTGCATCTAAAAATCAGTGTACAGTGCAACCGCCAAACTATTAACCCTGCCTTAATCAGTAATCAGTTTGTTACCTTTGCAAGTTAATTGGTTGATGAAACATGTCTACAGTTTGGATTTTTTTTTTCCCAGACACAGTCAGCAAATATGATTTTTGAATATATAAATTGTTAAAATGCTGACAACATTATTAAAAAAAAGCCTAGTCACAAATTTCTAAGATGTTTAATTATAGTTTGCCCTTTCCTTTTAAAATGCTTCATTAAGCACAAACTGTTGTATGTCTCTTAACAGCACTACACAGCAACACAGCAGAGATCCTGCAAGACTTCCCCCCCTTCTGTAGCTTTTGTCATGTACAAAGGCTACAGAATCTCATAGCAATGTGTTTATCTACATCCCTCTGCTATACTGCCATTAAAATACTCCAATGTATGGTCAATTCTCAACTGCAATGAATTATAATGTCTCAGTGGTGCTGGTATTAGTTTTCCAAATAAACCTTCAATTTTAGCACCAGTGCAGGTGAGGAGTTTGTATTAACATCTGTTGGTGATTTCTTGGCGCCTGGAGGTAATGAAAGCCCACACTAAATGGATACTGTATCTGAAACATTATTAAACCTTTAGGAAAAAAAGACCAGATGGCAATAAATATGGCTATAACAGAGGGTCTCTTTCAAGAAACCATTAAACTCAATCACATTTGACTTTTACAAATACCAAAACTAGTTAAATCCAAACAGCTCTTTGTCTTTGGTTTATGTTGTGCCTGACTGAGGAGCTTGCCTAGAGAAAACAAGCAGCCTTAACCATGTTGCATCACTGAAATCTCTTTGAATAATAAATAAGTGCATATATATGTACGAGCTCATACACAGATTTAAAAAGTTTATCAAACTTCAAAAGGGAACTTTTATAAAATTTTACCGACTACAACCTGGTGTTGTTAGAAGAATCCAAAGAGCCAGGAAAACCAATAGTCATTATCAGATAAATTGAAAACAACGCTACCTGAAGTAACAACCAATCAGTAAAAGTAGGAGCCTTGGTGTTTTTGCCCTTGAGCATACCTGTTCCGTGTTCACCCTCAAGTCAAGGTAGTTTAAGAGAAATAGACCCCACTGTGACAGCCTCGTCACTCACCCTGCACACGCTGTAGTCAATGTTTATAACCCACAGAAATAAGCCTTTACAATTTCAGTTTCAATAGAGAAACCGTGTTTAATTTCTCCAAACTGCAACAAGGGAATTTTTCTCACAAAATAGATTTTATATGAGAATTATTCAGCTTTGTGAAGTTGTGGCATGTTTCTCCTCAGCACCTTCATCTCTGTGCCAAAAAAAGGGAAAGAAATGGCAGCTTCATTAGTCATGACTGCAGCACCTAATTAAGTTTGTGCCACTCGTTTGGATTTTTCTGTAAATTTAAAAGAATCTCTGATGTTTGAAAGTGCCTCTGGGCCCTTCTGTCTCTCTTGTCATTAAAATTGAACATTTCCTGCACCAGCATTTTGAGTGGGTATTGCCTGTTTTCAAATCAAAACTGTAAATCTAGTGAAAGTTTGGCTGCTCGCAAAAGGTGCTGTGACAGCTTATAAATAGATTAAAGAAGTAATGCTTCAGCTCTGTGACTTGTAAGCATGCCACATCTTTTAGATGACTAACCGCTCTGCATTGTGCTACCTTTCAGCAAGCCGATTCAAATAAATTGGAGGCTTATTTGAAAGATGCATGCAAAAGAGCTTATTTGTTCACAGTGGAAAGGCATTGTAATTAGCATGAAATGCATGCTTTGTACTCTCTCTCTCTCTTCCTCTTTCCAACGTAACTGGTAGAGATACTGGATAAGCACCTTCTCACCACCCTCTCTCTCACTCTATGCCTCCTTTTGCATTGTGGCCAATTACTGTTACAGATGGAAAATTTCACTTGACCCGGGGATTTTATGAGCAGGAATAAAATCGCACTTCAACTTTTACACCAATTCAAAGCAATGTGGTTAAAGTTTCTTGAGGCTGATGAAGACATGATGAAATTGGGCACATATGACAACTTGGCCAAATGACAAAGAGCTGATGAAACACTGAGACAAACCTGGTAACTGTTTTAAGCAGCATCAGATTGCAAATAGAGCTGCATTACGGGGCTGAATAATTTGAGAGGGGGGTAGTGTGTCGTGTCTAAGTGTGCATGTGTGTCTGTGTGTGTTTGGGGGTGGGGGGGGGGGGGGTATCATTGTTTAAACTTCATAAAAAACTGTTCTTTTTGACTGCCACAATGATGTTCTCTCCTGCTGTTATACAAGAGAGTCAAGTTAGTGACTGATCACAGGCCTAACAGTGCGCGTGTTACATCACTGACAAAACATTACAAATCATCAACTGTGTTTTACATAACCTCATAAGCTCCAGTTGCAAGAGTTATTAAACTTCAGCTTTGTTCTTATTCACAGCTCGGACACGGTGGCGTTTGTATACAAATGCGAGGAAGCGAACAGATCAACATGTAAACAATGCAAATACATCATGCAACCTGGCAGTGGGCAGATAAAACTGTAGTGCACAGTATGACAGTCAAGAGTTTAACTGATGCCATGGGTAAGATAAGTGCACAACACGGCGCAACGCTGACAATGAATAGATTCATACGGAACAGATAGTGAGCTGTCCATTCCTCTTTCTGCTTGTGCATGCTTTTTTCCCCCTGAAATGTTAATGAGGAACATGATACTTGGAGCTCATTCTAAGAACTGCTTGCAAATGCAGTGAACAACATGAACTGAAGGCGGTTTGAAAATGAGGTTAAATACACAGCAGTTAACCAAACGACCAACAACCATTTCTTTATCGTGTTGTCATTTTATTTAACTGCATGACGTGGCCGGTCATGAAGAAGAGCAGGTACCTGACAGCCTACATCTTTTTTTGTTTAAATCACATTTGAACTGTAATGACAGGATGTTGAGAAACACGGAACCCTAAAGGCAACAGCGCCCATGACTGTGGAGCACGTCAGTCTGTGAGAGTTTAGCAGTGCGACGAGGCAGGTTTGAGCTGGACAAAAAGTAACACTGTGCCGCTACACTTGTCCTGTGCTCCCGTTTCCTTTCCTAATGAACAACAACAAAGTTTGCGGCAAGAGAGGAAAGTACTGATTAGGCGGAAAGAGAACTCTGATTCAAGGAAGGAGGAAGTGAGTAAGGGGAATTCTAATTAAATCAACGGTCAGAGTTTCAATAATTAAGCTAAAAACTGTGTACTAGTGGTTCCAGTCCCAACGTGATCGCACAACACAAAACAACACTACGGCGCGAAACGGGAAGGATTTCTCACCTTATTGAAGTTGTAGTAGCCCAAACAGTGGGCAAAATCCAGGTTTGGTGGATCTCCCGGAATAGAATTTCCACCGGCAGTCGGATAAAATCTTACATCCATGGTGTGTGAGGGAGCCGCGCAGCTGTAGTTGTAGCCTGCTCTGCACGGAGCTCAATTTGTTTCTGCCGTTTACAATCCAAGCGCACAGATAGATGGAGAAAGAAAGGCGGCGAAACTGACCCAAGCTTTGTTGGGTTAAACGAGATATTACGGTAAGAGAAAGGGGGACAGGTAAAGTTAGGATATTCCTCTTTTTACACCTTACACCAGTCGCTTCATTTCTGTGGAAATCCACATGAACGCTGGACTGAGCCCAGGAAGCTGTCCCTCAAAGAGCAGCAGACGCTGTGTGCCCATGCATTTACACACAGCTGCTGCTGTATACAAAGAAGCCACGAGACCGGCGAGTGAGCGTGGGTCCACCTCCTTTTTCCTCCTTCAGACGCAGAGAGGGGGAAGGAAAGGGGAAAATGAAAACTCTAGGAAAGTGGTAATAAATACCACGAAGTAAAGTCCGCGCGTCAGGATAGCGCTCAAAAACGTGCCCGCGTCCTCCGCCGTGTTTCGCAGAAGTTTATTTTTCCAACTTGTAAAACTAGTTGGTGAAGCAGTTTGAGGAAGGAGCAACTAGCTGGCCGCTCGAGCCCATCTGCTAAACACAGGTTTTGTACAACAAGCTGAACAACACTCCACAGATGGTGCAATTAGTGAATGTGATGTACTACACTGAGTATCTCCGTTCAGCCTTCGGCTCTGCCTGTCGTAGTGATGAACAAGGCAAAATGTGTGAACAAGCCAGCCACTCCCCAAACACACTAAGCCACTCCCATGAAAACACTGCATTTAAGTCCATGTGACATGTTGGCATATGATAATTGATCATAATTATGAGTCTGTATGTGTATATTTTCTTAGCATACCTTTTTATGCCCTTTTAAACGGTGACTTTCATAATGAATGGCAGGTTACATCCAAATGTAATTTTACATCTTACTCTGTTTTTACTCTGCATTACTCTGCCAAAGCCAACAGGTACGATAGCTCCTGCAGTTTTTCTCCCGTTTGTTTTTCCTTGATTCTGCGAATTTTAACCTTCAGTTTAGTTTTTCACTATGAAGCTTTTCCTCCCACTGCTACTGTATTTCATGTTAATGCATATTTTATACACGTTTCTGTCTGTGGCAGTTTGTCACATATGTTTTCAGAACTGACAAGTGTTTTTGATTTTCAAGTCATATTGGTACTGGTCACAGGGCACCGAACAATATACATAAGTAGACAAAAATGATACACCAGGTCGACATTAATCCACAGTTCAATGATTGAAGAAAACTTTACCTTTCCTAAGCTGGAAGCTTGCAAAAAGAGATGAAAAAATATAATCAAAATATACTTTTTTCTGGTTGGTAACTTCTACACAAAATATTATAGCAATAGCAGAAGGTTCTGTGGATTCAAAACATTTAACAAGGTTTTAAATAGGGCTAAACTGTTCAACACCATATATGAACTTCGATAGCTTTACTTTAGACAAGTAAAGCTCTTAAAACTGGTTAGTATTATGGTATAAACAACTTGAAAAAGAAAAAGGCAAAACAACTACAGATTTATCCCAAACAATCAGAAAACTGCTTTTTGCTGTCAGTAGTGAAGTGTCTTTTCAACTGGTTAAATTCCCATGGTAAGATAAGTTGAACTAGTTGGAAGTTTTGGTTTAAAATTGGCTGGAAGCACCATATTTTCACTAATCTTTTATTTACAGCATGTTTTAAGTGCAGTACAGAGTCTCCGCTGGGCAAATATGTTTTAAAAGTGCAGGTTGTGAAATGACAACTTACTAGCATTACAAATGAAGCACAGCTGTAAAGTTACAACAGTGCAAACTGTCCATTGCATTGTCCATGGAATGTGCATGTTTTCAGCTGGTAATGCAGAAAATGTATACATTTTTAAATTTTGTTCGTTTGTTCGTTTGTTTTGTTTTACTTGATTCTAATCTTCTGCTCATTCTCTTTTACATTGCTGAATACACAGCAGAGAGCAGAGAACACACAGCAATACAATTTAATCTGTAAAATGAATTTCACTCTAATCTGCTGACAAACTAAAGAGATTTCCACATCTCCTTTATTATGTTATGTGACAGCAACCTTTTAATGTTTAAATGGCTCCAGTTTGGATGGATCCACACAGAGCTCTAATGTGTAGTCATCATGTTAGAAACAAACAGCAGTACAAAGCGCTGTCTCGGGGTTCAAATAATTAATTTGAAACAATCTCTTATGTTATTTTCAACAGCATTACATTTTATTGTTCGACATATTTATGCTCTTTATAGATTTTTATGGCTATTTTCATCATCTCTGGTAACATTTGTCTGATAACTTGAAGTAGGCTATGCTCATAGGGATCGTTTGTGCATGCAATGCCCCTTTTTATGTGAGTGTATACAGAGCCTGAAGCAGAAAGCTTTGCTTAACAGAGAATGTTGATAACCACCATCAGTTTTGTCAAGTCAGCTAACGCAAAGAATTCCTGGCTGTGTTGAACTTCCCACCCAATATACCATCTGGTGTGGGCTAGCCCACCCACAAAGCTTTTTGCTCACTCAATACACACCAAATCAAAACTTACAAAAAGTATTTTTGTTGTTCACCTAGTGTAAATAATAATAATAACAATAATAATACACAAAACAGGAGTACCATTTCTAACTTCTTACTGAGTGGGAAGCCCACAGGCCAGCTCCAAAATCTCCTGCTGTACACCCTTTTAACGTCGTCATAGGTACATATGCACAGAGGTTTAATAAGCCCGCTTGTAAAAACTGATGACTCAACATGTTGTTTATGTTATATTTTTATTTTTCTGTCTCAATTTAAGCATAGGTCTGGTTTACAAGTAGCTTTTGCAATGCTAAGATGTGTTGTGACACTCTCTCTTGCTCTCCCTTGGTTAAGCTAACACTTTTAACATAGCGTAGATCTTTACTGACATGCTTTGGTGGGAGAAAAAGAGCTTCTGTGTCTTTATTTGCATTTCTGATTTGGTGCAGGGCACTATAAGAGATTTACAGATTTTGGAGAGTCTGTCTTTGCAATATAATTTTCAGTGTTCTTCAGCCTGTAGAAACTATACAGCTGCTACATATGGACTAGAACAAAGTAGTTTTCTAAATATTACTTTAACATCGTGTAAGATTTTTTATTATGTTTATTTTTTCCCATGCAGAAAGACACTATTCCCAGACAGAGAACCCAGTATTTGAACAGGGACTCAAACCAGCAACTTGAAGGTTACTAGTTGGCTGCTCTGACCTCTTCAAGTTGCCCATCTATTATTTCTAACACAGGATGCAAAAAATCCACCTGAACGTAAGTTACCAAATTTTCTTGCCAGTGATTTCTTAAAGTCTACACAGTTACAAAAAAGTAAATTTTTCAATAAAAATAAAGATTTACGGTTAGGGTTTTTGATTTGAGGAAGGGTTTTCTTGGTTCTGGCTTCTGTCAAGCTTCACTTAACCATACTGGCATAATGAATGAGTCTACACATGAATAAATGCACAGCCTGAAACTCATTATGTCCATTGTATTCACAAATTAATAAAAAAGACAAAATCATTTGTCTGATTTGAGATTGATAAACTAACCAGTAGCTGAAACTAATTATCACACACAGCTTCTGTCAGTGAGATTAAAGAGGGGACTGCCATTCTTCCAATGTCACCTTCAAACATAAAGACTAATATATAATTAACAACTAATCACTGATAAGAAGAAATACTAAGGAGCAAAAAAATAACTATTATTCTACCAAACATCCTCCTGAATTTGTGTGTACACATACGTGCACCTTTACTCTTTTGTTTTTGTTTTAATCAAATAAAACAACATTTTTATTGAAGTTGATTATTGCAGTGATGATTCAACCAGACACATACTGTATGTATCCCTGGCCACTTTACACTATCTTGTCCACTTCACCGCTTTGTTGCGTTGCTCTACTCGAAACACTTACTCTGTCCTTGCAGTCTGTGCTACCAGCACACACTTCTCAGTTTCTAAGTAAGAAGACAAGACTGTGCAAGTGTTACTTTTAGGATGGTGCAGGAAGCTGTTATTTCCAGCTAGAAAATCAAAGACATTTTTGAGCAGTACCCCATAGCAGTGGGAGGGAGTATGTGTATGTAAGGAATCCATAGTTTACACCTATGAAAAATTCTTTGGAGAAGAAGACCATGCTTTATACATTAGTAAAACAAAAATGTTATAGGAATCTGAATTTACAACTAAAGAGAGGGTTAAAGTGAAACTTTAGGGACTTACTGCTCACTAGAACTCTAGTTGTGCACTCTTAATTCTTATTCTCATGTATATATCTCATGTATATCTCATGCACATATCTTTCCACGTAGCACTTTTAATTCTTATCCCTACTTTTATTTTTTTCCATGTCTATTTAAGTGCTATTTATGACAGCATGTTTGCACTGAAGCACCGCAGCAATTTCCTAATGTTGTAAACCTGCTCAACATTTGGCAATAAACCCCATTCTGATTCTGATTCTGATTCTGATTCTCTGATTCTGATAAGGACATAAAAAGTTATTCAGCTGTCACAGTCATCTCTGTACTGACAAAAGAAGACATCAGAATCAAGCAGAGAATTAATCCTCCATGTGAATACATAAGCCAGATTTTGTCGTTATGTCATATTTGTCTGCAAGTGTCAGGTTAGCTTTATTTCCCATTAAATCTCTGCTTTTTCTTGGATTCTCTAAATGAACACAGTCTACTTAATCACTGTCTCGTTAAAAGTGTAGATTACAATAACACAACTTTTTGTTTTATACATTTTCTTTCGGTGCTTTTTCAGTTATGTTCAGTTGTTCGTTGATGTAAAATAGAATATTACATGAAACATGTTAAACTCTGAAGCTTGCTACGGCACATTATTAATAATTATTCCTGCACGTCACACGCTAGTTAAGAAAATAGTGAACGCACCAATGTCCTATACAGTACATCACTGTAACACAAAAATAGCTTTTTTCCACTTTCTGTCATCTATATTATACTGCATTTCTTTACATATTCCGATAACATTATATAATTATATATAATTTGTCTTTCCTAGATAGGATGCATTTGAGGAGCTGTTATGAAACAGAGAAAAACCCTATGCAAGTGGGATGCGTGTTGGCATGTACTATATGCAAGCTTAATCAATGACATACAGTGCTAAACTCTGCTGTGCTGCATTGGAGGAGATAATCCTCATTTGAACGCTCTCCAATGCTTGCTTAGAGATGGTCAACAATCCATGATAGTCGCCAGGAAATCTACTTTGTAATTATGGACACATTGATGCATATGCACACCATTTTTTCGTCATGTTCTCGTTTGATAGTGGCTCTTGCATGCATAACGAAGCAATGCCTTCACATACAACACACACTGATACGCCCACCAATCAAATCTCATTCACTCATGCACATACAGGCACATAAGAAAAACCCACGCAGTCTCCCACACACCACATATCAGATAAGCAAGCTCCCAATTCAGCCTGGTTGCTGTTGTTATTTATTCCTGTTTTTAATGTTGTTTGGCTGTGCAGCCAGGCAGTGGAATTAATTTCCTTTCTGATGGTTGAGTATCAGTGTCTCAGCCAGATGAATTATGCTTTTCTACTATATGCGATTTCCTCTCAGCCTGGCAACACTGGAACCATTTGGTAACGTGAAAACAAATTATCTTCTGCTGGCTCCTGCTCAGATTCAATTAAAGCGGTGCAGAGTAATTATATGGAGATACAAAAGAGTAATAAATGCAAAATAATTAATTAACCTAATAATCTTTATTTATTGCAACCCCCCCTTCATATTAAGTGCTGAATTCTGTCAGTGAGTGACACCTTCACAAATAACTGCTGTCTGATGTTAGTCATTGGAGCCCCACTGAAGTCTGTTTTTGTGTAAGTGTCACAATATCTCACTTTCATCTGGCTCGGGTACCTGTCATCCTCAGAGCTATTATGGTTACTATCACCTTAATTCACAGTGTAAATATACACCCTAATGCTGAAATTTGTGTTTAATTGTCGGTCCCTTTAAATGGTAGGTCTGTACATTAGAAATCTGAATCTTTAAATTCTTCCTAATATTGATAATCAGTCAACTGAGGTTAATTACTTTTTATTTTTTATTTTTAGTATGACAGAGATAGGGCACAAAAAACCTTTGGTAAAATTCAGAGTGTTTTCATCTCGGGCAAACATGATACACGTCATTAGAGGAGTGAAATGGCTGAACAACTACACAGCCATTTCTGTGAAGTGTCACTGAGCAGTCACTCCACTAAGACTTAATAAAACACACACTCACACACTCATCACTGGCAAATTTAAGTCTGACACCCTCTCAGAGATATACAGTGACCCCGAGCCACACACTGAAAACATGAGGGGGTAACACACTACACACCTCACAGCAAATCGCAAGTTTCATTACTGTTCTGAATGGCATGTCCCATATAAAATATGATAATAATTATGCTCTTCAGTTACCATTCACATTTTATTAAAAACCTTAACAGGCTGTGAGGCCAAAAGAGGAGACGGCAATAAAACCTAATCAATGATGTTACAGCAGTGATAATCTGTTTATTAGGTCAGAGAATAGGTTTTAGGTCTTAAGTCATTATGCGTCACCTTTATCCTTCTATTGCCTTCTGGACAGACTATTTCCTTGATCATAATCATTACACCATGAACGTGGAAAAGAGGTCTGCTTTTTATAAAGAGATATAAGATCTGACTTTAGTATACCAAGTAGTTCAGACTATTTTATCTACAGTGGGGCAAAAAAGTATTTAGTCAGCCACCGATTGTGCAAGTTCCCCCACCTAAAATGATGACAGAGGTCAGTAATTTGCACCAGAGGTACACTTCAACTGTGAGAGACAGAATGTGAAAGAAAAATCCATGAATCCACATGGTAGGATTTGTAAAGAATTTATTCGTAAATCAGGGTGGAAAATAAGTATTTGGTCAATAACAAAAATACAACTCAATACTTTGTAACATAACCTTTGTTGGCAATAACAGAGGTCAAACGTTTACTATAGGTCTTTACCAGGTTTGCACACACAGTAGCTGGTATTTTGGCCCATTCCTCCATGCAGATCTTCTCGAGAGCAGTGATGTTTTGGGGCTGTCGCCGAGCAACACAGACTTTCAACTCCCGCCACAGATTTTCTATGGGGTTGAGGTCTGGAGACTGGCTAGGCCACTCCAGGACTTTCAAATGCTTCTTACGGAGCCACTCCTTTGTTGCCCGGGCGGTGTGTTTTGGATCATTGTCATGTTGGAAGACCCAGCCTCGTTTCATCTTCAAAGTTCTCACTGATGGAAGGAGGTTTTGGCTCAAAATCTCACGATACATGGCCCCATTCATTCTGTCCTTAACACGGATCAGTCGTCCTGTCCCCTTGGCAGAAAAACAGCCCCATAGCATGATGTTTCCACCCCCATGCTTCACAGTAGGTATGGTGTTCTTGGGATGCAACTCAGTATTCTTCTTCCTCCAAACATGACGAGTTGAGTTTATACCAAAAAGTTCTACTTTGGTTTCATCTGACCACATGACATTCTCCCAATCCTCTGCTGTATCATCCATGTGCTCTCTGGCAAACTTCAGACGGGCCTGGACATGCACTGGCTTCAGCAGCGGAACACGTCTGGCACTGCGGGATTTGATTCCCTGCCGTTGTAGTGTGTTACTGATGGTGACCTTTGTTACTTTGGTCCCAGCTCTCTGCAGGTCATTCACCAGGTCCCCCCGTGTGGTTCTGGGATCTTTGCTCACCGTTCTCATGATCATTTTGACCCCACGGGATGAGATCTTGCGTGGAGCCCCAGATCGAGGGAGATTATCAGTGGTCTTGTATGTCTTCCATTTTCTGATGATTGCCCCCACAGTTGATTTTTTCACACCAAGCTGCTTGCCTATTGTAGATTCACTCTTCCCAGTCTGGTGCAGGTCTACAATACTTTTCCTGGTGTCCTTCGAAAGCTCTTTGGTCTTGGCCATGGCGGCGTTTGGAGTCTGACTGTTTGAGGCTGTGGACAGGTGTCTTTTATACAGATGATGAGTTCAAACAGGTGCCATTCATACAGGTAACGAGTGGGGGACAGAAAAGCTTCTTACAGAAGACGTTACAGGTCTGTGAGAGCCAGAGATTTTCCTTGTTTGAGGTGACCAAATACTTATTTTCCACCCTAATTTACGAATAAATTCTTTACAAATCCTACCATGTGAATTCATGGATTTTTTTTTCACATTCTGTCTCTCACAGTTGAAGTGTACCTCTGGTGCAAATTACTGACCTCTGTCATCATTTTAAGTGGGGGAACTTGCACAATCGGTGGCTGACTAAATACTTTTTTGCCCCACTGTAGTTCAGGTGCATTCTATAGGTCAATTTATCTCGCGAGTATACTGTATATGTCGCTGGATATTGTATGAGTGAAGTATTTAAAGCTTGATTAATACAACAAGTTACATTAATTTATGAAATGATTTGGATGATCTACAACTTTTAATAGAGCGTTTTGGCTTATTTCAGCTTATTGTTTTAGATTAGAGCTATGCGACTGGCTACCCACAACCAACTAATATGTGATAACTATATGGATCTGTTATTTTCTTAATACTGTTTAATGAAGCGACCAGGAAGGAGGAAAAGGGGGAAATCAGCAAGAAGATTTATGTATGAATTGAAGGATGACATGCAGAGAGTTGACGTGACAGATGCTATAGGGATACGGTGGAATGCAGACAGATGATCTGCTGTGGTAACCCCTAAAGGGACTAGCCTTTAGTTTACATTAGTAACACCCTGGTAGGTATAGCTTTAAAATGATCAGTAGAGAAACACAAACACAATTTTTCCATGTTTAATCTATTTTCATTTCTAATCTACTAAATAAGTGTTTTCAACAAACTTGGCTTTCCCATTTTGTTTTTTCGCACTTCTGTCATGAAGCTTCTCATTTATTTGTGTCCATCCTTCAAATAGCATCTTGTGGCCACAGTTGGCTGTTGTCTGTGGATGCAGTGTTAACTCTGTTTAACTCAGAGTCATGGGAATCTTTAGTCTCTGTTGTCTTCATAAGTGTGTCCATGCCCCATTGACAAAGGTTGGTAGTGTGCAAGACAAACTGCCACTGGCTTTAACTTGGCTGTTCTGAGATCAGTTACAATTAGTTTATTCTGTGAAAACAGCTTTATTGCTAAATTTACTAAAGGAAATGTTATTAAAAATGTGCTTGGCATTGTCAGCTAATGGTAAGTGTTTTTGATAACTGTAGAAGTAATAATATTTTACAATTTTTCAGTGAGAAAAGAGTGTAGAAATAAAAATATCCTTGCAGAGTGCAGCATGTTGCAGGAGGATGTCAGCATCCAGAAAAAAAAGTAAAAGTCAAGCGTGACAAAATCTTGAAACGGTATGTTTTAATCTGGCCAATCTGTCTCGTTAAACAACGGAGGAAGATTTGTATTCTGTGTTTGAGGGTGGTGTTTTGTTTAGATTTTATTTATCTCTGCTTGCCTTGCTGTAAAACTCATCGCACACCACTGCATAATATCCCACCCAAAACCCCATGTGCGCCCTTTAACCACAAGGTTTGCTTTTCATGTTGAGCTGTTGGGACCAGTATAGGCTATTACCCTTAACAGAAATGATCGTCCATTAAAGCACACAACATTACTGGTAGATGTGCTTATTGATTTTTTTTTGTTCCTCCCCTTCTACTTAATGTTCTTATTGTGTTGTACCAAAACATGCATACATAAAATACATAATTTAATCAGTTGCACACAAAATGAAATGATGTGCTCCACATCCCAAATAAACTAATAATGAATTAGTTCTGCAGAAGAAAAAAAAACACTTTTTGTTGCTGGACCTACTGCTGGCTATTTTATTGCACTTCTTAGGCCTGTGTGGACCAATAAGGAACAAGGACTACATACTGACAAATCTACAGGACACTTAATTACATTATTCTCAATTAAAACCTGTACTCAGCAACATTAGTCATCTTAGCTCTCGTCATTCATACTAATTAGCACTTGCCTTCCTTGCCACATGCTGAAAGAGGATATTTCAATATCCCATTAAGCGATTCCAAGATATGCCCTTGATTGACGTTCCCTTAAACCCGGGAAGTAATTACATTATACACTTTGGTTTTCTTTTAATAATTTTAGATTTCCCCAGGTTTTTTGAGTTTCATATTTAATTTGTGTTAGATTTATCCATATCTACACTGCGTAAAAAGAAACAGAGAAACATAAATACAAGACATCCTGGGACACTCATTCAGTTAATGAGTAAAGCTCTTAAGCATTACTGCATTACATGACTTGCAAAGTATTACTTAATTAGAATAAATCCAAAACTACACAGTGACCACATTTACACAAAGCCATTTACTGAATTATAATATAATCATTTAGCTAAATTCACTTCCCTATCTGTTTAACTATATTTAAGTGCCACATTTCTACAGTATAAAGTCTTTGCTTCACTCAGTTTACTCACTTGCTTAGATGCACAGAGGCCTAAATGGGTCCTCATGCTGAGCTGATACAGCACATACCTAGATGAGCTTCCTGAATTTGCATCTACCTCACAGTCAGCAGATTTCATTAGAACCCATTCGCTTGGAAAAGAAAAAAAGGAGACTGAAAAATGCATACAGTAAAGACTAATAAGGAAAAAAGGAAATTCTTGTGTAAAATGTGTTGCTGGTGAATTTTAATAATGCACTTTAAAGAGTTTTGCACCTCTGTTGAACTGTGGGTGAAGGTGACGTCTCAGAGGTATAAAAACATATATTAAAATTAAGTAAGGAAGTGGGAAACTATAATTATATAAATATATTGTGATTCATCAAACTGAATCTTTTTGTCATTATACCAGCGTGGATTGCAGATATTATCCATTTAACGACTGCTTTGTTTGGTTTTTATTTGCCTTATATAGCAAAGTAATTAGAACCCAAACTTCATAGCTTAATTGAAAACATGTGCATGTAAACCTCCATGCATTGTTGATGTCTTTTAAAATATTTACTTCAATGCAACGATTACTCCACAAAAATGTTAATTACTGGGTGTTTTGACAGAACATCTGTTACTCCAGAAAGGTTTCCTCATGACATTTTTTTATAAATGTGTCCCATGGCGCTGCACATATTCTAAATGGTCTAATGTAATGAGTTTTTTGTAATGAATGTCCAAAGCATGATGATGAATAGTTCTGAGCTCTTATTTGCAGAATGCAATCTGTTATTCTGTAACACGTCAGGGCTAACCTTTTTTTTCTGTCTCATAGTCTTAACATAGATTTCTTTGGAAAGCTTTACATGTAAATTACAGTGTCCACAGGGTAATTGTCTCCTTATAATACAGTGAAGAAGGAAACTGTCACCAGACACAAAGATCTCACCACAGTATGAGTGTCAAGATACAATGAAGCTAGGGGGGCATAAGAACAATTACAAGAATATTAATACATGCAGGGATTTTAATACATCGTAATTTGTGATCTGGATTTTGCTCGCCATATTGCAAGTCCAAGCATTTTTCACTAAATCATATTGTTTAATCAAAATCAGTCCTTCACATAGTAATTGTAGCTATCCCTGACCTTTTCCTGTATCATGACCTAATTCAGGACATTATACATTTTTTTGTTGATTCTAACCCCAAAGTACCATACAGTACAGTACAATACAGATGCTAGTGCTGTAATATCAATGTCAATACAATGCTATTATAATCAGTATTAAAATGTATTCAGTATAAGTCAATCACGCCCTTGGTTGTAGTTAATGTATCTCCTTTGTGTGCCCGCCCACAGCCGTGACCTTTTTAAGTTACAGAATTCACACAATGAACATTTAGTTCCTGTCTCTTGTATAATGGTGCCTAAATGGGTTTCTTTTAACAGTACAAAAAGTGTTGATATTAGTAATGTAAACCTGTATTGGAAAACTGTTTACAGACTGTGCTGCAGCCACGCCTTTGTTATATTAACTCCGATAACAGGCAGTAGAGAGCTGAATGTGGGCATATGCAGACATAGGAGGAAATGCAGATATGCTGATATTTTACTGTCTTGTAGTTGGACACTATGATGTGAACTGACCAGTCTTATCATTGTGTATGATTGCTGTTACCTGGCAACTTTGCAATAACTATGCAATAGCTTATGTTAAGTGACAGAGTTTTTAATGTATTTATTTATTTTCTAAAGACACCACCAATGTGGTGCAGTTAATGGTAAATTACACCTATTTAATGCCAATAATTAAATAAATGAATGTTTAATTCCAAGCTCTACACCACACCTACTCTTGTTTCTTTAGTTTATTCAGGTACTTTATAAAGTGGAGGATACTTATTGGGTTGGTTCTGAATATTTGCAGTAGATCGAAGGTTGTGAGCTCCAGAATCATCTTATAAGGATGGAATTCTCAGCACAGGGGCTTGGCATTGACATGTCCCTTGAGAGAAGTGGTGAGAAAGGACATTCAGATTGTTGGTATGACGGCTGTAAATGCAAAGGATACGGTGAAACGGAGGCACGCGATCTTCTGTGGTAATTCCTAAAGGTAGTAGCCAAAAGAAGAACATTCATGTTGTCTAAAGGATGAGGATGAGACATATTTAATCCCTACATGCTCTTCTTGACCATCCTTTTACTCATCCTGTGAATTATGTTATAATCTGCTAGTTGAATTGGCATAACATTTTGTGCAGACACTGATAGCTTCTATGATTAATCCTGATGACTTTAGTGATCATTTAATCTTTCCCTACTAGCACCACGAGATTCAGATTTGTAAATTTTAATAAAACGTCTGGCAAATCAGTTGATGGACTTCCATAAAACATGGCACCAACATTCTTGTCTCCCTCAGAATAAATGTGTTCAGTTTTGGTAATCTCTTCACTTTTCATCCAATACTATGATCATCTATTACCTTTATTTTATTTGACTGAATAAAAAGAATACTGTTTCTAGACTGAACTTCTAATTAGAAAATTAAAAATAGCCATACCTAATCAGCATCAGCATGCTAACAGTCAGTATTGTCAGCATGAACATTTTGACATGGTGCTGTTAGCAAAGCAGCTAACCACAAAGCAGCCCAGTCTAATAGAAATGCTCTGTGGCTATTGACTAATCTCAGTGATAGCTGTTGCATCTGAGGTTTGATTATTTGTTGCCATTAGCTTTAGTTTGGGGCCATAATTCTTTCCACTTGAATGTATCAAATAATATTTGGGGATTTTTTAATCGTGTTCACATGCATTGCATTGGTCTGGTTTGGTATGGTTACAACAGAGTCTAATCATTCCCAGTGTATTTTAAACTCTACTGTGATTACAGCTCAACTTTCTTTGAATGAAGAGGGAGAAATCTGTTACCAAGTCGTATTCACCCTCATATGTCCTCTAATCACAGTAATAATGCTGATACCTTCTCAGCATCAAAGACAGGTTATTCTATTTGATCCAGTGTGACCGCTCTCTAATGCCTGTCACTGGCTATTTTCTTATGTTTATATCATGGGTTTGGAGGAATCCTTATGAATATTTATGCTCCACTACAACAGAATGCTCAGCATGAAATGAAATACTGCACTGCTTGAGGATTGTTTGCCGTGAGACACAAATCTAAATCTACATATTGCCCATTGCATACAAATAATAGTGCTATATGCTTCAACCTGCAGGACGCATCCATCTATCTCGTGATCTAGTTGAAATATTAAGATCCCATCTAAAGTGGATATTTTTTTCTTATCAGTTATGCTCCCCATTTAGTGTTTAATTTACATGTTCAATGGGTTTTGACTCTTTGGATTAAAAAGGATACATGTATTACTTCTTAATTTCTTTTTAGACACGTCTGTTGCCTGACAATCACATCGTGCACAGTGAACTGCATTTTCTCTTCCATGGTCCAATAACTGAAGAAAGGTTCTTGATTTGTTTCTCCCTATGGCTGCAAATCTCATTTTTATAGCACAAGATATTATGTGCAAACCAATTGCAAATCCACTTTTCCAGTCTACTTTTCCATTATCACTATAAAATCGGAGCTCATTTTTATGATGGCTGAATGTTGAAATACATTAAAATGGGTCTGAGAATAGCCTTGCCCTCTTGGCCGTTGTCTTTTGAATTAAATGTCAACACAGGTGTAAAACAAAATGTAACCTCATATTCTGCTGAATATAAATGTGCCATTTACTGATATAGATGAGTCTGGAAGAGAAAGAGGCTCATAAATTAACTAGGGGCTGTCCGAGGTTGAGTGACACATCTTTGATTTGTTGCAAGCAGTTAATTTCAATCCAAACCCACCAAGCTGTAATTTCTTGCTGTATCTTGTCTTCTAGACTGCCATGCACAGGAATAAGGAATACACCACCATCAAATAAATGACATGTCACGCAACCTCTAAAAGTTACACTTTTGCTAATGTAAGTGAAAGAAAACACCCTGACGTCACACTTTCAGCTGAACAAACACGTGCGGTCCATCCTTTAACTAGTCAAAACTAATTGTTGGTTGTTCATGGGGACGACCAATTTGTTGATTCCTCCGCTCATATTTTTTCATTGTAATTGATTTCCACTATGCAATTATTTCCAGACAAATGCAGTATTTTCAGTAGAGCGGTGTATTAAGTTGTGCGAGACGAGGCTCAGGAGGGCAGCCAGTTTGAACAGGAGAGAAACAGAGGGGTGGCTGGATCTGAGCCATGACCCTTCTACTGTCTCTCTCCAAAACTGTCATTTCCATTAGTGTAGACTCACTAGGGCCCTGACAAACTCTCTCATCCCCTCCAACTCTATTCGATTGGACAAGCACTGGACTGTGTCGTTAAATTCTTCATAAATGGTTGTGTTTTCTGAAGCATGACTAGCCCCATAGAGTTGCTTAATGAAATCAGTATATGGTATAGCACTGGGTGGGTGGTAACAAGTTACATGTAATGGAGTTGCATAATTCAATTATAAAATAAAGGTAATCATCACCAATTTCTAATCAAAAGTCCAGAGACTTAAGTCCAAAAGATCAATAAAAGGTTTGATTGTAAACCATTCTTTCTCTTTCCTTAAATCTTTTCATCGAGCACTGACAAAGGTCAGCAAGGCCACTGGCTCAAATTTGAGTGAAACATTATTAAGGATTGGATAGGGACAGACAGTATGCACTAAAATATCAAGCTTTCTTTTCGTTGAGTTCACTTATTTAAATTGCTGCAGCAACTCTACCATATGATCAGGGAAGAACCTTTCAGTGCTGCAATATCTACTTTTTTTCCTAATGAAAACAAAAAGGGCTTCTAATATTACATTTATTGTAGTTATATGGAAATAGCTACATTAATTATTAGAGTTTTAACACAGTACATTTCTAAAATAACCCTGCTGACACAATTTACTTATAAACCTGCATCTTTTTGTTGAATATGAAGCACGAGTTACAGTTGGCAACAATCTCAGTTGGTGAAAGCTGAATTTGCAATAATGACAGTTTTAGGTTAATTTTCTGTAGGAGAAGTGTGACCTATAATGCTGGACATACTATGCATATGAAATTGAAGAGAAGAGAAGAGAAGAGAAGAGAAGAGAAGAGAAGAGAAGAGAAGAGAAGAGAAGAGAGGTACAAAGGATGAAATGTTCTCTACAGACAATCCATTTACTCCTAAACACACCTTGGGTTATTGAGAACGATAACAATGCAGCAAGAGCCTTTTGTATTTCAGCGCACAGACACATGTTTCTCCGAGACTGACATAATTGCCATTCTTCCTCTATTTTCTATCTGGGCAACATCAATCTCTGTTGCTGGTCTGTCAGAACTGTCGGAGGCACGGAGCAAAGTCAGGCTTCCCGTTCAGGGCTTTGTGGAGTGCTGGAGCTATAAGCATGAGATGCAGCTGAGGATGAGAGATCATACAACTGGCTCAGCCAAAAGACTCCATCCTCCTCTTTACATCATGTGTCACCAAATAGATTTAGTGTAAAACTCTGACTGTAGCACCAAAAGCCCATACAGGCTGACAGTAACGAATTGATTGTTGTTGTCTCTGCGATGTCTGATATCACATCAATAACATCTAAAATGAAATTGCAAAAGCAGGGACCAGGCTGCAGTGCATATGGACACACATCAGATCTGATGATGATATGAACACTTTATATAAATAAGTATGGTTTGGAATCACATTTGAAAAAAAGGCGTATTGAATCATAAAGTATGAGCTTGTGCAGTTGGTTCCAAAAAAAAATGAAATCCTGTGCACTGTGAACATAGACTAATCACTGTTTCAAAATTTTTTTCCACAACTTTGGGATGAAAAAGATTGTTTGAGGGGAGAAGCAATATTTCACTGGGTGAAATAGGTGCAGGCAATCTGCCTTTGGAGTGGAGAAGGCAGCAGTGTTTTATAATGGAAGAAATTCAATGTGACATGTCGAGAATGAATTGCTCAGTCAACCAGAAATATCCCTTGTTCTAATGGCTTGGGACATTCAGTGGCGTGTTCTCGCCTCCTCCTCCCCCTTCTCTTCCCCACATATTTCTCTCCATCTCTCCTTCCTTTCTATCTCACTCTCTGTCTGTATAAACACAACACACATCTGTAATGAATAAGGTTATAAATAGTTCTTGATTGCTTGAACTATTCCAGAACGTGCAGCAGCCAAATTGAACCAGCTAGTGGAAGCAGAGCATAAATGACCTCCTGAAAAAACATTGTGAGCAATATCAATCCTGACCTTAATAGCAGATTATCTTGCAAAACAAAGCTGTCTCCAAGTAGTTGCAAGTATAAATTCCTGTAACTATTTAATGCAGTTTGTATGTGCATCTGAGGGATTTGAATACACGAAGAGCACAAAATAAATACACAGAAATAGGATTGAATTTGAGGAAAGTATCTTAGTACAACTTACCCTGTTTATACATTGTTGTTGATAAATATAAAGTCTGTAATGCAGTGTTGCTTCAGTGCACAAGTACTTACATTTCTTTATACAGATTTATAGATTAAATCTATATTGTTCATCTCCCTTGTATTTGCAGCCCAAAGTAATTTCCCTGGTGAATCACTGTATATCTGATTTTGTTTAAGTCGTATATGTTAAAATGATGAAGATATTTTCCAAGAAAAATAATTAAACTCCAAAATTGCTATGTTTTACGACTATACAGATACAAGCCTTGCATCCTTCAACGTTATGAGCAAAACATTTTCATTGAAGTCTTTTTAAAGAAATACACAAATATACTTAGACATGCATTATGTAAGCAAATTGCATCTTTAATTCTGCACTATTTTACAAACAGGCAAATGCAGGAAAAGAATTATTATATAAAAAGCCATATTTTCATTGTCCTCTGTCTAAATTTCTAACAAATTGAACAGCTGAATTATAATTATTTTCAATTATGAAGAAAAAAGGAGAAAGAAAAAATAATGGGTTTTAGTGAGATGATCACCACATGCCACCAGAAGAACTTTAGTGTCCCTTGGCCTTGATTCCACAAGCTTTTTAAAAACTTTACCAGATGAGTGTTTATTGTTTCACTAGATTGACTCATCCAAAATCTTCAGTTCAGTTTCCTTTGATACTCTGTCTTGTGTTTGCAAAGGCTATAGCATATCAGTTCACATGTGGTTTTCTCTTTTGAACCATTCAGTGACTGTTTGTGTCCCATGCTAGAGGGTACTGTCATCCTGAAAAAGACCTCCCCTGATCAGGGATGTTTCATTATAGGATAAAGATGATAACCCTTTATGTTGATTTACAGTGGCCCTTCCCTTTAAAGGAGCAAGTGAAGCCAACCCATGTGGGTCAGGTTTTCAGACTTTTCATCTGGCACCCATCTGTACATTCATTACAAACCACATAGAACTACATGACACCAACACTGGCTGGAGCCAAGAAGATATGTGTACATCTAATTTGGGGTCTAAGTGTACATACACTCACCAAGGGCATAAATGCCATGGTAATTTCTTTGAACTACTCTGGTTTAAAGGTGGAATAATTGTACATAAGGTTTTTAAAAAAAACAAAAATTGCATGCAGAAGTTTGAAATTATTTTGGATTTTCTCTAAACAACACAGGGTAGAAACTAAACATACACCCTCCCTAATGTTTGGTTAAATGTCCTTTAGCAAGTTGTGTCCCTTATGATATGGACTATGCTTAAAATCACAAACCTGAAAATTTGTAATGTGGTTATATTGGAGGCTTTGGATATACCATTCCAGAAACTTAAGGAGCTTGGAAGGAAAAGCGACAGGACTTCTTTAAGTTTCTTGAAGAAGTTTCAACAGATGAGGAGTAAAAAGCCACTTTTCTTTCCAACCTCCTTAGATTACATGACCTGGATAACTTAGAACCTACACAAATATTCCAGAAGCTTTATGTTAGCTTGCTTTCACCAAGGAAGATACAAAGGATCATAGTTTGTCATTTCTGGACTTTGTTGTGCACATTGATGAGAATGTAAACCTCAACACTGAAGTTTACGGAAGTCACAACTGTCTGCCACCTACAATCCAGTTTTGAGGTCCCTTCATTGGTGCATTAGCACCCACTCACATCTTGCGTCAGTTGATATAAATAGGTCACATGATAGGGTAAGGCAAGGTCTCACAATGTTTTCACCCAAAACCACTGCTTATAAGAACCCCACCCTTTTCCTCATCTTGGCTAATGTGATGTGGAAGATGATGAATAGTGGGTCAACTACCATCTTAAGCGACAACTCCCACTAGGGCTTAAATACCTGGGACACTCCACTATTTTGGTCATAGAACTAAAGAAGCTACTCAGATGAGAGGTGAAACATCTTCAAGAAACTTAGAGGTCCAGTTGCTTTTCTTTACAAGCTCGTTAGATTGCCGTGACCTGGATGGCTGAGAACCTGCACAGACAATGCTAAGCCAAGAACCAGCCCAGCAGCCAGACCCTGAACTTCAACAGGTAACAAGCTGATGTGCAGTCAGGCTGCTGACTCCATTTCTATCTGTTCATGTTTCCCAAATAGAATCACTGCGGCAATCGCTTTTGTGGAATGTGTGAGAAATGAAGAACATTCAAAAACTGTGGAGATGATTCTTGTTATCTAATCCGATCAAGAAAAGCCCAAAACTACCATGACATTCATGTCCATGGTGAACAAATGGTTAACCAAAACTTCTAACACAAGTCTGATTAAGTGCTAAGGTGCTAAGCTTTTTAATATTTTCATATTTTTAAGATGTCAACAGTTTCTTTTAATTAAAACAGAAAACATGTTTCAACATGTTGAGGGGACAACAGTGGATTAAATACATTTGCACTGACAGAGAATATATCAGTGGAAGATAACAGTTACAAGAAATGAAGATGGCTTTTGGAAATATTAAAAAAAAACCACTGAATACTTGCTTTAGTTATTACCAGTTACGGTGTTTTATCAGTGCTAATGCCATTTTCCAGTGATGGTCATGGCATAAAATTCATTAAAGAACATATAGTAAAATATAGTTTTATCAACACAATCATGCTAAATTGGTCATGTTGCACTTTTATCTGTGAAGTAGGGTGAAGATAATGTGGTGAGATGAATGTGCTGCAGCAGCAGAATTGTATTTTCTCCAGGTCACTGCAGTGTTGTGATATGTGTACTCTTGCCACTGATAAAGAATATGTATTCTCTCCTCAGTGGAGATAGAGGATACACCATCATGTATCCATTCACATTATTGGTTTTTGAGTGTATACACTATATGATTGGCACTTTAGCTATTCATCCAGACCACAAAACATATCTTACCTTACATGAAATATGATTTCTTGAGAAGTGTAATCATAGGTTGGGAGATTGCTTCTATTATCTGGGAGTGAAAATGATAAATTGGTGCTGGGAGGAAAAATGTTTCAAATGTCGGTTTCATCACTGAGCTATTTTCTACACGTGCTCTGTTTCATTGTGTCGCTTGTCTCATCGAAGCATTGTTGAAGATTGCGATGATTCTCCTCTCTTTTCGGCAGGGTCAACACAGCATCTGTACTGCCCTGGTCACAGGATGAGTTTGAATGCAGTCAGCACAAGGAGGGGATCTGTGCTGTTCACGGAACACTTATTCACAAATGTTAGCTGTAGCCAAACTGTTGACAAACATACTGGGAGCAAACGAAACTTGGAGGCTAAAAGTATCACAGGATTAAGATAGGGTGTCTGGCTCCTGATAACAGGAAGTAATACATTACTTATTAACCAACATTCACACACTGGAAGTTCAACACTATAATTTTGTACAGAAGCTACAAAAAAATGCTTGTTGATAGAAACTACACATCTGTTCTCATTTTTACTTAATTAAAAAAAAATACATTATTATAGAAAACCTATTTTGTTTTAGTTGTAATTATCAAAGACAAGATGTAACAAAGAAAGATGTGCCTTTCCAGGTGGTATTGCTGTAACTGAAACACAGTAGTGATGCAAAACAAATCCTGTGATGTTCAGTGTTTTTCTTATTGTCGATAGGTCATTGTCTGTTGCATAAAAAGTTCAAAAACAAGAACAAATTGATCCTATTAAGAAATGTTATCCTTGCCAACAAAGAGACAGCTTATAAAAACCACAGTAAACATTGGCTTCTGCCATTTGCATGTTTCTACTGCTGCAAAATTCAGTGTATGAGAATAGGTTTCGATGAATACACTAAATAATCATGTTTGAGCAGTTTGTACTAAAAACTAGGGTGACCAGATGTCTGATATCAAAACAAAAATATATACCCATGATCCATTTTTCAAGAATTAACATTATCTGTATACACCAGGTTGCTTTGGTCTAGAGGTCATTGAGGGTGCAGGAAAACCATATTAGAAGGTATTAGAAAACACACAGAGTTAGGTTTTCATCTTTTCATGTAATTTATTGGCAACAGTATAAATATACAATAACTCCAGCCTTTTCCTTTTAAGCTTTTATATTTACTTTTGCATGTGCTTGGTGCGTAATGGGGGGGGGGGGGGGGGGGGGGGGGTGTCTGTGCGTTAGAAGTTATGTGTGGGTTGTTTTGTTTTTTTATGCAAGCACAGCAGAAGAAGAACTGGGTAGTTAGCTTACGTAGTGATATTTATCATGGCTGAATAATGAAAGAAGCATTACGTTAGACTAGCAAATTCCACACAGTAATATTTCACAGTATTTGAAACATTGTTTTAGTTACTAATGATGTGTAGGGAATGCAGTCCAATGTATTTATTCTTTTATTACTGTTTAAGTCGGAAAGAAAAAGGCAGTAAGACACTATCATAAATATACATTCATAATTGTTAGCTTATGTTGGCTTAAACGCAAACACCTGCACTGTCAGATGTGTAAAAGGGTGTGTAGATGGAAAGTATGACAGAATTCCCACACTGTTTTTTATGGTGCACGTAGTATTGCAGGTGTTTATGGTACAAATCCACAGCCGTCTAAAGAGTCTCAGGTCCAACAAAGTGGGCTGTAGAATTTGTTATTAGATCATTAGCATTGAAAACCCCCTTCGTCTTGGAGCTAATGCACTGCTGTCCATTCATACAGACTCATCTCCTCCTGAGCTCTAGCTGCGCTAAGCTAATACTCTCTGAGGCGTTAACATTAAGCTGGGCTACAATGTCCGTTGGAGCTGTGGAAAAAGGGGGCTCCCTGTGCAGCTCCCCATCCAGCACACTGTTTAGAGTCAGCACACCATTAGTCAAATCTCCCCAGCCATGAAAAAAAGATTGGGGGGTGCTTGGGGGGTGGGCAAAACAGAATATGCATGCATAAAATTCAACACATTTGTTCCCATGGCAACCATTCAGCATGTCATTCACTTGTCAAGCTGCATCAGGGCCGATGGGGTCCATTGTCTGGGTCCTGGTGAGCATGGTTGCCTGGAACAGACCAGGCCCCCTTTTCCTCCCTCTGAACGACATCCAGGTCATTCACCACGCTGTTATTTCTCTTTAATTCCAATTCAGTTCGTTTTTCATCGCTAATCACACGACAAATGACCACCATGGTTAAAAAAAAAGAAAAAGAAAAGAAGGGGATAAAGCAGTGCAGTACTGAGGCATGGCTTTTATGATTCTTATGAATAGGAGGGAGGGGTACGGGATTAGGGAGAAATTCAGGACCACTACTCTCAGAACAACACCTCAAAGATTTCTCCACTATAGTTTATATATTTGGTGGGCGGTGAAGGCAGTGCAGAGCCTCAACGTCTATGACTGGCTGTCAAGATTAGTTTAACAGTCACAATAGGAGAAAAGGCCATTTGACTTCTGTAATGTTTTTTCAACATGCTCCACAGTCACCGTTGATTGGCACTGCTCAAGCATTTCCCCTGTGAACAGCACTGTGCTGCTTGGATGTTAAGCTTGTGCAAAGGTTGTTGTATGTCGTACACGCTTTAAAACGCTTGTTCAGCTTCATTGTTCTTGTCTTTTTCACACAAGTATTGTTTAAGACACTGAATGAAAGAGAGCAGAGATACAGAACAGTTTCCAGAATTTTGTTTTCCTCTAACACGTTTCGTGTTTGAGCTCAACACAAAACAAATGCACACTTCCTCCTTTAGTTAATAATTAACCTTTAGCTCTTAAACATGACCTGCACATTTGGAAAAAGCCAACTGTGAGGTTAAACTGCTCTGAATGAAACTGAGAACGTGTCCTGCATCTGGTGCTAAAGCTCAGTCTTAATTTGGACTCACTGGAAGAAGAGCACTTCTTTCTAAAGCTTTTATAACATATTGTCTACTGTTCAAGTGCTCACAAGTAACACAACATTGACCTGTTATTAAAACCTGTGTGGTAAAGGCTGTTCTCCCTGCTCTACACATGAGGACGGCTGTAAGCTGAAGCGTTCAGTCAAACAGCTGTTTTTCAACACAACAGCATGACTGCCCCAATCACCTGCCATGGCCTAATCAATATAGATCAGTGGAGATAATATATGATATTGAACAGTGAGTAAATCTGTGTTGCTGTCAATTCGTTGAAGCAATTATAGATAAAGTTATATATTAAAACAAGAATTCAGTGTTAGAGTTGTGTTTAACATAATAATACATATTAAAACTTTTTGATTTGTATTATTTTTGGCAATATATTCACCCGCACTCATAACTCACATGGCTCTGCACCTTCAAAAGACACCACTATAACCTTCATACTTAGCTTTTCCAGAGATCAGGCAGAAGCACAGCTGTAGCAACTTGTAATACTATTAAATGAGACTTCTCATAGATCATCTGAGAAGTAAAAAAGGGGGATTTCTTTTTCTTTTTTTTTTAGTAGAACCGTATCTCAGAGCTACAGCAACCAAATGATTAAGTCTCCACAGAAGCATTACTCTAGTATATTAAAAAATGAAACTGACATACACAGACAAACTGCATAATAATACAAAAGACAGTGTCCTTGAAAATGAAAGGAATGATAAATTACCAAATTGCAAAGTGAACAGGAAAGGGCAGTTAATCAAAAATGTGCTTTTACAATTAAAAGGAGACAGTATTCTAGAAAGAATACTGTTCACTGCTGTGTCCTGGTGTGTGCGAGGCCAAAAGCTTATAAAACATTTCAGTGTTACAGGTGATGATCAAAATGTACTCAGTGCTGTATATCATTATGACTGGAGCAGCTCATTAATGCAGTTGATTAGCTGAGACAGAGTTTGTTATTCACAGACAACAGTATAACATTTTATGATTTTCTAAGTTGGAAGCACAATGACAAACACATTCGTTCGTAAAATAGGACTCAGCTGAAGCAAGTTCATTCAGTGTTAAACCTTGAATATTTTGATTGTTTTTGATTGGCCATCTTTAAATTACATCATCTCATACCCTCCTTGTGTATTTCCTATAAATGTAGCTATTGTTTTGATACTGTAACTTTGCACTTGCTACGGTACCTTCAAATCAGTGTATAGCTATATACTGTGAGACTGCCACGCAATGTGAAAAAAAGACAGAGGCCATTTGGTCCAAATGGAATACTAACAAAAGAGAAATAAAAAGGGTTTTTAAAATATTATATATTAAAAGACACTATCTCTGATAATTTTATACGCATGTCTTTTCTCATTTAAAGGTACAATTGCAACTGAATGACAATGTCTCAGTGGTACTAAATAAATAGCTGCTGTTTGTGACTTTATTGTAGATGCAAAGAGGCCCCCCCCCCCCCCCCCCCCCCCAAATCCCTGCAATGGAAATGCTGACTGCAAAGCTGCAGTTATTAAATTTACTACTACAGGTAATAAAATATCAGAACAGATTTACAGTTTTGTGAAAATTTGGTTAACATCCAAGAAAAGAAACAAAGCTATAATAAGCATTAATAAGTAATTTGTTACCTAATCTGTTACATTTATGATATCACTTTTTTTTAAAGTGTGTGTGTATAATTTGAACTCCTACAGACTGAAAGGTCTGGCATATCGTCATGCCTTATATGTATGAGAAACTAAAAACTGGGTGAGTGAGAGCAGGTCAGTCTGCCGTTTAAAAAATGTTGTGTTTATATTTAGGGTGGTACACATAGCCTGTATAGGAATTATAAGTAGGCTAATACCACAGGCTGAATAATGAAACTGAGACAAATGTACACACATGTTTTGAAGGTGACATCAACAACTTAAATGAACCAACTTTACTAGACAACTGAAGCAGGGCTGTTTTAATCAAACAATTAGGTGGGACTTTTTTTTAATATGAAAAATCTCATTATCTTTTACTTTAACAAATAAATCCCAGAAGCTTTTGTGTTTGGTATATTGTATGAAGTTTTTCTTTTCAATACTTCATGCATGGTTCTAGCAATAGAACAATGGTAAAAAGTTAAAGTTAAAACTCACATTAAATGGTCACGTAAGAGTCAAATTTGTTTTTTCATAGGGGCTGATGTGATTGAAAGCAGCATAGAATACTTTGACAATCACATGAACAGATCAAGGATAAGCCGCGAGGAATAAAAAGACCCGTAGGTGCACTCTGGCCCTGCTATAAAGTGAAGGGTGTGAGAAAATGGCAGTTAAACAGTACCCAGGTTTGGGGCTTCTTAATAATTTCTCCTCCATGCTGAAAGTTTGGGTGTGGGATTTGTGCCTAAATAGACATGAGATGTGCTCACCACCCCTGCTCACAGCCAGTACCGGGCCTAATGAGGCATTAATCTGAGGTGTGGGATGTTGCTCTATAGAAAAGCACAGGGTCAGCAAAGCACAATGAAGATGACAACAAAGACTGCAGAGGCAGTGGCCCAAAGGAGCATTTCTCTGAACTGTATGCTCAGCAATCACTTCAAAAGCACGGTGACAGAATATTCACCAAATTTCAATGGAAAACATATGAAAGGACCTTTGAACACTTTTGTTTGTAGGTTTTCCTTTTTTCACATGGGTGATTAACCTCACTTTTACCCCACCCCCAAACATATGCGCGCGCACACACACACACACACACACACATTAAATGCTAGGAGTCCTTGAAAATAGCATGCTATCGTGTCTGCTGTTGATTAAAATGCTTGCTCATTAAATTTAGTTATGTTTCTTTTAACAAACTGCAATAGGTCATTTTTGCTTGGATGGTTGTAATCTGATAATAATGTTTCATGAGTGCAAGACTGTCTGACTTATTGTTGTAGCATACAGAAAGAAAAGATTTGAGATAACGTAGACAGAAACCAACTGTTGCTGACCCTGTTTTAAACTTCAATCTTAAACATTGACTCTATAATGAAAACAGTGAGGAAGAAATATAATGATAAAATATTGTCTTACTCTATTTGTTTCTATATACAGTTGTTTTTCAGATTAAACACCATTTTTGGCATTGAGAAATGAAACAAAAAGTTTATTGAATACATTTTTTAATTAGAGGTACCAGGTCAACTATAACATTTGCACAATGTCCCAGTGTGAGAAGACATATTAAAACAGTGGGTGACCTTTTATACCAACTGCTCAAAACCAATATTTCCTACAGGGTCAGTTATCACAAACTGCCTTTGTGTCTTTTATATCTGGATCATGGAGCCACAGATGGCTGTTAGACTTGGCCATCTGGATATGAATGTCCAGGCCAGAATGTTTGTATCCCAGAAGAAGCTGACTATTCCCAGATACAGAGAAAAGTCCAAGCTTGACTTTAATAAGTTTGACTACAAAATATGACTTCTTACACTTGAAACATTTACTTTGGGGAAGCTTAATAGCTGGGTAGGTGCTAATTTTAATTATTTGCATGTCTCTCCCCTGCTTTCTCTTCCTCTTTTCCTGATATTCCTCCTAAAACAAATATTTAAAAACATATTTTTATGCTCCTGATGTTCAGTGTAAACTGTTTAAACATAAAGATTTAACAGGAACTCAAACTGGAATTATGTTTGTTTAAGTGGAAAGGTAAAGTGCACATAAACATGTACATTGTAACTCACACAAACATATATAAATGAGTTACTCACAAATATGCCATTAAAAAAGTGAGCAGATAAAAAAACTATTTTTATTTTGCTGGCCATCATCTGCTTAAAAATATGATCCCGCACAAAGAAAACCAGACAATTAATGGCACATATAACTGCATAATGATTTCACTTAATGGTGCCCTTTTACTATCATTTTCAAAAACCATTTAATTTTGTTTTAAATTGATATTTATTTTGGCCTTCCTAATGTTATTTCTCCATGCCCTCATTGTTTTCTTATCTTTGTCTCCCTCTGTCCCTTAATTTTTTAGTTATCACTTCCTTTTTAATTTTTTTTCACCACCTTTCCTTCCCTGTCTCCAGTACCTTGACATCCTGTATTTGTATTCTCTCTGAGTCCCTGATTGTTTTTAGCTGTTGTATATATATTCTAACCTCTGCCTAATTTTACAGTCCTCTTTGCATATAATGTCTATAATAGTCTCTTT
Source organism: Rhamphochromis sp. 'chilingali' (assembly GCF_963969265.1). Lineage (NCBI taxonomy): Eukaryota > Metazoa > Chordata > Actinopteri > Cichliformes > Cichlidae > Rhamphochromis > Rhamphochromis sp. 'chilingali'. The sequence goes on along the minus strand of NC_137933.1, from coordinate 33,677,019 downwards.
TGTCAGAATGCTTATATATTCATGGTGTGTCCTCTCTGTGGACCCCCAGAAGATCTAGTAGGTGATATGAATGCAGCACTACAGATGATACCTACCGCCACCATTTCTCAAGACTAACAAGCTGATCTACACCACAGCAGTGATCAGTGAGATGCTTGGCTACAAGTTGAACAGCCACAAGGAGCAGTAACCTCCATGTAGAAGGAGACTAGAGGCCAAGATCAAGGTAGCACGGAGGGAGGTTAGTCAACTATGGGAGTTGCAGAATGGTGCAACAAAGAAGGTGCCTTTAAAGTACAGCAAGCTGTCCATACCTGAGGCCTTGGAAACTGCCAAGCAAAGACTCACAGCCTTGGACAGCCCCTTGAAGAGGTACAACAGAGAGATAGAAGGCAGGAGAATAAACCAGCTGTTCTCCATGGCCCCAGCCAAAGTGTACTCTCAGTGGCAGGGGAACAAGAATAGCACCACCAGGGCTGGAGACAGAACAATACTGGAAGAGCACATGGGAGAAGGACACAACCCATAACGGCAATGCTCAGTGGCTAGTGGATCTGAGAACAGACCACAGCAACCTCCCTGAACAGGGACCAGTAACCATCGCAGTGGCAGATATCCAAGAAAGGGTCTCCAGTATGAAGAGTTGGACAGCACCAGGCCCGACATGGTTCACACCTACTGGCTGAAGAAGCTGACTGCATTCCGTGAGCATCTGGCAGCACAAATGAACCAGCTGCTAGTTGACGAGAGACACTCGGAATGGCTAACCAAAGGCCGGACAGTCCTGATCCTCAAGGACACCCAGAAGGGACCGGTACCATCCAACTACTGGACAGTAACCTGCCTCAGTACCACATGGAAGCTCCTGTCAGGCATAATAGCGGCTAAGATGAACAGGCACATGGGTCAATACATGAGTGGGGCACAGAAAGGGATTGGCAAGAATACCAGAGACGCAAAACACCAGCTACTGGTAGACCGAGCAGTCAGCTGAGACTCCAAGACTAGGCTGACCAACCTGTGCACTGCCGCACACCTGGATCCTGGAATGCCTAGACCTATACAAGATCAACAGGACTCTAAGAGCCTTCATCAGGAACTCAGTGGGGATGTGGTGGACAACACTAGAGGCCAACTTCAAGCCCATAGCACAAGTCACCATCAAGTGTGGAATCTACCAAGGAGATGTGCTGTCCCCACTGCTGTTCTGCATAGGCTTGAACCCCCTCAGTGAGGTCATTAACAAGACTGGCCACGGATACCAACTACAGAATAGAGCAGTTGTCAGCCACCTCCTGTACATGGATGACATCAAGCTGTATGTCAAGAGTGAATGAGACATCGATTCACTGATCCACACTACCAGGCTATACAGCAATGACATCGGAATGTCGTTTGGACTGGAGAAATTTAGTCAGATGATAACAAAGAGAGGGAAGGTAGTCAGAACTGAGGGGATCGAACTACCAGAAGGCAACATTGCAGAGATAGAGGACAGCTACAAGTACCTGGGGATCCCAAAGGCAAATGGGAACCATGAAGAGGCCGCTAGGAAAGCTGCAACCACCAAGTACCTGCAGAGGGTCAGACAAGTACTGAGCAGTCAGCTGAACAGTAAGAACAAGATCTGGGCTATTAACACCTATATCCTGCCAATTGTCAGATACCCTGCTGGGTTAATAAGCTGACAAAAGGAGGAGCTAGAAGCCACTGACATCAAGACCAGGCAGCTCTTGACCATGCATGGAGGGTTTCACCCCAAGTCCAGCACCCTGAGGCTGTATGCTAAGTGGAAGGAAGGAGGCTGGGGACTACTGAGTATCAGCACCACACTCCAGGATGAGACAACAAACATCCATGAATTAGTGCTGTCAGCGTTAATCTCGTTAAATGATGTTAATGCCATAACCGCATTAATGCGTCAAATTGCCGTTAGCGAGTTAACACGGATCGCCCCGGGCATGGGTCTGCACAGCGTCAACGCGTCAGCGCAAGTAGCTCGTTAACACAGATGTTTCTGTATACTATGCCGGCCACTTGGTTATGGCATTCCATGTATGCCCTGCCTGCTAGCATCTTGCAGTAATGCTTTGTGCAGCCACCGGTAAGATATTCCAATATCAGTCACTTCTTCAATCTGTCGGTGGTACATGCCATGCAGGAGCCTGTCCTTTAATCATGGTTCCTCCTCTTGCCCTCTTTCTCAGGTTTCTGCTGCCTGAGATATTCACTAAGCACATCATTAGTTGTGACCAGGTTCTTAATGTACTCATGCATCTTCGTTGTTTCAACTTGGATAGAGGTTCTGACACTCACTGGTCCTCAACCTCCTTCCTTCTGCTTAGCATACAGCCTCAGGGTGCTGGACTTGGGGTGAAATCCTCCATGCATGGTAAGGAGCTTCCTTGTCTTGATGTCAGTGGCTTCTAGCTCCTCCTTTTGTCAGCTTATTAACCCAGCAGGGTATCTGACAATTGGCAGGATATAGGTGTTGCTTGCACGAATCTTGTTTTCCCCATTCAGCTGACTCTGGTTCCAACTCTCCCATTTGCCTTTGGGATCCCTCAGGTACTTGTAGTTGTCTTCAATGTCTGCAATGTTGCCTTCTGGTAGTACAATGCCTTCAGTTCTGACTACCCTCCCTCTCTTTATTACCATCCTACTCCACTTTTCCAGTCCGAATGACATTCCAGTGTCATTGCTGTAAATCCTAGTGGTGTGGATCAGTGAATTGCTGTCTTGTTCACTCCTGGCATACAGCTTCATGTCATTCATGCAGAGGAGGTGGCTAAAGTTTTTGCTTGTTTGCTGTTGTTTGCGACATCCCCATTGAATTCCTGTTGATCTTGTACATATGTAAGCATTCCAGGATCCAGGTGTGTGGCATTAAGCAGTGGACAGGTTGGTCAGTTTGGTCTTAGCTGATGTTTTGGCCCTCTGGTGTTTCTGCCAATTCCTTTTTGTGCCCCACTCATGGATTGAGCCATATGACTATCTATCTTAGCCACTAGGATGCCTGAGAGGAGCTTCCATGTGGTGCCAAGGCAGGTTATTGGCCAATAGTTGGACAGGTGGTCCCGTTTGAGGATCCTTGGGGATCAGAACTGGTCCAGCATTTTGTTAGCCATTCTGGGCATGTCTTGTCCATTGGCAGCTGGTTCATTTGTGCTGCCAGCCGCTCGTGGAATGTGGTTCATAGGTGTGGATTATGTCAGAGCATGATGCTGTCCAACTCTTCATGCTTAAGACTCTATCTTGGATGTCTGCCACTCTAATGGTCACTGGATCCTTTTCCGGGAGGTTGCTGTGGTCTCCTCTGTGCATTAATGTCTCCAGCCTCTGTGGTGCTATTCTCATACTGTTGCCCTGCCACTGAAAGTACACCTTGGATGGTTCAGTAGAGAACAGTTGGTTTATTCTCCTGCCTTCTATCTCTCTTGTGTACCTCTTCAAATTACTGGCCAAGGCTGTGCTGCCTTTGCTTGGCAGTTTCTAAGGCCTGAGATACAGGCAGCTTGCTGTACTTCGTAGGCACCCCTTTTTTTCATCCACACCCTTCTTCAACTCTGATATTTGGCTAACCTCCCTCCGTGCTGCCTTGATCTCTAGTCTCCTTCTCCATGGAGGGTACTCCCGCTTCTGGCCATTCATCTTGTAGCCAGATGCCTGGCTACAAGATGTCTGCTACAAGGCATCTTGTACCCAGGCATCATGTACAGTGATTACTGCTGCCATAGTGTAGATCAGCTGGTTGGCTTCAGTGATGGCCGCTGCATTCACATCTTATACCTTACCTTCCTTCCGATGGTACTTCATGTAGTCTTGGTAATCGGCCACAGAGCATCCAGGTTTCCTCCTGCTTAGCCACGATCCTATCTCTCAGGTCAGTTGTTCCCACACTCAACACCTTCAGTGCACCAGTTGTTGTTCTTGGGGCTCAGCAACCAATTTCAGACAGTGGGGATGATGATGTCTCCCCCCTGACCCAAAAATGCTAAACAGGCAATATGCATTGCACAGCTGCCTTATTGGAAGAAAAACAGTATTTTGGTAGTAGTGAAAGTAAATCAAGCATTTGCTATGAAATCAAAACAAGTTGAAAGATTCCAAACTTATTCAGAAGTAGAAAGCATGTCACATGATGGCTTTCTCATTACAGATATCCTATTTCTGCTGTGAAATTATTGAGCAGAGACACTTTATTGAATCTTGTTATATATCTGGTAATATGTTATTCCTACAACTCTAGTTAATAGTTATTCCTGATTGGTATTGCTTTTTGATGACTTTTTTTGGAAATTTCCTTTGCTGCATTTCACTGCTTAGCAATTGGCTTGAGTTTCACTTGCTTCTTTTTGAAGTTCTGGTGATAATACACTGTATGCACAAATCTGATCCAGACTTTTCAAGCTAATTACTAACAGGTTGTGAGCCCTGCTGTAATGTCAGCTACAGATGGGGCTCCCTGCTAGGGCAGATCCTGGTGTCATCAACCCAAGCTCCAACTGATGTGAAAACATATTAAAACAAAAATCAGACATCTAATGACAAGCTTGAAAAATATAATCACATCACAACACTTTTTATTTCTGTAATGCTGTTGCATTGTTTATGTGGCTTACAGGATAACATTTACCATGCGTCATCATAAAAAGGCTTTTTTTTTTCTTTTTTAAGTGGTAAAAGGCGGGTAACCATCTAGATCCTTTCTGATATTGATGGCAGTTGTTAAGATTTAATTAGGAAAAGGCACAACTAAAACTTGGATTCACAAACACGAAGTACTACAATCAATAGTATTAATATTATACAGAGAGTACACAATATTATACCTTAGTATTACACAGAAAAGATGGCACGACGGTCTAATATCTATTATAAAAGTTTATCAGCAAAAATTGCTGACAGTTAAAGAGGACAATAAAAAAAGAGCAATAAATATACAGCATTGGCCATTGTGGAGGCTAAAATACCTTAACATAGTATAACAGCTAGTATTGATTTAGGTTGCCTTCCAGAAACTGTTTCATTGTGCCACAAATGACATTAGACTTTGCATTAAAAATGCCTTTAAAGTTAACTGCTGGAACTTACTGTGCTTAACTTACTGTGTAGCTATGCAATTTATTCATCCTCTAATGTTCATTAATCAGAGAGATCAATAATCAAATTAATCATTGATTATGTGAAATGAATGTACTGAATTAGCTCATGTAACAAATAGACAGCTCTTCATATTACAATGGAAATATGGTCTGTAATAGTTCCATGAAGCAAATTAGATGAATTTCAAGAGGTATCTGCCACTTACTCTTGATCTCTTGTTAAATGTAAATGAGCGCGCTCAGCAGCGTCTCAGCAAGTATGCCATGGATCCTTCAAAAGGGAAACAAATGGCTAAGAGGAAGGGGCATCATGGAAAAGCAGAAGATGGTACTATGAAGCTGATATTATTGTTGATGCCTACAGATATGTAGAGCTTTTTTAAATCCCAGAAATTTTTGCTCGCTTTCATTGAATTTTAGCAGTTGACCTTCTGCGTGCTCTCCAATCAAAGCAAGCATTGCTTCAACACTGAGGGAGATATTGAACACTTGTTTTTGACAAAGAGCTGTCAGACATGGTTGCTGTGGGAACACAGACACAAGAGCAGAGATGTAACATTAAATGACACATATATTTAAGTGTAAGATTATGTGCTGTGTTCTTTAGCACTTTGTATTTCTGTTCAACTTATTAACCTCTCCTGGCTGTTTAATGTGTTGCTTGAGTAGAAATAGAATAGAATAGAATAGAATAGAATTCAACTTTATTGTCATTGCACATGCACAGGTACAGGGCAACGAAATGCAGTTTGCATCCATCCAGAAGTGCTTTAGTGATATAGATATATTACAATATATATTAGCAATAATATAGATATGTGAGTAATAAATAATTCAGCTTTTTACTGTATTTGTTAGCCATTTCTTTGCTAGACCCTTTTCACATGAATTTGAAAAGCACTTCATTTGTAACATTAGAGGAAGATAATCATATTTCCATACATATAAGAAAAACAGGTATTCACTGGGCATGACCATTTAACTGTAGATTTAGCATGTTGATCATAATTCTGATCTGTGTATTTTTAGAGCAGTTTGATGTTTGTTGTTGATTTTCAAATTAATCTTTTATTGATGTCTTAATGCAATGCACATCAAGCAAATAGATCAGAGATGAACAAAACTGGAAGCTGCTATCAGAGTGGTGTGGACCAAAGAAAGACTTTCAAAATTAGGCTTTAACAGAATGCAAAAACACATGACAACAACACAACATTGGAAGACAAACTGAGCTCCCACATAAAATTTTATGTTAGACATAAAATGTCCAACATAATCCACAGCTGCTAAACATGTAGGGAGTGCTTGGCTCAGCTACTTAAAACTACAACAGTGTGTATGCACAAAGGCATACATATGCTCATATACTGTTATAGTCACGCTTATATAGTATACATGGACGTCTTTTTTAATATCAGTCATTCTTAAATTGAACATATATGAGCCTGATTTTTACTCTCATCTGTACCAAAGAATATAATTCGAAACTTTTATTTGTACTACTTAGTTGATCGTTTTCAGATAAATGAAAAATACAGTTTCCCTGCAAGTTATTAGACATGTGATTGACAAGATCAAAGAAAAAACATAATTTTGACACTCAGCACGAATTTACATTAAGTGGCTTTTTGCTCCCTTTATTATTACTAGTTTATTTAAAGAAAAGGCATATGTGTGTTTTTGTTCACATCATTTGTCTATCCTGCTCCTTTGTCTTTTGCAATTTTTACCATGCAGATAAGTCTAGTTTAGAGATACAATTCATATACAGGCTTAAGTGTACAGAACCAAAATTACAGTGTGCATTTCTCACATCAAAATAAAACAATGTAAAAATATCTCTCAAAGAAAGATTTGTCTTGCAACAGTCATTATCTCCTCAAATGATAATATGGAGTGATGATGCAGTTTATCATTTTTGACTTGCCAAATATACTGAATATGAATGAGCTGATGCACAGCGCTCTATAATAGAATTATCCATATAGGTTGACACCTAAATTGGATGAACATATTGGTCAGAGCCTATAATCATTCCTAAATATAATAACTGATCTTTTATTAGAAACAAAAGAGTCCTATCCTGATTAACTTTGTTTTGGTCACAACTTGAGATAACTGAAAAAACTATTATTTGCGCACAGCAGTGGAACACTAGCAAGGTTAGGGAAGCTTGGTATAAATACTCCCGAGCAAAAAAGAAATTTACTGCTACAGTGTAGGTGTTACACCATCTGTTAAGACTACAGAACTCCTACAATCTGGATTCTTTATATTCACATGAGTAATTTAGTATGCGATCCTAATTTGTTCCTGTACTTGTCTAACAAACCAAAACTTTGATCTTTGACTCCAAGAATACCTAAAATGAATTTTACGGGGAGAAACTACACTCACTTTTATAAAGTGAGACAAAATTATAACTAAATGTGTTGTTGTTTTTGCACAGGTGAACTGAATATCACAATCAGATCAAGAGCCTTTTTTTTGCAAGGTTGCACTCAAAATAAAACATCCTGTGATATTTGAAACCAGAGCTACTTCATCCTGCCAAGGACTCTAATCAGAATCTTCAATTATCAAGTGCATTACACATATAACTATATCACATATACAGAGACATATTAGGAACTTAATTGCAACAATATATATGGTACAAATTCAGTAAGACCTCGGATGCAGCTGAACTGGTTAATGATGTTGTTGATGTCAGCTAGGTGTTTGTAGGAATAGATATATACAGTACATGCAAAAGAATACTGCATGTGCTCTATGGCTGTGTTTTCTATATACAACATTTAAAAGATTAATATACCAGCAAACAGCTATTAACCTTTTAAGAATTACAGAAGTAATGCCGCTTTGAGCAGAGAATAAAGTTTCATTCCCACTGTGTGTTGTAATATGAGCTCTGTCCTGTGTAGTAACAGCCTATTCTGTGGCTAATGCATGTTAGTTCATGTAGGAATACACTGCACACATTCATAAAGATAATAAGAAAGGAAACTTAAGGTGAAAGTGAGATAGAGTGGTTACTGCTGTTTTCTGCTGGCCTCTGTTTTCTGTTTCATTGTCTCCTTTGCTTCACTAAGAAGACGCAAAGAAGAAAAGAAGACAAACACACAGTGAAACAGAAACCAGCCTAGCAAGCAAAAAACAGAAATTTCTAACATGTGTTTAATTTGATAAAAGTGTAGATTTTAATCCAAACTGTGACAGTCCTCTAACCTGGCAAGATCCTGCTGTGTATTCCCCTGTTTGTCCCTCTGTGTTGTCTTCCAGGTTACTGGTAGGCGGGATTAATTAGTGCAGCTGGGAGCATCTGGTCAGTCTCCCTGGAGCATTTATGAGCTGCCTGTCTCAGCTTTCAGTCTCTCTCCATTCACCCAGCACCATGTTATTTGTTCGGTTGGCTTCAGCCTGGTTATTTTTGGTTTTACACTACACAACACCACACACATAATATTCAATCACTCATCCAACTGCTGACACACCAACAACACTGACTAACAGATCTCATAAAGTTATTTGTGGGGGGTTTTTTTTGGAAGAGAGATTTTTTTTTTTTTTTTTTTTTTGGGGGGGGGGTTAATAAATAAGTAAACTTTGGTTAAGTTGTACCTCTCCCAATATTTGCCATGGTTTTTGAGTGAGACTATGACAAAACCTTTTCTTAACCCAGAGGAATAACGTTTCCTAACCTGAATCTAACAAAAATGGTATAGTCCTGGCAGGCCTCTGGTTTTTCCCTTCCCTCTTTTTTCCCTCTTCTGTCCGTAGCCTCTCTTGTTCACTCTCTGGCTCTTAGTTGATGTCGCGGGTTGGTTTTTCCTTCCTGGCCCACCTGTGGGTGGGGTTTCCCTTTCCCAGGCGCTCTTCTCCACACCTGTTCTACATTAACTCATTGACTTATTGTATTTAAGACCCTGCTTGTGCTGCTACCCTCCACCAGATTATTGTCATCATTATGGCAATAATTAGGCCTCCCATGTCTTTAATGAGTTCTTGTGTGTTTTTCCCTGTGTAACCTTACTTTCTTTTGTGTTCTCCATTTACCAGCCCAAAGCTAAGGTGATTACCTTGTTTTTTGTTTTTTCAGATTCCTGTTGCCACGAGGAGATTAACAGAGACTTCTGAATACACTTACATGAGCCTTCCAACCAGTCACTGCACCTGTAAAAGAAAAATACTTAGCTGTTACTCACCAGAATCAAATCACAAATGCCACAGAATCATGTCAAAACTATTTTTTCTAACTTTTTGCAGTAGAGAACACCACATCACTGTTTCTCGAATACTCATACGTTTCACAATAAAACCTGCAAATCTGCAGTTGGCTTCCTGAGTCTGCCTTTTAGTTTAATTTGTATTAAACGGCAACAAAAAAGCAAGAAAAATGAAAGAAACATAGTGAAATAGAAACATAAATATAGTCCCGACTTGACATGGTGCAACAGCCCCCCTTCAAACGTCAGGTGTGTACCTTTGACTTAATCATTTTAATTGGATGACATTTAGAGTGCAGCTGCATTCACAGAAGCAATAATTGTTAGGATAATTAAGATATGAGAACTGTATAATTATTGGTTCTTACACAGAAAGCTTCAGGCATTGACAAAATATAGCTCTAAAAATAAATTGGTTTCTTACAGAGAAAAATCCAAGGCAGATGAATAATATCTGAATCTTCTGTCTTGAAGCAGAATGCAAAATCTGGGAAGACCAAATGGAGGGGGAAAAGATCCTGCTGAGCAACTGTTTAAATACAGTCACCTACAGGTGTCTAATTAAAGTGATCCAGGCCATGTCCAGTGAGATCTAGGTCATCTCCAGCAAAGCAGGGCAAGAAGACTTCTTGTCACTTAACTAGTAAAAAAACATTTTGGCCATTTCAAGCAACACATTAAACTGCAAAAACTGTTATTTTTTAGCAAAGAAATTGATGAATGTGTCTACAAACTGTAATTTAAAGTTTTCTTGTTTACTTGTGCTTCCTGATAAATTTAACTTCAGAATTTTAGTACTTCAAAGAGTTTCATTGTATCCACTAACTAATTCTGGCAAGTCTGGGCCTTGCTGTGTTACAGAGCTTTTTCTTTGAGAAAATTTACCTCATTATCAATAGGAGTATAGAGAGTAAACAAAAACTTCAGTGTTATGAAGCCAATGTAATTAATTATAGAATTATAAATGTTACATAAAGCTCACTCAGGTTATAATTCTCAGTGGGATTCACTTGGTTCTTCAAGTGACAGCTTTGAGGTATGACCGGGATAAAAATGAGAACAAACCTTGAATTTCAGTCAGAAATGCCAAATATGTATTCAACTTTGAGAATGTATATTACAATCTAACTTACTGTACTTTATATATAATAAATTATATAGTAAGAGAATAACCTGCACATTGGCATTGCGGGTGTGTGAGATGAAAAAAGTTCATATGAGCTATATTTGAATTATCTGTATCATTGTGGGGTGTTTACTTTATAACATAAAGCACCTTCAGGGTCTGTTGTTGTGATTTGGTGCTATATAAATAAAATGTAACTGGATTTTAACAGTTAAAAACATGTTTGGGTAAGAGAACTTGTATTGCACTTTTGCTGAAGGCTCTGAAAATAAAAACTGCTAAATGTTAAGCATTAAACCACTGCTCATGTTCTGTTTGTGTAAACATATGCTTCATAATGTTAAATTTGGATGTTGAAAACAGATGCTAAATGTTAGAGATGGGAGGGAAATATGGGCTCAGTAATATATGTTTTTCTTTTTTTATTATACAGAATGGATGATATCAACAAATTACTTTTCATTCAGGTTATCTTCCATCCTAAAAATTGATAAAGCTGGCCATTTTGTAGCATCTCTCCACAATTCCAGCTTGTCCTTTTTATGGCTCTTGGCTAATGAATTGTATATATAACCCTCTGTCCTCTGAATTGTCATGCTTTTTAGAATGCAGTGTGGGGGCAAAGAAAGGCATCTACTTCATTAGCTTTCAAGTTAGGTAATTGAAATCCATTAGGACAATCTAAAATGGAACTGATGGTAAATATAAGTGATTTTTTTTCCTGTGGAAACAAGGATGGGCTCTTCAAGCAAATGTAAATCTTTATATGCCATACTGTTTGGATATGTGTGCGTGTGTGAGTGTGTGTAATCCGTGCAGAGAGAATAAAAGAGGAGGTAAAAGGGGGGAGAGGGAGAGACATAGTGGGTAAAAAAAAGAGAGAGAGAGGGAGAAGTGAGTGCAGTAATATCCATTAGATTTATTGTGGTGCAATTCCCAGTCCCTCCAGTTCTGCCTGAGGGGGACTATATTACATTTCATCACAGTTTCATTTTCTCCTGCAGATGAGAAATGGGAGTTCTGTTGCAGTAATGTAGCATGTATGTGCTAAATCTCATCTCTAATAAAATCAAACATATCACAACTCTTGGCACTTTTGCTACAGGTCCATGACAAAATGAAACACCATCTGTTATCATATCAAGACCAGCTTATTAGAACTTAAAAATAAAAGACACCAAAGGAATAACAATGAAGATAATGAATACAGGAGGTAATGGGCTGTGATGGGGGATACTGGTTCTAAAGGTGGAAGATTGCTCTTTTAAATTTTAGTGCCACTTCATCCCCTAAGTGCAATAAACATATGCTTTACAAAGACAAACTGTGCAGAGGCAGACTGTCAGCCAAAATCATCGAACAACAATAACAACAATAAGAATAGGTCTGTTATCCTAATTATAATACTAACATTAGGTAGTAAGTAATAGTAAGTAAGTAGCTAAAAACAACCTAATTCAAAGTTTCACTGGCACTGGGAAAAACAAAGGAATGAAGCCTTACAGCTTTGTTCCACAGTATGTCATGTTCCTTGCTCACTTTGTGTTTAGATAAGCATGCTAGCTCCTTAACAAACTATCTGTGGTATTGCTAACAAACAATAACCTCCGGACCTTTAAGGGTTAAATCTTATGACTTTAATAATAGCCCAATAAAAAATAAATTTAAATCCAAATATTATTCAGAGTTGATAGACTGGAAAAATCATATAATGAAAATCAAATTACTTAGAGAAAGTTTTAGGATATTACTCCAGTATTATAGAATCAACATTACAGTGTCTGTTGTTTTGTTTAATATGGTTATTATAGTTATTATAGTTGGTTTATGGTTGTGCTCTAGCTCTAAACTGTTTAAAGTGGGTAATGCAGAGTGTGACAATTTCAAAAACCAGTGCTGATGATAAATGAAGCTAATGGAAGACAGACGAATTTACAAATGTGAGCGTGTGTGTTGTTGTGTTTCTAGTAGCATTAATATTACAACCATGGAATCCCTCTCTACCACTTATTATAATTTATTGTTTAAATAATTTCTGCACTGGTTCCTCTTTTCATGGGACTGCAGGCTAAACAGTTTCAATAAACTAATGTTTAGTTGGTACTAAGGGGCTCAAAGTGTGGCATTACACCAGCAGCAGAAATCTAAACCGCTGATACAAGGCAGAGAACAGATCCATGCTTTCATGTTGTTTAATCCAAATTAAGACTCATCAGATCAGGAAAAGATTTCCAGTGCTATACTGTCCAGCTTTGGTGAGTTTCACATTCATAGCTGACAGGATGGGCATCCAAGTGTGGTTTTCTGCTGCCGTATCCCATCTGGTTCGAGGTTTTACATGTTGTGCATTCAGAGATGCTTTTTTTGTATACCTTGGTTGAAACAAGTGGTTATTTGAGTTACTGTTGCCTTTGTGTCATCTCGAAGCAGCCTGACCATTCTCCTTTGACCTCTGACATCAAAAGGACATTTTTACACAAAGAACTGCCAGTCACTGGATATTTTCCCTTTTTAGGCCATTCTCTGTAAACACTATAGATGGTTGTGTGGGAAAATCCCACTAGATCAGCAGTTTCTGAAATACTCATACCAGCCCACCTGGTACCAATAACCATGCTATTCTGATGCTTGGGTTGAAATTTTGCAGTACTTGACCCTGTCTACATTCCTACATTCACCCACTTACTGCCACATGATTGGCTGATCAATTACTTGCATTAACAAGAAGCTGAACAGGCGCATTTAACGAAGTGAATTATCTGTCCTACAAAGCGCGTTTGACACATTTTTTTCAAACAGTTGCACATCACCTGATGTATTTTCAGCATCACTGTGCTGAAAAGTCAAGGCTCAGTTGTTTTGACAGGTTTCACTATAAAAAATACAAGCCTATGGTATCTCTACATCACACAGCTAACCGCCAGCTAATTGTTGCCATAAGTAACCCTGCACCAGATATTGCTAATTTAATCCAATACCCATGGTGAGTGTAATGACCTGTTCTGTCCTAAGGTGGCCTGCTAAATGCAGACATGTGGTCTTTGAGAAATGATTAGTAGGCTGTATGAACTGATCAGCACAGAGTTTAACAAACCAGAAGACAAACACAGAAACAGAATAAAGGGGAGAAATGGCAGGCCACAGAAGGTCAATATTTGCAAACTGCATAAAGATTAATAGTATCTGGCTATTTATAAGTAGTGGTGGTGCTAAAATATTGAGAGAGTAAGTATCTTGCTGGCAGCGGCCTCATAATGCAGCTCATTAGCCAGCAGAGCGACAGGGTCAGTTGCTTTAGATTGATATTGTGTGTCAGTATCAAATAACTGACAACAGGTGGGGGATTATAATCATGGTTGCACAACTAATAATACCAACATCTTTCTATATCAGTTACCACATCGACAATGGACAATCACTGCTTAAAGGGGTGATGTGAGAGCTCTGTGACAGCAGCACAATCAATGCAGACTTTAATGTCTTCGTTTTAACTGGAGCAAATCCAGTCGAAAGCATCTGATCTTCAGTGCAGGAGCAGCCATAAGAAAACAAAAGAGCAGCAGCAGAAACAAAGGAAAGGAAAAGGCAAGAGAGTCAGGGTGAAAATGATTTTCTCTGCTCTGCTTTGTCAATTTCAGAGTGCCCATCTCCCGATAGTCATTAAATAAGTTGTGTTGTTGTTTTAATTATCGATAGTAAAGCAATCTGTTCATAATTACAAACATTTGCTTGTGGCAATTACAAACAGTGGCTGGTAGCAGTTTAATTTGCCTGCTCTAATCTTGTCTGTAATTAGAGCACACACAAGCAGGGCACCGGAGTTGTTCAGCTCCAAGGCAAACAAGACAAGACTGAAATTCCCATTATAACAAACTGCTGACTGCCTGCGGCACACAGACTTCCCCGCATTCAGTGTGAAACATTTCGTACATTCTAATCCATTTGTTTAGCTTTACAGTGCAATTGCACTGATGTGGCAGGTTCTCATTTCAGCCTCTCTGTAAAAAGAAAGTCAAGTGAAATTGGAAAAATATTTCATAATATTGCACCACGGCACCAACAGGGGCTACATGTGTTTATTCATGCTGAAAAAAGGACTCGTCGTAGACGACACCTATGTCAATATCAGCTGCAAAGTGCACATCGAGCCGGCATAAACTAGGTTATCATTATCACAGTACTAAATCAAGTTCAGTTGCTGGATGTAATAGCAGGATAACTCTTTGAAACAGAGAGTGTTTTGGTAGCTCTCGTGACTTTAATAGCAACGCCATAAACGACACTGGGACAGCCCTGTCTTATCGTGGCGACTCCCTTTATTGCCAAACTGCAACATACAATACACACGGCACAACCACCAGAGGGTGCTGCATGAACCCTTGAGTTAGTCCTTACCATAACATCCCCCTTTCTGAGTACATTATAACCATAATGTTTCCTGTGCTAATCCACATTTATGTCAACACTACATTCACTGCAACTTAACTTGTAGCTGAATATTTCAATGCTGTTACGTTAACTTTTATTCTGTAACGGACATTTATTGTTTCCACTTTATAACAATTATTTTATTTAACTGTGTGAACTTATCCAACTATGAAGGTGGGGTAGACTTCTCAATCCTTCCGCTGAGTGAGGGGATTATTCTGCCCCTGGCTGGTCACTCAGGTGCTCGAGAGTACCTACTACCTACTTCAAAGTCTTTAAGGTACCTCGGTGGGTTTCTGTCTCTGGTGGGATATCTTTTCTCAGTAATCCGGTCATTCGGTGGTGTAAGACACTGCTGTGCCTGGTTCGAAACCGGGCTGCTGCTGTCTTCTGGTATGACAGGGATCTGCTGTTCTGTCGGTTCCGTCTTGGTCTCTTTTAGTGTGATGAGATGGCTCCTGTTTCGACGTAGAAGTCCTCTCGGGGTCTCAACAAGGTAAGAACGCGGCGTCTCTGCTCTGCCTGATATAGTTCCATTTGTTTTCATGTCTGTTATCCAGACTTGATCTCCTGGGTGTAGTCCTGTGAGGTCTTGTGCTCTGTGTCTGTTGTTGAACCATTTCCACTGTTTTTCTCTCTCCTTCCCTTCTCTCTCTCTCAGTTTAGTGATGTTTGTCCAGCCTGGGTTGAGGCAGGATGGAAGTATGGGAACTGTGGTACGAAGTTTCCTCCCCATCAGAAGCTCTGCAGGGCTATGTCCATTGGCAAGTGGTGTGGCGCGATATGCCATGAGAGCAAGATATGGGTCTCCTTCTTTCTGTAGAAGGCTCTTTACTGTTCTCACTGCTCTTTCAGCCTCACCATTGCTCTGAGGGAATCTCGGGCTGGAAGTGGTGTGGGCAAAGCCCCACCCTGAAGCAAACTTTTGGAAATGTTCTGAGGAGAATTGTGGACCGTTATCCGACCTTAACTCTGTTGGAATGCCGTGGCGTGCGAATATGGACTTTAAGTGGTCAATCACTGCTGCTGATGTGGTAGAGGACAGCTTAGCTATTTCTATGTATCGTGAGAAATAGTCCACTGCAACCAAATACTGGCTGTTACTCCACTCAAAAAGATCAGCACCAACTAACTCCCACGGCCGTGTAGGAAACTCAGTTGGCATGAGTGTTTCTCTGGGTTGCTGTCTCACCTTTGCACACGTCTCACATTCTGCTACCAGCTGTTGTAGTTGAGAGCTCAGTCCTGGCCACCATACCGACTGCTTGGCTCGTTCCCTGGACTTTACAATGCCCTGGTGACCTGTGTGCAGTCGTGTCAAAACATCTTTTTGTAATATTTTTGGGATAACTATACGCATACCTTTTAGGAGAAGTTCATCTTCAACAGTCAGGTCCCCTGCATGCTGGTGGTATGGGAAACATGGACCTGGTATTTTGAGTTTGTCCGGCCAGCCATTCTTGCAGTAGAGTTTGATTTGTTTTAGTGTTTCGTCTTTGTCTTGCTGCTCTCTTATTTGTTGTAGTCTCTCCTCTGTTGCAGGAAGACCTGAAATCACCTGATGTGCATACAGGTTCATTTCGTCTCTTAATGTCTCGTCACAAACAGTTTTTTCTGGTGCTCTGGACAGCACGTCTGCAGTTGCGATGTGTTTGCCTGGGACATGTGAGATGGTGAAAGAGTACCGCATTAATCTCATTCTCAGTCTTTGTACTCGTGGTGGCAGTTCGTCTAAGTTCTTGGAGCCCAAAAGTGGTACTAAAGGCTTGTGATCTGTCTCAACATGGAACTCAATGCCTATAAGAAAATCAGAGAATCGCTCACATGCCCAGGTTATGGCTAACGCTTCCTTCTCTATTTGAGCGTACCTCTGTTCCGTGGGGGTTAATGCTCTTGAAGCGAAGGCCACTGGTTTGGTTGCGTCATCCTCTTGTTTCTGAAGTAGCACCGCTCCTAGTCCATAGGAGGATGCATCAGCTGATACTGTTGTTTGTGCTTTGGGGTTGTAGAGTGCCAAGTTCGGTGGTTTACTCAGTTCTGCCTTAATGTTGTCAAATGCTGTTTGTTGAGCCTCACTCCAACACCACATGTTTTTGGTACTGAGTAGTTCTCTCAACGGCTGTGTTTTCTCTGCTAAGTGGGGAAGGTACTTGCCTAGATGATTAACCATTCCTAGGAATCGTCTCACTCCACCCACATCCGTGGGCGCTTCCATGTTGCTGACTGCTTTCACTTTCTCCGGGTCTGCTTTGACTCCTGCAGCATCGATGATCTGTCCGAGGAACTTGATTGAGGTCTTTGCAAACTCACACTTCTCACTTTTCAATGTCACCCCAGCTTTTGTGAGCCGTTCCAGGACTGCGATCAGTCTCTTGTCGTGCTGGATTTGTGTGTCAGCATAAACCAGAATGTCATCCATCTGGCAGATGACTCCTTCCAGCCCCTCTAAAAGCTGAGACATTCGTTTTTGGAAGTGTTCGGGGGCCGAAGATATGCCAAAACAAAGTCTATTAAAACAGAACCTTCCGAATGGCGTGATGAAGGTTGTGAGAAGAGCTGACTGTTTGGACAAAGGTATTTGCCAAAACCCTGAGTTAGCGTCGAGTTTTGAGAACAACTTTGCGCCCTCTAGCTGTCCTAGGGTGTGCTCAACTGATGGCAACATGTGTCTTTCTCTTTTCACAGAATTATTTAGTTTGGTCAAGTCCACGCACACACGCACTTCATCTCTGTTTGGTTTAGGTACTGGAACCATTCCTGCACACCAGTCGGTAGGCTGCTCTACTCTGGAGATTACACCTAACTCTTCCATCCGAGCAAGCTCTCTTTTGACTTTGGGTAACAGGGGAAGCGGGACTCTTCTTGGAGTTGAAAGGGCAAACGGTTTGGCGTCTGCTTTAAGCTCAATTTTGTATTCCCCCGCCATCCGGCCTAACCCACTGAATAGTGTTGGAAACTGCTGCTTCACTGTTTCTACTGAAGTGAGTGACACAGTTTCTATTCTAGCCACTAACCCGAGTGCTACGCTCGCTATGCGGCTTAGTAATCCTTGTGTCAGGTCTGCTACTACATACACAGGCTGTACTGTAGCTTTGCTTGGAGTGCTCAAGTTAGCAGTAAATTTCCCTCTAACTGTTAATGGAGACATTCCCACCCCATATAGTTTCAGATCTGTGGGTTGCAGCTGCGGTTTTTGTGCTAGAGTGTTGTACTCTTTTTCAGGCAAGACGGTTACGTCCGCTCCTGTATCAATTTTTAGCCAGCAGTCTGCATTGTTAACTTTTACTTTAGTCAACCACGCATCCTCTGT
The DNA here is from genome assembly GCF_963969265.1 of Rhamphochromis sp. 'chilingali'. NCBI lineage: Eukaryota > Metazoa > Chordata > Actinopteri > Cichliformes > Cichlidae > Rhamphochromis > Rhamphochromis sp. 'chilingali'. Next base: position 33,658,824 of record NC_137933.1, on the reverse strand, counting down.
TCTATCTGAGGCTACCGTTCCCAGAAATGCTATTTCTCTTTCTTCTCTGTTACCACCCGCTGCACGTATTTCTCCCACTGCCCCAGACCTACATACTCTTGCGTAGTGACCTTTCTTTTTGCACTGATTGCAAAGTACCTCTCTGGCTGGGCACTGGTGTTTGCTGTGAAAGGGTGTCTTTCCACATCGGTTGCATTGGCTTTTCACATTCCTCTCCGTGGTTTGTGGTACAGTCTTTCGTGGTTTGAAGTGTTTCGTTTTTGCTTTAACGATGTCCACGTTGCAAAGATTCTCCTGCTTGAAGTTGTTTTTAAGAAGATCCTGTTGTTTCTTAACAAGTTCACTTTGGCGAATCCGTATCACTGCTTTTTCTAATGTGAGCTCCGCATCCATTTGTAGTTGCTCCGAGAGTCTCTTGTCTCTTATTCCGACAACGAGTCTGTCTCTTATCATTTCACTGTGCAGCGCCCCGTAGCCACAATGCTCAGCCAAGGCATATAGGGATGTAATAAACCCGTCTGCAGTCTCTCCTGCTTCTTGCTGCCTTTGGTTGAACTTTGCACGTTCAAAGATAACATTTCTTCTGACTACAAAGTGTGCCTCGAGTTTGTCTTTGAGAGTGTGGTACTCACTCGCCTCCTCTTCGGTCAGTAGGGTTGCCAACTCCCTGAAAAATAAATAAGGGACACCTCGTGGCCAGGGCCGGGCGACCCAGTTGTCTTCACCCTTCCCAGTGTGGTGAATTTTCTAGCTCTTTTTTTGTGTGTGAAATTATTTTTTTAACCATTTGACTTGAAGTTGATTTAAGTAGATGCATATTCTATTCTTTGTGATATGAACACATGTGAAACAAATGATCATTTAGCCATTTATTTTTAGCTCAAAATGACAACATTAACACAGTAAAACAGGTCTCCTTCTTAAACAGAAGCCTGTCATGCTTAACTTTTGAGAATATAAGTAAATCTTTCTTTAAAAGCACTCTGTCCTGCTTAACTTAAAATAATAGAAAACAATAGAAAGAAAAATATTCTTGTAACAGTGCACATTTAGTGCATTTAGTACAATTGGCTTCAGTTGAGGTATTATTTCAGCTTTTCTAATGCTAATCAGCTGCGCCTGTTTGTAAACCCGCTTGTTCCCATGATTACGCATCATAACTCATCATCATTATTCATCTATGTATTACTTTTATGTATTAGTCATCTATTTGTTGTAATCATCTATCCTTGCAGTTGTTTATTACACAAAATAAATTATATTATCACACTTCTGGCCACATAGCGCTGATATTCACTGCACATGCCCATATTAACGTTTTCCAGCCAGGTGTTTTCCTTTTCCCATTCTTCCCTTTCTCTGAGGGGAACAAACATTGCTGCTCTAACGCTGGGCTCACACTGTGCGATTTTTGGCCCATTTTGAGCCGATTTTTGAGTGATCGGACCGATTTTGGCCTTCATCGTGCGTCGTGTAGTATACGTGGGGTAAAGAGAAGTGATTAACACCTCACGACCAGCTCCCGATCATCAATCGCTCGTGAGGGTGTCACCACAGGCGCTCACACTGCTCACGTGCAAACATGTAAACGTTGGTGAAAAAGACGGAGCAGCACGGCTGTGCAGCGTGTGATCTGGACACAAGCGATGGAGGCACAACTTGTAGAACTTTGGAAAGCTCATCCGAGCCTTTTCGATGTGGCATCACACAATTATCACGACCACAACAACCGTGAAAATAGTTGGATTTACACTGCTGCTCAATCACAGCTGCCTGATCAATGTTTTTCATTAGCAATTTAGCAAAGTTGATGGTGGTGGTGTGTCTGTGTGAGTGAAAGACAGAGAGAGCGAGCGACAGATTATCTGTTATAACCTTCATTTTATGGAGGCACAGTGTGAGCACTCAGGTCGCATCAGAGCATCGGGCGGTATAGTGTGAGAGTACATCGTGACCTATGAACTTCTAACCCCTGCGAGTCAATCGTGCAGTTTGAGCAGGAGCTGAATAACGTGACTGAAAAAAATCGCACAGTGTTTGCCCAGCTTTAGGTGTACTGTCATCCGAGACTTGCACCGCAGAGTCGGCGTTTGTTCCCCTGTTGGCCATGCTTCTTGTTGTGGTCATCTGTTGTCTTCCGGTATTTTCTCCGACCTTTCCTCGACCAATGAGATGAGCGGTAATCTGAATTGTCATACTCGAATTGTCATAAGTGTGCTGTCAGCTCATTGGTCACAAAGCAGGAGAGGGGCTGGGAATTATGTTTTCAAACAAAGCGTTAATTCCATTAAAAGTTATAGACTACTTTTGATTCTCACTGTATTACGGGACAAAGTGCGTCCCTTATTAGCTCAATACGGGACGTGTACTTTTGTTTCGAAATACGGGACGATTCCGTATTTTAAGGGACGGTTGGCAACCCTATCGGTCAGGTTCAACGAGGTGATCACGTCTTCAGCTTCATCGCCCATTGTATATATCAGAGTGTTAACCTGGTTTTCGTCCGATTGTAGCTCGAGTCCGGATGCTATCCTGAACCTGTCGAAGCGTCGGATCCATTTCGGCCACTCTTCCGGCTTTGAAAAATCAAACTTCGACGGCGGTGATACTTGAAAGGCTGCTGGTGCGGCCGCCATGTTGCTAGTCACGAGATGCTAGTTAGCGCTTCTTGCTAATTTGTTAGCTTAGCTCTTACGGTGTGTTCACACCGAACGTGATGGACGCGAATAAAACGCCCCAAACGCCCCTAATTTGACGCGTGTACATTCGCGTCTCAACGCGTGTCCAAGAAAAATCCATCGCGCGTCAAAATATGATATTTTGACGCGCGTGAACCGGAAATGTGGGAGGAATGTGGGAGGGAGTTGTGCCAGACCGGTATCTTTGCAAGATGGCAGCTATCGAGCTAGCACTTGAAGAGAGAGTCTCCCTTCTCTATGTACTGTGGAGAGCAGAGCAGCAGCGTAACAGACGTCCTCGCCGTACCTGGGTCCATCAGGTCCTCCAGAGGCATGAGCAGTTTGGTGAGTTTCACCACTTGCTCCAGGAGCTGCGCCTGGATGACGGCCGATTCCAGCGCTATCACCGTTGGCCAGTTTGAGGACCTGCTTTCCCTCGTCGGTCCCAGCATTGCCCGCCTAGACACCAACTACAGACGCTCAATCCCACCTGCAGAGCGCCTGTCCGTCTGCCTGAGGTTAGTAAAACTATTTAATACGGTAGTCCTTTATTGATACCTGTGCTAATATGCTAATCCATCCAGTTATACACTGCTAACATGGATGTGCTATGCTAACAGTGAATGCTGTCGGTGTTTACTGAAAGCAAACTGTGGTACAGAGACGACTCTTTATAATATTTCTAGTGATACTCAGAAGCTCTCATCAAGTCCCGATTTAATTCGATTTATGCTGTTATCAGTGTTTGCATGATAGCATGGCTGTGGTGTCACATCAATGTATGCGCTCGGTGTTTGCTGATATCAAACTGTAGCATTAGGACCACTGAGTTAACCTTTGTAGTGATACTCACTCCTTTTTATTTAGACCTGGTTTAATTCTGGGATAGTTGAATGTTTGTATATAATCCCTGCAGCTGTCAGACTCTATAGCAGGGGTCACAGCCTTTATTAAAACAGAGTTAGATAAAACTGTGAACAGTTTGATTCATCTCTAGTTACATGGTTCTATCTTGATAAGCTGTCTTATCACAGATTAATTTTTCAAAAATATTAATGATTTAAGCAAGGAAAGGGCTACATGTCAACATACAACTCTTTATTTCTATTAATGTCTTACTTCATTCCTACCTGATTGACATGTTTAGGAATTATGAGTGATTGGCTCACTGTAGTTGTGAAAGTTGCTACCAATCAAATTATGATACGTTAAAGTTAAAACAAAACAACTGTTTTAGATATTACCTAATATACATTTTGTAATTATCCTTATAATTACAAAAGGTTTTATGTAAGATTCATGTTTTGTGATTTAAATCTGACATCACAAAAGTATTTTGGAATTTGAATGATGTATTTTGTAACTGCAGTACACATAATACTGATTTTGAACAATTTTGTCCAGGTTCCTTGTCACCGGGGACTCCTTCAGGACCATCGCGTTCAGTTTCAGAGTCGGTGTGTCCACGGTGAGCCAGATCACCCCCCAGGCAGCGACGTCCATCTGGGACTGTCTAGTGGACGACTTCATGGCTGTGCCTTCACCTGGAGACTGGCGCTCCATCACAGAGGGATTCCAGGAGCGCTGGAACTTTCCTCTGTGCTGTGCAGCTCTGGATGGGAAGCACATCCAGACAAAGGCACCCCATATATCATATAGGAGACACACACATTGATATACACTAAATATTTATTTCATTTCTTTTTTTGTGGTGCCCAAATTGATGCACCTGCTTGATTTTGTTTAAACAATTATTGCACACTTTCTGTAAATCCAGTAAACTTCTTTTCACTTCTCAAATATCACTGTGTGTGTCTCCTGTATGATATTTAACTGACATTTTTTTATTGTAACAACCAACAATTTATACAGGAAAATAATGTCTATTAACAAGGTTGCCCAAACTTCTGCATCCCACTGTATCAGTATATTTTGTCATTAGTATAATATGAAATAAATTCTACATGTGTCAAGTCGTGTGCCAACATTTGCTGTGTAGTAGAACTGAGACATTAGTCATTATAAACATTTATTTGAAATAATATTAAAAGTCTCAAACAGAAAAACATTAAACATAAATATATAAAATATAAGAATTTACAGAGAGACAGGAATAAAAAGGACCAGCTGCTCTCCAGAGCAGGAACAAGGCTGAGGAGGAAATGCTCCATTGGAGACTGGTGTGGCCTCTTCAGGGACTCCAGGATGGCCAGCTCCACCGCCGATGGACCGTCCTGGGACCCGTCCCTCATCTGCCTCGGAGCCGTCCTCCTCTGTGGGCCTGTAAAACAGCACAAAACACAAAGAAATGAGAAGGCTGCTACTAGATTTTAATTTCAACATTGAAAAAAAAAAAAAAACAATAACAGGATATAATCAGATTGGTTGTAGATATTTAGTAAAGGTGATCACAAGGGAATCCCACCGACTAAAAAGGTATCAGTGCTTGCTGTACATATCTGTGGGTGCAGCAGCAGGAGCTCAGGGACTGGGGATGCTCTGCTGCAGAATCAGTTGGTTCTATCAATACAGTATTAAATGTTAACAGGTTGGATATAATAATCGTAGAGTAGACAGTGGTCCCTCATTTATTGCAGGGGTTCTCAGAATAACTAGCCCCTGGTCACAGTTCTCACAATTGATTCTCAAAGTGCAAACCTTTGTAGATTGCAAAACGTAAAAGTATTATTATGCCGCGGTTTGTCTTCATCTGCCCGCCACTTTCGTGCGCCTTTTTCCCTCACGGTGCAGGTGTCTATTTCCGAATGAGGCTCATAGTTATGGGTGTTTTTGTGCTGTTTTTTCTATTGGACGCGATGGTTATCAAAACCAAACGTGATAAATTTGGCAAGCGCAGGAGATTTGTCAATCAGGCTGCAGAATGCAATGCTGTACTGTGCAATAAAAAATCAGCGAAAAAGCAAAGCAGTGACGGATGAACAGCGGGACCACTGTGTGCTGTTTATTAATAAACAATAAAATATATTCCTAAATGATAACATGCATAAAAGCAGAACGGTATTTGTACGTCAGTGGGAAAATAGCGGTGGCTTGCTAGCTTTTGTGCGGCTTCCCCGGGTCAGTGAAAACTTTCAAAAGAGAAATGAATGAACTTACCAGGTTGCCCGATCTCTTCACATATCTTCCTCCAAGCTCGGTCCTTTTTATTCCTGTCTCGGTACTGAAAGCAGCTGGTGTTGTACAGCTCCGAGTTGTTTGCTACCGCATTGATTAGCCTTCCCCTCCATTGAAGTATGAAAGGCTTTGGCTGGATCTGCCCCTTTGACCTAGGTAACAGCCACGTCACCAGGCTCCTGATTGGTTGTCGCGGCGCGATTTGACGCTGGAGTTCAGATTTTTCCAACTCGAGCGGTAGACGCGAAACGCGCGTATGCACAAAATGCAACACAAAAACTCACGCGCGTGGTTTTATTCGCGAGTCAAACGCGCCAGACGCGCTACACTGACGCGCGTTTCACGCGTTTTGGCGTTTTCGCGACGCAAATCTGCTTCCGAATTTTCGCGGGACCCGCAATCGCGCGTCATCGCGCCTTTCCATTGACTTTACATGTAAACCTGACGCTCTATTCGCGTCCATCGCGTTCGGTGTGAACACACCGTTACTGTGGCTGTTATTGCAACCTTGCAGGGCGAGTTCTCTCCGGTGAGGAAGTTTCCGTGTTCCGTTATGTTCTTCTTCTCTCCCGAGCACTTCTGACACCATGTTTTGGTAGCTCTCGTGAGTTTAATAGCAACGCCATAAACGACACTGGGACAGCTCTGTCTTATCGTGGCGACTCCCTTTATTGCCAAACTGCAACATACAATACACACGGCACAACCACCAGAGGGTGCTGCATGAACCCTTGAGTTAGTCCTTACCATAACAGAGAGCGTACATGTGATGTGACCATAAACAAAGTATCTTATGGCTTAACATTATTTAAATGGGTGTGTGTTTAAAGGATTTGGATATAGGATTTATAAAATGAAATAAAAACTCTCCAAACACTCTGGGAAAAGACTTAGGGGTCAGAAGCTCTCTTCAAACACTCCTTTGCCACATTCTTACAAGCCATCACTGGATCACAGTGAAGATGGGAGGCAGGGAGCAAATGGTTTGACAAGGTGGGGGATGCGTGTCTATCATGTATCTACTTGGGAGTCTCCTCTCCCTTGCCAAGTACATGTCAAGAAATCACTCTCCAAGGTCAGCTTGGAGATGTTGTGTCAAACTGCGCTGGGAACTTGAAGATGGCAAGGAGAAAAAAGAAAAGGAGGGCCAAAAGTGGCAGCGGGGTTATGTCTGGCACAGTCGTAAATGCACTTGTGCTGTGGCAGGAATTGGAGTTGTCTTAGGGCGACAGATCAGCCCATTTGTGAATATCTATTGCTCAGTGTTTGCTATGTTTATGAGGACATCCAGCTAAGACCTAAATGCAGACCCCATACAGTAAACAATTAGCACTCTACTGCAGACTAAATATGTTAGTGACACAAGCTTTTATCCTCAAGGTATGTATGTATACCCAGCTTTTTCTTCTACTTTAAGGATTATTTTTTCAGGGTTACTTCAGATGCCAAACTTTCTTTTCATAGCTTTCTTTAGATATCACTCTCTTCTTTTACTAATATCAGTAGCCTTACACTTTCAGCTTTAGCTATGTTTTCATTTTTTTGCTAACCTGCTGTGTAATAGTTCAAAGAGTGCCCCTCTACGCTAATTTGTAAGCCAAACCAACTTTTTTTGGTCCATGCTGTCTCTGGATGTTTACCAAATAAATTTTATTCAGACAGTGTCGTGAAGGAAGCTGGCCTGGTTTGTTGTGTTGGGCTCTCAACTAGAGTGTGCAGTGTAGATGTACTTTATTTAGAGGAGTATTTATGTCAGTGTCTAGAATAGGCCTAGCTTTTGTTTGTTTTTTGTTGAACTAATTTGAATCCAGAGCCACCATAATTTAATGTTGTTGCTATTTTATTACCGTATATGTTTAGATTTTGGATTGATTTAATAACGTTTTTGCTGTTTATTACATTTGTTGTTTCATACAGGCAAAGCCACATCTGTATTTCACTTTCCTAAAAATCAATCTGCGTGGTTGATTGGTCTAATTTGGTTTTATTTTACCTTGAAGTAGAGTGGCTATCAAGGTTTTCCATCACCAGTCTATTCTAGTCACATTGTGGTTATTAACCCTCCTGCCATCCTTTAAAAAACTCACACCCATCAACCTAGGGACCATTCTCAGCCACGCCATAAAAAGACCATATATCCATATTTTATTCCACTTTAAATTAGCCAACCTTGTAAAACTACTTCTCCCTGAAATATTCATGTAAAGTTTTAATTATATTTTCGTTGTTTTAACCCTTCAAATCCCAGTGTTATTACATGAGCGCCCTGTGTTATAAGCCCCAAAAACCAAAAAACGAAACTAAATATTTCCACAAAAAACCAGTTGAAGTAATATGTGATTGTCATTATAAGTAGGCCTTTAGATGGACCAAAGATTGGCACCAACATACATTTTGACCTGCCATTATTTTTTTTGCATTTTTTTTGCAATTTAAAAATTAAAACTTCAAGGCCCTGAGTCTTCATTGACATCCAAGAAAAGAAGAAAAAATAAAATCATATGATGATAATTTGGGGTTGAAAAATAGCGTTTATAATGGAAGTCAATGGGCAGAAAATGGTCCCCAGGGTGATGGGTGTGGGGATTTCTGCTGCTCAGCCATTTTAGGCTGATTTAAGGAATTCACACTGGAATATTAACATTGACAGGTAAAAACTATCCTGTGGCAAGTTTGGTTATATTCCACTGAACACAGTGGAAATGGCAGCCATTTAACACATAGCAGTGGCACAAAAAGGTCCCAAGAAGGCAGGAAGGTTAAGAAACTATGATGATTCAAGTGTTTGGCTGTAGGAAAAGATTATTCTTTATTTTTGTTATTATGCTGCTCAAACACAAGGTAAGATAATACATGCACGCATATGTGCCTACATGTATTTTCTCTGTTTCTTTCACTTGCGCCATAATAACAACAATTCCCAGAGAACATCTTTTACTGTCATTTCAACCCCCATTCCAGTCTATCTCAGACTCTCTTTTCCTCTCAGATGATAGCTATTAATTCCCTTCAGAGTCTGCTTGATGGAAGGCTAACAACATTTTATATTGTTGATACACTTCTGACTCGAGCTGCATGCTCTCAATTACAGATGAAAGATAGCTGGTAACCTGGTTACAAATAGGCTTCAGTGTTTAGATGATGTCAGGCACCTTTATCAAGGAGGGCTGAAAATAGAAAGGAAGCTGTCTATGAACCCCTTCAGCTTCCTCCAGCTCCGATGCTATCCTCCTGTAAAGAGATGGTTAACTGCACATCCAGTTTGGCACAGTGCCATTCCAATTTGGGCTAAGTGATTATCATTCACACTGTCTCTTTGTGGAGACACCGAGCCCAGCTATCTGTGATATTCTATCCAACCCAGTCAATTAAAGGACTGATCAGTAATTGTGGTAATTGTTCAACCACCCCCTCTTGAGAGATTGTCACCACTGTTAATTTTGGGACCCGATGTCAATTTTATTTTCTTTTAACAAAAATGTGCATTAGGTTTAGTCGAGTCACTTTATTTGTACAGAACCGTTGTTCAACAGATGCTAACTAAAGTGCTGCACATTACCAGATGCAAGTTAAAATTAAGTAATAGAGTCATTAAAACAACTATTAACAATTAATTAACAATGATATCAAAATGGGTTAATGAACAGAAGAAAATAAAACAAATAGGCATGAATCTCATTTAATAGTAACCCAGTAAAGTAAGCTGTGAATATTATAGTAAGGTAGTTTAATCCAGAACTTCTGAGCTGGGAGCTCACAAAGTCTTGATTCCAAATCCAATCAAATCTGCTGGTCAAGTGACCTTTAATCTGACACAGGGGAATTCAATCTCCTGTTTATAGAAAGTACCATTTTATAATTAACCTGGTTATGAACAGGTAACCATTTAAATAAACTGCAGTCAAGATATCAGTGACTTAAACATTCCAGAGCATAACTGCAGTCCAGTCTGGATCTAAAAACCAGGAATTACTTTTTCAAGAATATTAAATGAAACAAAAGTCATAACCTTGGATAAAAAGAATTTGATCTGCAAGTCAATTTAACAGACGGACAAAAAAAATAGACTTTGGTTCCAAAGAATTGAGATAAGATGGATCAAATTTTCATTTGTGGAAAAAAAGCACATTCATCTTGCCCAAGATATCTTTTCATTATCTGGCTTTGTAGGCTTGCATGCAGATCTTGTAAGGTCAACAAATGTAATCCACTGCAGCTTTAGGATTATATCTCTCTATTTAGAAAAAAGACTGGAAAAAACGTTGAAATTCATTGCATCCAGTAGGGATGGTGCTTTTATAGGTGTTGGATTTGTATAACCTGCCATAGCCTGAGTACCCTGGTATAAAAAATAGTAAAACAGACAGGGGGGAATATACACATGGTAGGTATTACCAAAAAAAAAGCTTTTATGAGTGTAATATGATATGCCCTGATTATATTTTTATGTTGAAATCAATAAAGGCTTGTTATTGGATAAAATATATATAAATAATGTTCATTTTAAAGCTCGCAAGATAAACTTGGAGTAAATACATACACAGTATAATTGAGATTGTGTTTACAGAGTTTCAGTTGGCTTTTCCCCCCTTGCATTGATAGCTCATCTGTTTTGATGTACACTGCAGAATTTTAAGGTCAGTGTAACAGCACTTCAAAGACTGGGAAAAAAATCTTTATGAAAGGCTTTCATTTTCTTAACACCCAAAGCTGATTTAAATTTAAACACTGAAGAAGAGTATTTGTACACTAGAGCTAGAAATTGTACCTGGTTTATTATCAAAGCAAATATTTGATGGTACATCTGAACAGAGGTGTTTCTTTTTTTTATTTTATCCATATCCGAAGCTCTCTTTCATATATGCATTTCTTTGTTAAGCAGCATGTAATAAAGATGTTCTCTCTCTGGGCAAGAGAAGAAGAAGGGAGCAGTAGAAGTAAAAATAAATTGATGTTTTTTTACGAGTGGCTCTCTGAATGTTTCTGCACCCTGGGTCTGTGGCCTGAATACAAATGCAAACTGTTACATAATGAATGAGTGCTTTACTCGGGGAATAAAGATTAGCAGCTGACCCCTTTTACATCATCATCTTATTTCAGGAATCAGAACCTCTTGGGCATGGCACTTTCTCTGCAGTATTTCTCCTTCAGTCTCCACTTTCAGAATACTCGAGCTGGGACAAAAGTAAAGAAGAGTGATTATATTGCATTCATCATCAGATTAAAGACACGTGGATCTGCAATGACGATCACATACATTATGGCGCTATGATGAATAAAGATGTTGGGATGAAGGGGGGGGGGGGGGGGATTTAAGTGTTTCTTTAGCTTACTACTGAGGGTCACCAAAAAAACACAGGCTTCTGGTTTGTGAACTTAATGAATAAATCATTGAGCATGACCCCAACCCCCACACACACATGCACACACACACATCAATCCATAGCCCGTCACAACAAAATCTACCCTCCACCCCTCCTCCCCGCTCTCTTTCTTTCTCTACCCTTGCACATCTGCTACCATTACATACCCTGGCCAACATTCACGTTGGTGTTCATTATATTGTGTCACGGTGCGCTCTGGGTCTCTGCCAGCAGAAATTAAACTCTTCAGAAAAGATAAACATCATATTACTTCATTACCCTTTTAAAACATATGCAAATTAGTGCCATTACACCCCACCCCACCCCACATGCTACACTCTTCCTCTACATGCACCCGCATGCACGCACACACACTTTCTTTTCATTTTCCTGAGTGATGAAGTTTGTCTGGCCCGTGTTCAGTCATTGCCTTTGTCACAAGCTGACCATGAATGGGCCGAACCGTGCGGCTCTACCCTGCTCATTTTCCACCCCTGAATTAAACATTAATGCAGCTTGACAGCAATAAATAACATTTATCACAATGGGGATCTAATAATGATTTGGCTAAGCTCGGGCTGCTCATCAGAGCCCATCAACTGACGAATATGGCAGCGTGATTATGCCGGCAGCTGTCTGTGACAACTGTATCTAAATCACTTTGAACATGTCTACCTCTCTTTGATCTCCTGAATGGGCATTGTGATGCAGAGTTGTCTTTCCAGTCATCTGTCTTCTCTTTTTTTGCATAATTGCTGTTCCAATCAAAGATATCATCATGAGGCCATTAAAGCCATTCTGCAGCTTACTTCACAGAAGTTTACGTTATGTAAACGTTTACAGCAGTCACCCAAGAAAACAATGTAATGTGCTTCGCAGTTCTGGCTGCAGTGTGTGGCCTTTCACAGATGTTTTTAATTAAATCTTGCTTAAGTATTTTGAGGATTTTTTCCCCCCTTTAGCAGAGAATGTAAAACATTTTCGTTTTTGATTGAATTTATTTCATTTACCCTTCAGCGTAGCCGAATTTTGTTCCTCTGCAAGTTAATTGGTGCCAGTGCTGGAGTGTGCCTTTAAAAGTAAGAGATCATTGGCCAACATGGAAAATAACCATGAAATGCATTAAAAGCTGTCCTCAGAATGCAAGCCAGTGTGCACTTTTAAATGCATGTTTATGCATATGTGCACACGCATTCATTCAGGCATACATGTATGTGTACCCATAATGCGGTCTGCCTGATATTATTAGGCTTTTGCCCACCTCTCCTCAGTCAGAGTGTGTGATTCCACAGCACAGAGCGAGGACGAAGTCTAACAGAACATCATGATGAGAGTATTCTTCAGTACTGCGTTTGATCTTTCTGTCTCATTTGACAGAAAAACACTATTCTCAGACAAGTCTCTTTTTTGATCTCAGAAGGCATAATAAAAGTCTTGGCTGTGTGCCTTTGAGATAAGATAGCCATCAGACCTTGTGAAGATGAAAAATATCAAAGATAATTAGAGTGAGAGTGAAAAAAGATAATTAAATTGTATGCTGGGCATGGGCTTCGTTTAATAAGCACATTCATTAACTGCAGTGCTGTATCAGTATTCCATTTGTGTTTGATTAATAATGAACAGGACACATTTAATAAGAATAAAACATTCATCATAAACACATATAAACCAGCTAATCGTATTTCTTTGGCAAATAGTACAATTGGATCTCATTAAACTCTTTCCATTCAGTGGTATCCTGCATGTTAATTGAAATGCCTTTGAACCTTTCAAAATGTGTTCAAGTTAATCATTTGGTTTGATTCACAATTAGTCTAATCTCTGTCAGTGGGAAATGGAAAGTCCAGCCAAAGAGTGTATCAATTCCGCCTGACAACTGGGTCTGATTCACCTTTTATGCTTTGTGATTGGTTGTTAAGTTCTATTGCAGAGGGGATATCAAGAGGCCACACAAAGCATGAGCTCATTAATCTTCCATGAAACTGCAAGGAAATTGAGTTCAGAATCAGGAACAAAATCCCTAAAAATGGCAAAAGGCTTTTTGCAGTCCTAATGGCAAGCAGCGGTTGAACAAAGCAAGGCAGAGATGCTGTAACATGGTGCTCATATAGGACCCAATCAGTCACTGCTTCATTTAAAGATTGATCATTATCTGATATTTGTGATAGCGCAAGTTGAACTCTGCTATTTCTCTTATTTCTCTTCTCTAATGTCACCACAGTCAGAACTGCAATCACACTGCAATCCATCAGTGGTTGTGTTTCCTGGTTAAAATAGCAAGGCAGGGAAAGACTGACAAATCCGTTGGACCCCCAACTGTGACCAAAGCTCATCTTTTCGACTTAGCTTTTATTGCTTTTATTATTTTATTACTTATTACAACATTTTTGCTCTTAGGGAAATATCATGGTTTGCGTCAAAATGGAAGTGTTAATGTAACACGAGCTACAAAAGAGCAGCTGCAATGAAAGTTTAATTGAGGAGATTAATATAACCTAAATTCAAGGGGCCATTAAGCAGGAACAATGCACTAAAAGCTACTAAACTGTTACATATAGCTTAGGTGACGTGCAGATTCATTTAAATTTGGGTTTCATATGAAAAAGAGCCTTTTAGGTTACACTTTATAAGTTATACACTATATCAATCAATCATATATCCTTTATGGATATATAAAAAAAACTATTAAAGAGATATTTCGGTTGTTATGTTGAAAAAAGTACTTAATAGTACATGACTGAAAATGTGCTTATAGCTTTTATCACTATGGATGCATTAGTGTTTGCAAAACAAAAATATATAAAAAGATTCATTATTAATGAAAAGGGAGGTTCAAAAATGTGCTTGAAAAGTTCAGGCTATGGCTAATGCAAGAATGGTGGAGCAACTTTCATAAAAGGCTTGATTCATTCAGAGCCACACGTAATGAATTTGATTATAAATAGCATTTTAAAGGGGTTTTCAAAGCCCACTCCAAAAGAGTAAACATCCACTATGACAGGCAGCTGTTTTCAGTCGTATTTCTCGCTACACTTCACTGGACTCTTCAAAGCACCACTTAAATGAAGAATGATACAGAGATGCCTGTGGCAAGAGCGAGCGTCTTTGACTGCATACAAACTAGCCCATACCAGTACACTGTATCTGATGATTGGTGGCTGCTTCAGTTCAGAGTAAGCTTACTTAAAAACATGGCAAGGAGCCTCACCCTAATCTCCTCCTCACAATGCATCCTTCATGGCAAGTCAACAGTCTGATGTTTTATGCATTTAGAACAGATGGAGTGAGTCAAACACTTATCCACTGGTCTTGTATAGAATTTAATCGCTTTTACTCTGACTCACTTATACCAGAGAAATAAACGCACTGATGTGAAGTTTCTGTTCTGTTATGCCCACTATCATCGCCATAGATAAATACACAGCGATGTATTTTATAGTCATACACCAGTTGCTCTCTAACAAAGAATCATCTGAATAACAAAAAGCCCTTCAGACAGTGAAATGATGAATCGGCCATCTTATTCATCTGAGTTTTATGAAATCAAACACAACAATTTACTGGTGGGGTTTGTTTAGTGTGATCACAAAGATTTTGATTTTAATCCATCCCAGTCAAACATTATGTCATCCCAGTGGTGCATTAATTTCTTTTTCTTTTAGCTGTCGCTAAGAAAGAATTTAACCAGCATGCAGTTAAAAAAGATAACCTGACTACTTATACAAGATGTTGATCATTTAAATTTATATTCTTGGTTCCCTTGTTTAAATACTATTTTTATGTGTCCTGGCCCCCGAATTTCGGAATTGCTGTAACTGTCAAATCTGTGTGGGCAAGTATTTTCAATACTTTCACACCAGTCACAAACAAACTTGTAGTTTTACTAAAATGAGAGTGAATAGTGTTTTTAATAGAGTATAAATTGGTGAGTATTTATGGCAACAGAACGCCTGTATGCAGGAGTGACTCATAATGTGTTTAATGTCATAAACTGGTAATTTTAATGGGTGAGCAAAGCAGTCAGTGCAATGGTGTTTTAAAATTATGCTCTTTTAATAGTTTTTGGACAACAATGGAGCTCTGTAGCACAGAGGAATTAACTATACTGGGCTTTGACAGCAAAGGCATTATTTGTTGGACTGACTGCGTTTTGGTGTTTTGTTTTGGTTTTTGTTGCAGACATGACATCACTTAGGGTGGGGGAAAATTAGTACAGTTAGTGATTTAATGATTTCAGCTTTAAATATATACCTGGTGTAACAATAATAACAATAAAAGAAAATACAATAAATTTCAAATAAAAATTCTAAAAATGTGTGTATTGTATCTGTAAACAGAGAAACCTTGGGAGGCTTTGCTAGTTTTGGAGTCCCCGGTGGCTGCAGGTTTGCTTATGCCTCAGGCTGTCTATCTGAGGATGCATACCCACAGACACCCTGGTGCACATGCATCCTGATGCATGCTCATGCAGCAGTCATAATGTACAGTGGAATATACTGTAATTGTATTAGGTAATATGCTTGATATAAACAGAGAACTATAGCAGTGGTGACCCCAATCACTGGAAGGGATCAAAAACACTTGTCAGACATCCCTTTTCAATTTCAGGCACATCTGTTTACATATCATGTGTTGTTTAGATTATACTGCAGAAAATTCCCCATGGAAAACTGTTGTAAAGTGTTCTTATAAATTGCTGTTTACTGTTGCATTAGTGTTATATAATCCTTTTGCTGCTTAGTTTCCATTGTGAGAAATTAGGAAACTGTTATTAGGCTCCGGCTCCATCTAGATTTAATTTCCTCCCTTTGCCCCACTCTTGGAGAATGGTCTCCTTATGGTCCAAACATACCAACCTTTACAAGCTTCCTGGTATTTGTACCAACTCCTGATAGAGAAGTAAAATCATCCTTTTCCATGTCCACATCATCTGAAACACAGCAGGGATTTGTTTCATTTATGTAACAATGAAAGGAGCTGGCAGAGTGCCCACATATTGCTAAATGGCACACAATGCCAAGAAGCAAGGTGCTTTTTAAACAGGATGGAGAGACACCAGAGAGCGCTTGTGGGGAAGAATGAAAGAATTGGATGGCAGAATAGAAAGCAATCAATGCCTCTTTGTGTTGTGCACAACTTTTACCCAATAGCTCTTCCGCTCTAGGAGCATTTGTGAAGAAAATACATGAATCAAGTTTAACTCTAGAATTGCAGTTATAGAATGCAGTAGCTTTCACTGAAAAAAAACTATCGATCAACTGGAGACATAAGTGCTTTGCTGGACGCCAAACCTTGCAGCTGTACAGTATGAAACATATAATATAAAACATGCTGTAGCCTCTATACGCACTAAACTCCACACTCCCGCATGTAAATGCTGTTTCTCTCGTTTATGCTTGCATGCTTCAGCAACATCTGCACTCATTTATATGTCCAGGTGCTTAAGGGACCATAATGAGTATTATCCACTGCAGATGAGTAACCATCTCTGATCGCATGCTATTTATTAGTGAGTGTGGGAAAGCGCTGGCCTCTGCAGACATACACCTGTTGTTGGACTAAGTCATGGTTACACCCCTTGTCTAGTTTCCAGGGATAAGGGCTGCACTCGGCAAGATGTTCATCTCATTCTGCCAAGTTGAGTTGTTATACAATCCCCCTATTTGCCCAATTTCATGTTTCACTGTCAGATATACTGTGTCATGGGCCCTGGTTCGTGGACCCTTGGTTTTGTGTTCTATGTCAGTTCATTATTCCTTTTGGTTTTTGGGAAGTGATTTATGTTCAGGTTCTGTTCTTTGCTTCATTCCCTCTGAAATTTCGTATTATATTTTTCTTGGTGTTATTTATTAGGGCCTATCCAGCTCACTGTTTGTTTCTTGCTTGTTTTTTAAAGTCCTTTAGTCAAGGTTATCTTTGGGTTGGGTTTCTGTATTTCTTGGTTAGCCAATATTTTGTTTTTTCGTTATTGACTTGCTGTTGTTGCTGTTGTTTTTTTATTTTCTATTCGTGTTCCTTGAGTCTTCTGTTTCTAGTTTTGTTACTCCCAGGTTATTCTTTATGTTTCCATTTTGTTCTTCTTTCTGTCTTGCCTTTACACCCGTCTGGACCTTCTGTCTTCCTGCTGTGTCAAGTTAATACAATTCCCCCCCTGTTAGATTGTGCTGCTCTGTTGTGTTTTATTTTGGTGACACTTGTGTTCTGTATCTTGTGTTAAGTTTAACTTCCCCTCATCTCATTGTGTCTATTGTCTCTAGCTGTGCATTTCTCCTGTTATCTCTTGCTTCATTATCCTGTGCACGTATCCTGTTTTCCCTTATTCATAGCTGATTTGCCCATTGTAGCTCTGTATCTTCCTGCTCTGTGTTTCCTCGAGAACTTGTATTTTCTTGGGATTTTTGGTTCCCTGGTTGTTCCTGTAATTTTGGACTAATCAACGTTACTCCTGCCTCCTGTGCCTAACATTTGAGTTCACAATAAGCTGCTCACACTGCTGACATATGACACACTGACTCCAAATTAGCAATGATTAAACTATAATAACACAATGGAGATTCATTTGGCTTTGCAGACTCTTCTTTGGGGGGATGATTAGTCAAGCTGAGACTGGCTGTTTTTAGTGACCATTTAGTTTTACTGACAAAATGGTATACTTCTGTCAACTTAATGTAATGTAGTCACTGGCTTTTGAACATGCCAATGTGTGAAGTTGCAGAGTGCTTTTTGAGGCTGTATAGTTTTATGAAAGGACACTGAGCGTTTGAAATGTCAAAAAGAATGTGGAAAAATGTGTAGCACAGAATAAATAGCATTTTCAGTGAGTAAAACCACATGCCGTGCAGATATTAGAGGCTAGAAAGATGGCCTTTTAACTGTGCTTATCTGAAACTACAGCTTGAAAAGGTTATTTTTCTGTTTGGATTTAAGTGCAAAGAAATTGTAATGAGCCTTTTTTCCCTACCAGATCCATATATAGTCACTTTGATGCATCTCATTCCTGCTCTGCTCACATCATAACTGTGTTATTTTTTCCTTAAGTTCATGTTTATCCCACAGCACTGCAGAGTAATATACCTTCTTCCACCAAGTAAATAGAGAACAGGTTATGTAATCAATCTTTTGGGAGTTTGAAATCATAATATTGAACACAACTGTCAACCATGCCATTAGCATGATTCATTTCTGCCTTTTACATTTACAATTTTGCTACAAGAACAACATTGATTCTCCGTGTGTGTAAGTGTGCTTTTGTGCGTGGGTGTACGTGTGCGTGTCCATTTGTTTGCCTTTGAGTGTGTGCAAGTGTGATCCCGAGTGTATTGTATATGTATGCGTCTGACACAATTTCCTTCCTATTTTCTTCCATAATTTGAATCAGAGGAAATGTATTAATTTTGCAGGGGTGAGGGGAGCCTACATAGAGCCAGTAAATAAATCTATCCTATTATTACCCACAATGCCCTGTCAGGTCCATACATCATCTCAGCACATCATAATTAATTGCACACTAAACCATTCTGTTCAATTAACCATGTGGGAATGGATGGAGAGGGAAAGATACAGAGAGAAAGGCTGGAGGGGGCTGCGCAGCACTTGAGTCTTTATTTTAAAATACAGCATCGCCATAGTGACCACATGATAACTTATTTTTTGGGTTGTTTTGCTCAGTTTCATTTTTTTTAGTTATTTGGATTCCTCTTTGAGGATACACCCTTACCTGTTTTTATGCCTTATTGACCGTTTCGCCTGTGCATATTTCCATATTTTCCAAAACTGGTTGTATTGTATATGGACAGGAGATTTGTTCAAATTCCACTTGCCCTTCAGTGCTGTTCTAATGGGAAATGTGCTTATGCAAGGCGATCTCACCCTGGAGGCTTCACATTTTCCACCACGGCTCTGTCAGGTCAACAGTCTCATAAAAAAGTGGAATAATATTATGAAGACAGTAATAGTGAAGTGAGTTGGTTGCTAACACATTTCCCATGTTGCCTCAGGAGCATGTGAAGCCAAACATACTTAAATGCAATTTTATATCTTGGAAACATTTTCAGTTTGGGTTGCATCAACTGTCTTTATGTAGCAAAACACTAAGATGGTGAAATGTTATGGCATAGCTAGGGGAATATATATAGTTTGTCAGCTGATTTGGCATTGGCTGTCTGTCTTTGTGGAGACAATACCTTCAGCACAACACAAAGATAAACACAGGCAGTCAAACAAACAACATTTCCTGCCTCTTCAGAAATAGACATATTTTTGGCTGTCAGCAGGCATGCTAAATGTACCATGAAACCACTCCCACAATGATGCAAATCTGATGCAGGGATATAGGTCAAGTTGCTCCTCCTGACTCACCAGCCTGAAATAATCAAGGCTACAAAGTAAAGTAGGGAGTCTTAGTTTGGACAGGATTTGCTTAAGAACACAGAGATGTTATGAACACTGCAAATGTGGAAGAAGGAGGGGAAATGTTAGAGGGAGGATTACAGTTATGGTTAAGTATGGTAAGACTATTTTTTGCAACAACAGAACTGGGTCAGAGACAGATGCTGAGAGGCGATTATAGAAGAACATTTGATCAATGGAATGAAACGTGCAGTTCAAATGGGTCTCAAACCCTTCAGAGGCTCAGTTTACCTTGGGAAAAGTGTTTAAGGAGGTTATTGATTGTTCACTAAACCCCTCCCCAAACAGTGGCTGTCCAATTACAGCTTAGCAACTGTAACTAGGTTTGTTAGGTCTGTCAAGCTTTGGATTTTTCCACATGCCAGAGTAAAGTGCATGCCTCTGCATTAAGACATCGAAATTTAAAGACACACAAACCAACTGCAGACATGTTTTCATCTCTTTCTGGCCACTGTGGACTTTTTTTGTACCATTTCCATATCTGGTAATGATCATTTTGTTTCTCTTTGTAGTTGTTTTGCATCTATTTGTTTAAATTTTTGCATTTCTTCTTCACTACCCCATGTTACTTTCTGGTTCTTTTCCGTCTCTCTCTTTGTAGTCACTTTGATTCTCTGGGGTCATTTTGTGTTTCTTTGCAGTTATTTTGTTCCTATTTGCAGTGGCTTTGTATCTGAATGTGATCATTTTGCATCTCTTTTTTACAGTGTCTCTCTGTCCATTGTGGACCTTTTTTCATGTTGTTTTGTGTCTCTCTGCAGTCATGTTCATTTTGCCTCATTCTCATTTTTATGAACCCTTTGTCAAGATTCTGAAACTCTTTGCAGTTGTCATGAATCATTTTGTCATCTCTCTGTAATTGTTTTACATCTCTTTGTCGTCATTTGTTTTACTTTCCGACAAGGATTGTAAACTGTTTCTTCAAACACAGGCTATCTAAGCCCTGCCTATAACTCTTATTCACTATTTTTTCCATGCTCTTTTATTTTTAGCTCTGCATAGCGATATAAAAATACAGCAAATATCATTGTGACAGCAATGTTGCATTACTTGTCAAAAATGTTATCCATTCAAAGGCTGCAATGTGTTAATGAGACAGATGACCTGAGAGGACATTGTTTTCATGTCCAACAGTGATCCAGTGAGCCCCTCTTGCTTTAATTTCATGCGTATTTTTACATGAAATCATGTTAATGTATCTTTATGTGTTGGATGGTTGACATATGTGTACAGGCCTCTGGACTAGGAGAGCTTAACAATCAGCAATATGATTCTGTCACTGTGCTGGCAGGTTAGCACAGAAGGATAAGATTCAGTGGTAGGAGGTCCTGACTATCAGTCTGTCTTGTCGGAAATAAATGTGTGTGCTTCGTACTTATCTTATACACTTAATCTTTTGCTTTTTTGACTAATTAATAATAGCAATATATTCAAAACTCTTGTAAACAAGCCTGCCCTTTGCCAGAAAGTCGAGAAAGGATGTTTATGAAGGGCAATGAGCAGATGGCCAGATAACTTCACAAATATTTCCGCACTCTGCATTTTGAGACTTGGTTTCAACCATTTCATTATATCTTAAATGGATGCTCAAAAAAATGTGATGTTACTGTTTGTGGTTTGTTTGTTTTGTTTGGGGGGGGGTCACCACTTGCATCACCACTTATATCTGGATGAAGCCTCAGTTTTTAATTATATGTCACATAGGAATTAAGTTCACATAACAGATCACTTGATCGAGCCTTTGCTTAATTTTTCGAGCTTTGTATGATAGTTTCCTGTGTCACATTCAAAGAACAGGCTCAGTGAGCACAATGAGATTCGAGATGAAATCAAATCTTAAGTAAGATCTTCTTTTCAGTGAGTGACCTAGGCACCTACTATTTATCTTTTTGGCTGGATTTGTTGCCTGCAAGAAAGGCTTTTTGGAGCTTGAGAATTTTTAATGATAAAATTGTCACCATGACAACTGTAAACTGCATATGTGAATATGTAATAATACAAAGGCTGATGGACAATATATGTATAATTAAGCCTAATTGAGCCCATAATTAATCCTTTCTTGTTTCCAAAAAGTACCCTGTCTGTGTAGCTTGTAGTGAGTTATCAATCATATATTTGACTTCTGTACCATCACTGATATGAATTCAACTTGTGTTTGTGTGATGTGAGAGTCTGAAACATTACATTTATGTTCTAAAATTCAATATACAATTTGGCTCCTTTAACAGCTTTGTTTTTGTACCATCCCATCTCATCACTTTCCATAAGTAGATCTATGCTCATCATGCTGTAGCTGCAGCTTTAATAATATGTTTGTAATAAAGAATGTGCTGTGGTATATCTTCCCTCTGTCACCCTGCCTTTTCACTTAGCAGAATAAATACTTGTTTCATGTTGAAACCATTTCTGGAAAAGGATGAAAGTCCCAAAGGAAATTTCCTATCTGATGTGCCATTTGTCACTGCTGCATGTAAGTCAGAATTTATGGTACCTATTACTGGATCAGTAAATCCAATGTTCTGTAGCCAAAAGCTCTTTTGTTGCTTGATTTAGTTTATCTGAAAAATACATCTTACAATGAAGTATGAATATATTGGTAGAGGTCATTTATATCAGTTCAGTTCAGTTCAGTTCATTTTTATTTCAAACATTTCAAACATGTGCCTTCACAATCATTACAAAATATCATTCCATTATTTGTTTGAAAAGGAGTAGGCTGAAGTATTTACTTATTTGTCCCTACCCCCTCAAGTTTTACCTCTCATTCATTTAATTTTTTTTTTGTCTTAAATTAAACAAACAACATATGAAACATATAAACATATGAAGTAAAACAAAACATAACATACATAAATCAAAAACAAGAAATTTAAACTGTTTTATGTTTTGACTGTCTTTTATTTCTTCTGTTAGACTGTTCCATAATTTAACTCCTGCAATTGAGATTGACATAGTTCTTAAAGTTGTTCTAGCACTTTGTATTTTTAAATTCCATTTCCCTCTTAAGTTATACCCACCTTCTCTTTCTATGAACAATTTACAGATTTCTTTGGGAAGCAATTTATTTCTGACTTTATACATTATTTGCGCTGTTTTAAGCTTCACCAAGTCTTGGAATTTAATAGCTTGCATTTTGACAAAGAGTGCATTTGTATGGTCCCTGTACCCTACATTATTTATTAATCTAATGGCCCTTTTCTGTATTATAGTTATTGTTTGTGTGTTACTTTTGTATGTGTTTCCCCAGACCTCTACACAGTAGCTCATATATGGCAGTAGTAAAGCACAGTATAAAATGTGCAGTGCTTTCTGATCCAACATATGCTTTGCTTTTCCCAGGACGGCAATGCCCCGTGCCAATTTCCCCCGAACATAAGTAATGTGTGGCTTCCAACAGAGCTTGTGGTCAATGATCACCCCAAGAAATTTTATTTCATTTACTCTTTCTAAATATACATTGTCAACACATATTTCTACTTCGATGTTTTTCTTTTGGTTTCCAAACAACATAAATTTGGTTTTATCGAGATTCAATGATAATTTATTTATATCAAACCACTTCTTTAATATCGTTAATTCCTGTGTGATCATTTCCAAAACCTGTGGCAATTCCCCACCTGCACACAGTATATTTGTGTCATCTGCAAATATTACAAACTTTAAAATCTCCGATACTCTGCAGATATCATTTAAGTACATAATAAACATTTTTGGACCCAGTACTGAACCTTGAGGTACTCCACAAGCTATATCCATCAAATTAGATTTATATTCATTTATTTGTACATATTGTTGCCTATTCCCTACATAGCTTTTTAACCATTCCAAAACCACTCCCCTAAACCCGTACTTTTCCAGTTTTTTTAATAGAATTTCATGATTAACAGTATCAAACAAAAGAATCAAAATAAAAACTACTTGCATAGATTTATACTATTTTGGGTTTGGGAAATTATTATGCTGGTTGGAGATAGTTAAATTATGTTTTGTTTATATAATAACTTCTGCAGGTAATACAATTTCACTGTTTAAATTAAGTTTAGGAAACACCATTACTGTTGGGAATACAGACACTACCACTGGTGGTTCAAATGAATTTGTGTGTGGAGATGCAGGTCAGAGCTATATTTTTGTATAGCAGCTCACTGAAATGCAATATAATTGCTAGCTTGAGTATATTTGTGACTACCAGTGTGCTATAGCAGAACAACATTAAAAAAAAATCAGAGGTAAAAAAAATTCAACTGCTCAGTTGTAGGAAAGACTAATGTAATGTTTTGCCGTGGCAAATAATAGTTTATCAATCTATAAATTAAAAAGCAAAATCACTATAATGTTTTCAACATCATCTTTCTGATTTAAAAGCAAGCCACTTACTGGGGCTTTGAATAACTGAAAGAAAATTCAAGAGGAGTGGGTAAGAGTGTGTGTGCCTGCACAAAAAGATCAAATGAAACCTTGCTACAGTTGTGAGCACAGAGGGCTGAGGGTTATGCAAATGTCTTGGGCAATGGAGGAATTCCCCTTCAGTCCTGTTCCAGATAATATTCAGTGCCAGCAATATTCACCACAAGCAGCTTGGAAATGAAATAATTAAATAGAATCACTTGTACTTGATACATTTGGCCTCTAAAGGTTGAGAAGGTTTAGAGTATGTGTCAGTAATGGTGTCTGTCGTGTCATGACAGATCTTGAGTCCCATATTTGAAATTGATCCCACTATTTAAATTCCACCAGGATTGTCCCTTCAATTTTCTACATTAGTGCTGACCCCCCCCATCCCCCACCCCCAATCACGTGTGTCATGAGTGACATGCAATAGTCCATCTCATACAAAACCAGAAGTGGAAATTCTCCCTTTAAGATACAACACAAAGTCATCATTTCCATGCATCAGCAGTGAGCAGGAGGAGAAAAGACCTGATTATTATTATGTGCACAAGATGATGGATCGCACATATATTCTCCCTTATCTTGCCAACAGCAGTATATATTGTGCATATCACCTACCAATGACAGAGATGCAACGGCTTACAGAAGTCAAACAGCAATTTAACTTTGATCACACTGCATTTCTGATTTACATTTGAATCATTCTTTGAGTGCATCAGATGAATTTTTGACCCCCCAAAAAAAAGACCAAGGTCAGAATACATTACGGCTGAACTTGAAAGTTCTCCCTCTCTTAGCCTGCCATGCACTTCAATTTACCGTCTCATTATTCAAAGTGAAAATGAAAATTGGAGCCTGAAGCATTTATATTTGAACAAAGAGAGGGGAAGCAGATTATGAATGTTCAAAATGTAATTTCTATTACACTTCCATTATTCTTCTATTAATCACAGATTCATTCTCTCTGCGCTCTTCAAGTAAAACACGCTCATACAGTATTCATATGCATACAGGAGGGGATAAAGAAATTGGCGAGGCTATTTGAAATGTTTAATTTATGGATGATACATCCTCCTGCTGAAAAGAAAGCAGTTACAGAAAGTGAGGTATATGTTTTAATCACAACTTGTGAAATCTTTTGCTATTTGACAAACATACAGTAAGTAATTATGGCTAAAGCAAAAAAAAGAAAAATCCCTTTGTATGAGAATAATCCTTGTTTCTCTTACTTTTAAATCACAGTATTTGTGAACAGGGACCCACATCTCCCTTTTTGTTCTCCCTGTCTTCTATAGAAAGGGTAATATTCACAAAGAGAGATGAGATTTAATGCATACTGATTACTCTGGAGACCCACTATTCAACTCAGGGAGAAAGCGTCAATTAAAGAGTTTTAAGCCTCTATAAACTGCACCTTAAAACAGCTGATCAACGCTATGCAGGCCTACCTCCAGGATTTCAGCTGAGTTTTGTTTAAATGGAGCAAATTCATCTCTGGAGAGAAACCTTGTAATCCCCCTTAAATCTCTAAGCAGTTGAATAAGTATGCTATTCATACACAATGATTTTTTCCTTTTTCTTTCATTTTTTCTCACACGCGCACAAGCTGAACAGAGGCACAGCAAATACAAAACATTACAGAATCACTCATGGTGTTTAGAAATATTAAAATCATGCCACTGAAACATGTCAGCTTATATACTAATACAAAGAGAGCACGTGGAAAGGAATGCTATCAACAGAACACAAACACCCTCTTGGGATATCTATTTAGATTCATTTGGCTTACTTATGTATGTATTCATAAGCACTGAGGCATGACTGAATGGAGATATTTTCATTTGTGTGCAATGAGGCTTTGACATTAACCTCACTTTTAAAACACATCACAATGGATGTACAATGAACAGTACCATTTGGCTGGGCTTCAACAATACAGTAGTTTATGGATAGTAGCACAAACATATCTGCGCAAACTATTGGTCAGTCATTAGTTTGATTAAGGGTGCACTAACCCCTCAGGGCCAAACCTTGACCTGCCACAAAAGCTGAGCTCCTCTGCACACAGTGAACTCTGTTGCGGTCCGAAAAAGTGAAGAACACAAAACCGCATTCATCGCGCCTTCGAGCGTTGCACAACAATAACACAGCAGGACTATTTTGCGGCACTCGTTTTGATCGAGACCAAATGAAGTGAAGGGGGGTGGAAATGAAGCTTTTGGCATCCAGCAGGAGAATAAGATGTTTAAGACATTGATTCACCTTGGGTTCAGAACCACAGTATCTAATTATAGCCATGGGAATCTAGTCAAGGCCATGGTATTTCAGGCTGGAGAGAGACAACATTCTGCTATAACTATGCTCTGCTCTACATGAATCATATTCCCTATGTGGTTTGGCAGCCATTAAAACAGAAAGCATGCCCTTTCACAGTCAGAAGCCATGGGCTAGTGTACCTCTATTGTACCAGAAAGGTTAACTTTTTTTTTTGACAATGTCTGCGTTATCAAAAACATACTGTGGCAACATACCGAAAGCAAATAAAACCAGGTAGACTAAAACAGACTCAGCTCTGAGGCTGTTTCACTAGTAATTACACCAAGGTTGTTTTTTAAGCCAAAGGGCTCCATGCTGTTTCCATTTCATCTGGAAATATTGTGATATAAGTAATCACACCATTAGACATACATATGTCACCAAGCTTCTTACCCAGACATACTTGTCACTCCATGAAAGTGTTGCTTATGCATATATCAGTTCCATCAAAGAGGGGAGGAGGATGGGGGATGGTGTCTTTGTTAGAGAGGGGAGGAGGGGAGGGTTGCTCTCTGAAGCACACAACCTCATTATTCAGTCTATAGAACAGCACATCCACTTCATTGTTCTTGAAATCAGCCTAAACTCACTGGACTCATCCAAAGCCGTCAGAAGGGAACGAGGCTGCTTTATGTATTAAAAGGAACTGCCGATGAGATCTCCAGAATAATCAGTCAAGAGCACCATTATTGGCTTTTTTTAATGCTCTTAGTTGTCAAGTACGCTGATATGATTTTACTTTAAAACGTCATTTGTCATTAGCAATTCAAAATTATACAAGCATGACACAAACATGGGGGAGAGATGCCTCGCTGAGATCTTTCGAGCGGTGTGATTTCCCCGAGGCAGAGCTGAGAGGTGGCTTGAAGATGAAGTGTGATAGTGAGGGATATGTTGGGAGTAGTGTCCGGAGGGCCGGCCGATGCGGTGAATCATTCAGAGAAATGTGAACTGATTTCACCACAGAAGGATGTGTTAGAGATGGTCTTTTGTGTTGCAGCATGCCTGCCTGGTTAAGCATTCTGCTGTGAAGTGTGCAAGACAAACAATGGCAACACCAAAAAAACAAAAAAATGGCATGGTCCTCCCACCACTGTTTAATGTAAATATGCTCTAACTATTCTTTTGCAGCCGCATCAATCATGGTGAATATGACAAGGCCCCTTTTGTTCCACACAAAGAGTGTAAACACAGCTGGAGCATGCTGGAGGAACCTTTCCGTCCCCTATCTTGCCACTACACCTGTCTGACACACTGAATCAAAACCTCATTTAAAGCTGTGATTATCCTAATGACACCAGTGTCTTTTCCCACTCTGGCCATTATCGGTTGAAAACCACCCCCTCCTAATTAAAGGCACACAGTCAACACATGGTCAAGCATGAAAAGGATCCTCTTTCCCCCTGCACTCCAGGGAATCAATCACGCTGCCATTTATCATTCTGTTTATTTTGTCAGAATTCATTTAACAAAGATTTCCTTCAAGTGTTACTTAAATTACTTTACATCAGTTTCACAAGAGGTTTTTAAAATCAGTGAATTACAAATCAGATACTGATACATAACATCTTTATGAATTCATTACATGAAAAGCCCTGGTGGACTTAACTGCAACAGTACTCTATGCTTCTGAACCTTGAACTGTGTAGTATTCATAGTGTGCAGTTATTTTAAAACCACGCAAAGTAATGCATTAACATAACTCTAAAATTAAAAGTAATAATTTCATTTTGTCATCTCTTGGTTTTCTTCTAGTTGACTGTTGTTTGTTTTTTCTTTTGGGTGAACTTGAATTGCAAAAAGAGAATAATTTAGTTGAAACGCTATCAATTTTTAGTCATGCGCATTTATTAGCCTAATGACAGATCTGTCAGCACTGTGAGGTAAACTATTATATGTCATCTGGCCTAACTTCACTAATGGCTAGCGCATTTCCATAAATGAAATTGCAAAAAAACAAGCTGATGTTTAGCAGGCAATGGTGTGTAATACAAAGTAGCTGAAACCTGACATTCCCTTTGTGTTATTGATTAAAGATAAGATAATGGCAAACAATATATTCTGTTATTAACTCTTGTTTTGTGTTTATTTGCATGGATGACTGAAGTCTTAAGAAACAAGACACATTAGCAGTTTAACAATTTATTCATATAACAAACAGGGGCCTCAGTAGCAATGTGGAAAAGTCATACATATCCACAACATCCAGGAACAACCTCCTCATCCTAGTCCCCAGCCTGGTCACACACCACTGTGGGATGGGATCCCACAAGCAGCATTTGTCACAAGTGTGTCAGTGTGGTTGTGTTATTCAGCACGCTCAAGCTGTAGTGACAAGTGTTCAATGGCCGGGAGGTAGTCTTTGAAAAACCCTACTCTGTGGGTTTGGCCCACTGAGTAGGAAGACAGAGTTCAGCCCAGACTGTGGAAATATGGGAATCTCATCTTGACTGATGTACCCCATCAGTACATCAGTTCCTGGGTCTTCTCCATACTGTCAGCCTATGATCCACATGCCATAAGCAGAATCTACATAATGTTCCTCCACATGTTCAGGTTCCAGTGCACATCTTACTAACACCACCTCAAATGGACCTGATAGTGAAGGGCAGTCATGGCAGGCCTCCTGGCAGCCCTATGAGATTTGAGATTTGCAATATGAGATTTGCTGTAAGGAATTTGTTCCAGATTGTCTGGGTAGAGAGCCATTGGCCATGTTGTCCTGTAAACCTTGTCTGCAAATCTGTAGAAGACTAAGTTTCCTACATACTAACAGGCTGAGAAAACGCTACTCTTGTGGGTTCACCTTCTTAGGATCCCCACTTTGAAACCTGTCTGTGAACTCCCCCAATAGATAGAACTTGGCCTTCAATTTGGAAATGGTACCGAGTAATGCTGCAGCCTGGTTTTGATGGCCATGGGCCCTCTTCAGATCAGTCAAACATGACATGTTTAGAGCAGATACCAACTGACCACTGTAACAACCTACACACTCAACTCTGCTACTAAATTGGCAAATGCATTTTCCTTTCAAATGTGGCAGAACTTAAGGGCTTTCCAACAGTATGAATTTTATTGCCAAAAAGCCTTTTTACCACAAAGAAATAACTGACCTAAAACAATTTTACTTATAAATTTGTGCAAAGTTTCTTTTATTTTCTTATATGTGAAGGCAATCCCTCAATGCCTTAACCCCTTAGTGTCCGGTCAACCAATTGGTAGAGCACATTTTCAGGCCCTATATCTAACTGAGGCTTTCACTGAAATTGACCTACCTTGTTGAGTCTTTTCTACCAATTGGTTTACATCTGTAATGCCAAAAACAATCCACCAGAAGGCACTGTGAATGGAAACTGTTGGCTCTTCTTATACCACTCCCAACCAGGAAGTCAGAAACAAAAAAAACATCCAACATATTTTAAGTGTTTTTGATTAAACTAAGGTAGGAAGATATAATTTTTTGATATATGATAGTGTTAGAGGACTTAATAAACAGATGTTTGTTACTTGACAGCATTAAAAAAGTGAAATTGAATGTTGAATAATTTTTTTAAAAAGTGGTCAACCAAACGGTTGATTTGTCCCTTTATGGTGCTAATGCTAACATAACCTAAATGTTATTAAAACTGATTATTTGCCATAAAATCAGACCACTAGACCTATTTTGTTTATCCATTGCTATTGATAAATCACATTAAGTGTTAGCACAGCAAGAATATGCTGAAATAATTCCCTCAGTAAGTCATTTTCGTAACTTTCTGAGTTAATATTAGTAAATATTGTAAAAAATCAAGAATAACACATGGAAATCACAAATGTCACAACTGATTACCTTTTAACCAAATTACAGTAGCTGGTAAATTAATATTACTAAGTTTTCAAAACTATAACTTCATGTTGAACAAGTACTATATGGACGCTAAACAATTATATGGCTAAAAATCACATGGTCCTGTGGAATGATACTCATGATATCATCCACCTTCTACCACGGTGTGTTTGTGGTCATGGTTTCATATGAAGCCACAAGGGCTGGCACTCTCCACCAATATATTGCCAACAAACCAGATGAGTGGGGCTTTAAATTGTTCTGCCAAGCAAGTTCATCTGGCATCATCCACGACTTGCTGCTGTATCAAGGGGGGTCTACATTCTTCAATGCTCCCCTGAGTGAAAAGCAACAGAAGCTACCTCTAAGGGGCCAAAGTTGTAAAAAACACTATGCAAACCCATAAAAGATCCTCAGCTCTTCACAAGTTTCAGCTTGCACACCGCCTTGGGTGTCAGGTGCATTGGTACTGTATGACCAAACTGCACCAGTGGAGCTCCCCTGATGGCAGACAAAGACCTGATGAAGAAGGGCCATGGAGCCTGTTATTACAGGTCTGATGAAGGTCTGATTGCAATGAAATGGTTTGACAAGAAATGTGTCAACCTCCTAAACAATGCCTGTGGGTTCATGCTTCTTTCATCGGTCAAACGGTGGAGCAAAGAGTCAAATGCAAAGCTCACCATTCCATGCCCATCACTCATCCCTGTATATAATTAGCATATGGGAGGAATTAAACTTTCTGATATGCTATTACACCTGTATAAGACAAGTTAGAAGTTACAAGTTAAGGAGATGGCACATTCCACTTTTCGGGTACATCCTTGACTTGAATACCTGGTCTACAAGAGGGACTGTGCCCTACTGGACCAGAAACTGATGGCTCTCAAAAGGTTTCCACCTGGCTGTGTCTGAACCAAGTTAACAAGTCAGCATCTAGAGTTGGACAACCATGATCCAGCTCTCCAAGACCAAAGAATAAATGCTACACCCTAAGACCCCAACGACCAAAACCACAAGCAGATGTGCTTGATATGCACTGTTTTTATTTTATTTTATTTTTTAAACAAAACTGATTTTGCACAGTAGCATTCAATCAGAAGTGGCCTGAATGTAAGTATTTTGTGCTGTAGCACATTTTTCACATTTGCAGATGAAAAAACTATGTATTTTGTTGTTTGATATAATACGTTGCTGTTTTCATTCCATCAATGGAATGTTCACTGGCATGCTACTAGAAATAAACT
Organism: Rhamphochromis sp. 'chilingali'; assembly: GCF_963969265.1. Lineage (NCBI taxonomy): Eukaryota > Metazoa > Chordata > Actinopteri > Cichliformes > Cichlidae > Rhamphochromis > Rhamphochromis sp. 'chilingali'. The sequence continues at coordinate 33,627,455 of NC_137933.1, read as the reverse complement.
GTATCCAATGCCCTGGATAGTTTTTGTTATTAATTTAATTATAATTTGGCCCTTTATTTGTTTTTTCTTTCAACTGTATTATCTAATGTACTTGTATTTGCATGACATTTCATACTTTTGCCATAAACGGACATCTCAACCGTTTGGTACAGATCAATATTTTAAAAACTACAGGGTCTATTGAAAAAAAATTATTGATTGTGGTTATTACTCACCCAAATCAATAAGAAATGCAAACCAAAAACATTTCCATTGCTTTTTTCTTGGTGAGGACATCAAAGGGTTAAGATTGTTTAGCTATATAGGTGTTTAGTAATTTATTACCAGAAGAGGACTCAAAAGCAGAACCCACAAGACTAAATGCAAGTTTCTTTATTTTAACAAGGTATCAAGTAGAACAAGTAGAAGTTGGAGCTCAGAATGCAGGTACGAACAGTTCAAGTAAGGTATTTTCAGTACAGGAATCCAAACAGCAAAACACCAGCAGCAGGTTAGTGTTGCATTAGGGTTTTATTTTGTTTGTTTGTTTTTGGTAGATTTTCTTGTTCAGAATTCAGTTGAATTCTTACTTATATTTCCTTGTAGAGTTCCCAGCAGGGGAGGCTGGTCAAAGTTAAGTAAGTTCTTACTTTTACAGGTGAGCCACTTAGTCATCTAAACTTGCATTTAACTTAACCTGCAGGCTTCTTTAGGAATGAGCCAGAACACATACCAAAAGGCAACTGGAAAAGGAGACAATACAGCACAGTCACTAAACAAACAAAAAAAAGACACGCCATACTCACAGGAGTATTGCCCAATTACTACCAAAAGGGTGACAACAATCTAACAAAGAGTGGATGTTTTATCTGGCTTTTTTTCCCCTTGAAGGTGATCAGTTAATTGCAGATCGGTGTGCTGGCTAACTAATGGGTAGAAATTCCCCACGCAAGCGTGGTACCCAGGCCTGTACAGGTTAATACTGCACACTTATTACCAAAATGAAGAAATAACATGAAAGGATGACTAAAAGTCTTCATCTTACCACCAAAAGATGGAAAATGAAAAGAACTTCTCATACCTGAACAGTACACGAATCAGTAACCCCTGTACTCATATTGCAAATGTATAATTAATTTCAAACCGGTACATGTTAATCTGAAAACTAGCCTGACCCAGACTCCAGGTAGTAAAATGAACTACAGGAGTACACCTAAACTCCAGTATCTAGTATCTAAATGTTAGCATAAAATTTCCAATTACTGTGTTCACAGACTACATTAGGGGAGTACAAAAGATAGACAAATATTTCTCTCAACAGAGTATATCAGCAAGAGGCACAGTGGTGGACTATTCAAGTTAAATCACACCACTGACAAATGTCTTTGGTACATAAAGTGACAGTACCAGGACAACCTTGCTAGAATAAACCACCTCTTCAGTGGAAATTGAGTGCAGCCAGAAAATTAGTGGCGCTAATAAAAAGACAGCATCAATAAAAAGACAGTGATTAAAATCCCCTCATCACACTGGTATACTTCAGGCAAATGACTGAGCTGAGATGGTAGCTTATCTATCACAGATAGATATTCTGATTTAAGGTGGAAATGCAGTATCACACCATTTGTCACAATCACCACATCGGTGGCAGTACTATAAAACGTAGATGTTTTACAAGACACTACAGTGGTCTCTGGTACTTCTTCAATGTTTGTATGTTTATGTGGTAAATGTGTTTCTTACCTTCACTCTGGAATGCCAATCTTTGTCACTCACATGCGCAAAAACCTTGTATTTGCCACAAAATCTAGCAGAGAGAGCTTATCTTTAGCTAGGATAAAGTGTAGGGCCCCACTTATCCTCAGCCTGAAATGTTTGTGAAGCAAGTGGCCCTAGTGGTGTTTTTTGATTATCTGGAAGATTCTAGCAAATGAGCGTGACAAATCTTAGAGAGGAGTTTGACATGGGTTTTCATTAGCACTTTGATAGAACTCGTGGATTGACTCACAGCAAATAAACAACAGGAATGAGATTCCTTCATCTCAGTTTTTCTCTGTTTCATAGTAGGTGTTAAATAGCCTGTCTTATGTAGAATTAAAGATCACTCCAAAGTGTCCTGGGATTCAGGACAGTAGGCTCTGTAGATTATGTGTCGAGTACATTTTAGAAATAGAAGTTCATACCTTAATCTGTCTTGGTTGGGCATGTGAAACCAGGGGAGGAAAATACTTAAAAAATGTCAACTACACACTGGATTTCATTTAGAGATCTGTGCAACCATCATTACCCCTCATTTCATTGATCAGCAACAACATGCTCAAGCAATAACTGGCTGTCATTTATGGCTGCAAATATGCTGCACTGTAAGGTTTTGTTTTTTTTGTTTTTTTTTTCTGAAACCAATCAGGTTCTAAATTTAGTTTAGCAAAACAGCATATTCAGCTAAATGCCCAGCAAATGGAATGGAAAAAGTGATGGACAAGCAGAGTTCCCACTTACAATAGTTTAATAGCATTTAGTGTTTAACATTTAGTCAGTCACTGCACTCACCCAATCAGCACTGCCAAAATAAAGGCGCTGTAAAGTAAATCATTGTAGGCCTGAGCTACATAACCTAGTTGACCTTGCAGGGATAATGCGTTGTTGCTGATATGGAGAGTATGAGAGTGAAGAAAATTCAATTTTGATTCAGCAGAGTAGTTTCAAGTACTTTTGGTCTAATGGAATGGGAGAGTTGTTGCATACAGAGGTCACCCTGGACAGGCTTTTTATTTTTCCTTCAGTTGGCTGAAATCACGATGTTCTAGATAGGATTTGTCCTTGTTTTCAAAATACTGTTATACACAGTACCAGCGTTTCCTTTTCTGCTTAGTTGCCATAGTGCTACATTGACTTCAAATTCCCAGAATGTTTCATGGGTTCTTTGACATTTTTAATGTTCAGCTGGACGACCCATACTGGCTCTTATGATTCAGGAATTAAGGCACTTTTAGTAATAATAATAATTGCTATCACTAAAAGACATTAACAGTGTACTATTAATGTCTTTATACTACAAGTGAACTTGCTGTATTCTCCTTGTGATTGCTTGTAGTAATCATTAAAAGACATTAACAGTGTACTATTAATGTCTTTATACTACAAGTGAACTTGTAGTAATCTTCTTGTGCAGCAAGGTTAGATGTGTTTCATGGGTCCTTTAACATTTTTAATGTTCAGCTGGATGACCGATGGATTTTTGGATTTCATTTCAAAACACCTATACTGTGTCGTATGTTTTAGGAATTCAGACACTTTTAAGAATAATACTTTTTCCTATCATTAAAAGCCATTATTGGTGCACTATTGATGTCTTTTATACCAGCGGTCCCCACCCCCTGGGCTACGGACCCGTACTGGTCTGTGAGTCGTTGGTACTGGGCTGCGAGAGTTGAGGTTTGGGTGTGAAATTTAAGGTTTTCAGGTTTTTTATCGTTGTTGTTTTGTTTTGTTTTGTTTTTTTATCATTTTTATCATTGACTCAGTTTCCCTGGGTCTTTTCCTGTGTGTTATGAATAAATCTTCTTTTCTTGGTACTGGTACTGGTTTAATTTTATTGTATTTATCCAGACACCTAAAGGCTGATCCATGAAAATATTGTTGGACATAAACCAGTTTGTGGCGCAAAAAAGGTTAGGGACCGCTGTTTTATACTATACTGAATCAGAATCAGAATCGCGTTTATTGGCCAAGTATATGCGCAAACACATACAACGAATTTGGTTCCGGTAGACGGCGCCTCTCAAGCACAACAATGTAATCACAAAAACATGTAAACTGAACACTGTTATACTACACGTGAACTTGTAGTATAACAGTGTCCGCAAAGACTGTAGCCCAGTAGCCCTAATTTCAGTAAGGTCATACATAATATTTGATGATTTGTAGACTTCTTGAAGATTATATTTAGGGATTCAATTTTAAAGAAACCCAGCAGAGTAAACCAAGAATTGAGAAAACCACAGATACTGACTGTTACAAAAAAAAAATCAATATGAGAGTGAAGACAAGATTGAAACTCATTGCAGTTTGTATCATAACTGAGCGATACCTGTCAATACTGAGCCAGGGTTTCACGAAACCACTTGTCTCTTCCACCCTGTGAGAGAGAAAAAGTCACTGCTGTGCTGCCTGCATGTTCTCATTCTCTTCCATTTTAGCTCAAGGCCTCTGGACTTACCTCAACAAGACCTCATCAGATTCTGCAGCTCTGTTTACAAATTCTGTTAGGAGACAGAAAGAAAAAATCCAATTCTCCACAGAGGAATGGTACACTTTTTCTCTCCTTTTTTCATATATTATTTGACATGGCAGGAACAAAACATACTGTGAGAGTTAGACAGAGCAAAACTTCCAGCAATGTATACCTGGCCATGTTTTCTGAATTATTTACCTTTAGTAGCCCCTTTGAAGGAGACTGAGAGTGTACTATGTGTCCCTTCACATGACAGCTGTGAAGCAATTCTCCAAGTTTGGTTTTTACAGCTCTTCTTCAGTGCTCTGCTGGTTTGCCCTTTAATTTCACCTCTGGTGTGAGAATGCCTCAGTACCCATATGAAATACAACTGACCTATGGTAACGTTGTCAGAAGAACCAATGACATTTTTTTTCAAAAGGCAAAGTTTGTAGACAAAGGCTAGGTTTGGAATTATTAAAGCTGAAATGTTTATGTTGTCTGCTTCAGTTTTGGTTGATGACATGTCAGCAGTAGGAAGACATGCAGTCGTTTTCTTTTGTTTTTGACAGTGGCATTTTTGACTGGTCACAGTAAGGATTGATAGCTTAGTGTCTCAATAAACCATTCTGGTGACCGTGGTTTAATGTTATGGTCCTGTGATTTTGTTTTTTGTGCATATTTGGTTTCTAATGGATTTCTGATTCTGCGATTTGCTTTGTATTTTGGAGTGTTTGAAGTTTTGTATTGCTGCTTATTTTCAGGTGCTCTGTATTTATTGATTTTGGTTATTATATATATTGTGATTTACTCAGTATCCACAGCCTTTAGTCCTGATTGTGTTCTATGCAAAAATTAAGTCAATCCAATCAGTGTTTTGTCAAATTAATGAATGCTTCTGTGTTTCCTGGATTCAGTTAGTCATTAATTCCCCGCTTTATTTTGGTAATCATATCAGTTGTACATTTACACCCTGGTCGTCCTTACTGTGTGTCATTACTCTCCTGTGCCCTATTCAGTGTTAATTTCAGTGACAAATAATTTTGATCATAGTTTTCCATCATACCTTTTTTTCTGGCAAAAACAAGATAATAACTAAATAAAAACTAATGCACGAGGACACAAATTATGATGGAATGTACTGACACTTTCGTCAACAAATAGAAATTAGATAAAAATGTTCTGGAGAAATGAGATTGAATCTGAATTAATCAAGTTGTGTAGAGAGGCGGGACGAGTTTGGAAGTGATCCAATGAAAAGTAATCTCCTTGTGCAGCAAGGTTAGACGTGGACAATTTAATCTGATGCTGACAGTCAGGGTGGGAGAGCGGGAGGCTCCCATGCTCCCTGTTTCTTATGAAAACACAACAAAATGTCAACGCTTGGGAGGAAGAGAAAAGTTCATATGTGGATACATTTTGCATTTGATGTCAAGGAAAATAAGACATTTTGTAAACCTTGTAGAGCAACTTTTACTGGTACAAACATGATAAACTTTTACACTTTATCGTCAACTGAATAAACTTCAGATTTAGTCTACGATATTCTAATGATATTTATTTGACTAAATCTCAACTAGAATTGATAGAATTTTGATGCCTAAATTATGACTAAAACGAAATTAAAATTTCCTGTCAAAATTAATGCTGGTCCTCGTGTATAGTCCAGTATTTTTTGTAGGCTTTGTCATATTGTCTTTTGTGCTGTCCTTATGAGTCTTCTGCTAGTTTATTGAACCTCTCTCTGGTTTTCTTTCTTCTTTGAGACTTGATTTCTGCCTAAAACCTGATTAATTTGTGTTCTGTGAGTTGTTTTCTGAGTCTGCATTTTGCAACCATGACAGTTTGATGTCTAATGAAATCACTATTACAACCTTGGCCTACTGTGACAAATCTTCCATGTATAACATTTTAGCATATTTCACTGAAAAGGAGACAGAAGCTTTGCTGTGAGCTGTAATGATACTGTGTGATACTACATTGTTTTTTTTATACCGAATAACAAGATTGAGAATGTGTTCAGATGCAACTTCTCCAGCAAGTGAAAAAACTTTTTTACATATGTCATTCATATAAATTGAGTACCACTGGGATGTGGTAATTCACCCAAAACAGCTAATGTACCCACAGTATGCTAGCTAAAACGGATGTGCTTAGCATATGTATGACTCCATCTCATGTGATTACATTCATCCTTTTTACAATGATTTATAAAGGTCGGGATAAAACTGGTCTGAAACACTTTGACTCAGGTGTTTGAGAGAGAGGGGTTAAAGAGCAGGGATGACCAGAGTTATTTTAAAATAGTTGCCAAACCACAAACTCTAGCTTCTTCATTCATCACCATTTTTCCACAGACTATCATTAGAAATGTAGAATGACTCTTTTGTTGGTTATTTGGAAAGTGTAAGAAGAGCCAACATGAAGTTATGAGTGAATTTTGGTTGCACATGTATTTATTTAATGACTTGCTTGAGAAGACTGGGAATGCCTATGTTTTAAATGCCTGAATCTGCTGAACCATGTGAACCTGAGTACTAACGGAGGAAGTTTTGAAAACATTTCAGTTTAGTTTTGCAGCACTCAAAAGGTTTCAAATGAATACAATTTCACCTTGTGATCTAGTATAAAGTGTACACCCATCATTCATTCTCTAGGAGACCTTGAATGTCTGTTCAATTGCATATTAATCTGTCCGTTAGATTTTTTATTTTTTTTTTATTTCACTTGGCTCAAACTAATGACCAACTCCCACTAAAACCAATACTGCGTGATGTACTCTATGTGGGAACTTCTATTTGATACTCTATGATATTATATATCCTTTCTTCATTTAGCATGACTTTGTCTAAAGCCAGAAGAAGCTACTGAATCTATATCAGAAACATTTTCTCCCCATAGGTGCACACTGCCCCAATGTGTAAACAGAATCTTACAAGCTTTGAATCAAACATCTTGCATACATTCCTTTTTTTTATTATTGCCACTTCAGAGGCTCTCAACAGCCAAATAAACCACAGACATACCACTGGCATGTCTACCTGTCTGCACTGTAATGAAGTGCAACCTTGCAACCTCTATATAAAATGCTCTTTGTGTCCCTTTATTGCCTGCAGGGAGTTGAAAGCATCCTGATGTTTTGCTTTAAGAGAGAGTCTTGTTTTCTGACGGGGGGCTGTGGCGCTGCTGGTAGCTATCCTTAACTCTAGCTGACAGAGACTGGATAGGAAGGGTGGGTGGGGTTCAACTAAGGAGAAGCCAGGTCTGCAAGCAATTTTCATCAGTCCGTACTGTTTTAATAGAACTTGTGTGTCCACCCAGTCAAATAAACAACAAGAAAGCAATGGAATGGGGTCATTTTCTTTTTATGCTTTCTTTAGGCGCACAATGTAGATTTCATTACATTCTTTATCTGTATGCATGCAGAACATTCAGTTACAAGACTTTAGCTATTCACTTGAAATATACCACTACACATGGAAGCTTGAAGTAGAGCACAAACAAATTGGAAAACAGTGAATGTAACATTGACTCTTGTTCAAATGTAGGCCTCAATCATAATATCCTTAAGCCCTTTTACTTCCTCTTACCATGATGGAATTCTGGAACATAAGGCCTGGTTTGGGATACCAATATTATTCAAATGTGTACTACAGCCTGCTTGCACTGATAACATATGGTGCTTCAGACAAGCACTGCCATATGGACCCATATGGTCGTCACTCCAAACATGATGACAACACAACCAAATTTAGGGTCATTTCTGAGTGTATTTGCTTCTGAAAGGGAGCCGTCTCTGAATTTGGCTCTGTGTCACATAGTCTAGCCAATCTGTGATGGCTGGCAGCAAAAGCAAAGAAGATTGACTCAGGCTGATCAAAGCGACAGAACAATGACAAGCCTGAGTCGCAGAGGAGAGCAGTGCCATACAGTAGAGATGCTTGGCATGCCGGCAGCTCAGGCTAAAGCAAATAAACAACACAAGCACTCATCAAAATACTTTGCATACACAATCAAGTACAAAATAGTGATAGGGATTGATACCAAAATTCAATCAACTCTTGGACCCAAACATGACCAAATAAACACAGCCTTGATTGCCCATCATCTAAAAGTTGGAACCAATTGGACTCTGGCAGAGTCAAGTGCACAATTTTCTCTCTCAAGCTCTGTAATTGTGGGCCACTCAAATCACCTTTCTACGACTGAGCAGTTCTTGGTGAGATTGAGAAAATAACACAATTTATAACCTATCCAGTAATCACTGCTTTGCATATAGAGGAGGGATGGCCTGTATAAGCCTTTGGTTATGTTGCTGGAACTTAATGACTACACTAGTGCTGGACAGATGAAGGACCTCTAGGTTTTGACATGGTTGCCAAAAACCTTTTTGAAGTGTCACATCTAACTGTCACATCTAAAATAAATATATGTGTTTGTCGCAATATGGGAATAGGCGGATGAATTGACAGTATACTATTTTGCTTTTCAATATTTTCTCTCCTTCCTTCCTTCTCTCTCTCTCTCACTCTCTCTCTCCCACTTCTTATTCCATGATGTTGGCAACGCTTCAGGCTTAAAACTCAATTTCTCAAACACTGAATAGACAGCAATTACACTGAGCTAACTCAATTGTCCAGATAGTGCAGCAAAGGTTCTTGAATACATTGAAGGCCTCAGCTTTAACTCAGCATCACTGCTGCTGCAAAAAGACCATTTTAAACAAAGCACTTTAAAACAGGATGCTTTGGGGGGGGGGACCTTATCATAGTTAAACAAATAAGAAAACTGTTCAATCGTGGATGGTTGCTATTAAGCAAAGAACCTGTGTCTTATTTAGACGCACTACTTACATGATTACGTTTAAGATAACATTTATAAAAACAGCATTTGTTTAAATTGTCAAATTTCTATTAATTATGATTTCCTAAAATACTTTCCACTGTCCCACATACTTAATTTAGATAAACCTGGAAACAACAGGAGTGATTATGGAAATTGGGCATTCCTTAAAAACAGTCAGATCTAAAAATATTATTTTTGGGGTTTTTTAGTTGGATTTTGTTTTCGATGTAGTTAGGTTTCAGTTCATTTACAGAAAAGGTTTAATTTCAGATACCTATTATTCTTTGTTTCTTTATTAAATTCAGTGTTGTTTTTAGCCTTTTGAATTAATATAGTAAACGTGTGTGTGTGTGTGTGTGTGTGTGTGTGTGTGTGTGTGTGTGTGTGTGTGTGTGTGTGTGTGTGTGTGTGTGTATTATAGCTTAAAAATAATCAGACTCACAGTCATGTAGATATCTCAGCTCTTAAAAACTGCATGCACAAAACTCATCAGACATGTTGTGCTAATGAATTTGACTAAATTGCAAAAGCTAACACTAGCATAATTTTGTCAGAAGCAGTGCCACGCCACAGCATATCTCCAAAGAGCGTTGTTTTGGCACTGTTTTAGGTCATCTCCTGAGTCCGTATACCAAAGGAGATACTGACTGACCGAGCACCTTGTTCCTGTGTTGCATATTAAAGAACTCTATGAATTATTGGGTATTAAGTAGGTTCGGACCAGTATTTACTAGATGGACGGGTTTGTGGAGCAGCTAAACAAGATGTTAAAATCCATCATTTGCAAGTTATTGGGTTAATTGGGACCACTGGCTGGACCCTCTTTTGTTTGCAGTGCAGGAAGTATCCCAGGCCTCCACAGGATTTTCTTCCTTTGAGTTACTGTTTAGCAAGAAGCAGCGAGGGGTGTTGGACCTAATTAAAGAAAACTGTGAGGAAGGTCCAAGACCAGCAAAATTTTAAATTCAGTATGTTCTGGACCTGAGAGAAAACATATACACACACACACACACACAATTTGCTCCAGGTCCTGTCGCACCACTATCATAGAGCTCCATTTTGAGATCTGCCCTTGGGTGATGGTGCATTCTTGGCACTACAGGTTGCTTGAACGTTGCTTGAATTATTCAGAAAGAATTGGCTGGTATGCTGGAGACTCACACAGTGCTTGGTGTAGCCCCACAGTTTTTGTGGTGAAGAACGATGGGTCTATACGGTACTGACTGAGTTATCACAAGTTTAATGAGGTGTCACAATTTGATACTTATCCTGTGCCCTTGGTTGGCAAACTCCTGAACAGGTTGGACACTGCTTGTTTTTTTTCCTCAACGCTGGATTTGACCAAGGGTTACTGGAAGATTCCCTTGTTTCCAGAGTCAAAAGAAAAAATGACCTTCTCCACTCCATACAGATTATACCAATTTGTGACACTTTAGTTCAGCCTTTTCAGAGGCCAGGTCACTTTCCAGCATCTCATGGACTCTGTACGGCATGATGTCATCATCCATAGTAACACCTGGGTGGAGCATGTGCAGTGAGTGGCCATGATCCCGGAGTCCCTGAGGCAGACGGGACTTAAGACCAACCCGAAAAAGTGTGCATTTGGATGGGGGAGTATTTGGGGAACCACCTGAGAGGTGGGCAGGCACATCCGCAGGTGCAGCCTTCGCATCCTGCCCGCATACCCAGTACCATACCCAGTATCTCTTGTGTATTAGCTCCTGGGACACCCATTCATCCTCTGTTCAGACCATGCCCCGCTGTAATGGCTCCCTTGTGTGAAGGATACCAACGCCCAGATCACCTTGTGGTATCTGGCTCTCCAGCCTTTGAAGTTCAAGATGGTCTATAGGCCAGGGGTGCAGATGGTCATGGCTGATTTCTTCACCCGCTTCCTGGGAGACAGAGTAGGCTCGACCAAATGGATTCTTGGCCTAAGTTAGGCAGAGGAGGGATGGTGCAGTGGTTTCAGGGTGCACTTCTAGGGAGGCTGGCAGGGCAGCTGGGACCACTTCCATAATCATAGTCTCCTGGTTTCAGTAACACACCAGGATCTAGACAGAGTGGAGTGAGCTGGAGACTCGTCCAGAGTGTCCCCCAAGTTTAAATATAGCAGTTCTCTAATATTGTCTAATGAAACAGCCTTCAAATTAGTATTAAGGGGAAAACAAAACAGCTAGTTATAATTGTTCTGCACTTTCACAACAAAGGCTTTAACTGCTGCTGAATATAAAGGAAGTTAAAACAATCTCCACTTTGTTGAAGCATAAGCTCTATGAAACATTGTGACCATTATGCTATTTATTTTTCTGATATGTTTGCTGATGCACTTTGACAAAATAGTGAGGGACATTTCTGTCACAAAACATTTGTAACACAAATTTATGATGAATCGGTGTTTTGTTAAAGCCAAGATTTGTTTGTTTTTATTCTTAGATTTAAAAGCATTGCAAAATTCATCAGTTGTCAAATTGTGAGTAGATAGCAGCATTAATGTTAGATTATTTCTGGTTCAAATAGAATGTGTAAGTTGGTGCTTGTGACAGTGAAACATTGCAAAGTGCAGAAAATATAAGATGACAGGCCATAACTTAAACATTGCTTTTTGCTGTTGGAGCTTGTTACATTCGCAGAGCATGGGCAGAGGAGCACAGGCAACATATCAAACTTAATTACCTTTCAGGTTGCCTCATCAAGTCAGAGCTTCAATGAAGACAGATTGTTCCTGTTCCTGCAGAACCTTTAAAGCCACAAACACCACATGGCTCTTTCTCTAATCTTAGCAGCCTTTTTGAATTATTCCCTGACTGCTATGATGGACTCTTAACAGGAAAATGTGTGTTATTGAGTAGAATTTCAACTGTGAGTCTGTCATTTCTCATCTTAATACACAGATGAGACCTCTGCATCCTAAGGTAAAGTAGCAGTACAAGGTTGCAGTTTGGATTACATGAGGAATAACAACATGTTTACCATGTACTTCCATGGTAATCTTTCAGTTTTATGTTGTAAGTGCCAGTTGCTTTCCTATTTTATTGGGTATTACTTTTGTTTTATGGAGCAATTTTCATATCCTGCCCTTGATGATAGTGGCCTCACTCTCTTTAAGCACCAACAGAGCAGGCCTACTGATGAACACACAGCACAAAGGGGTGATTATGGAGTGCTAAACTAATGATTGTCGATGAGAAGCTGTTCTCACCACTGAGAGAATTCATTTCTCTGTCACTTGGAGTTAATGACTCCTTTTAAGGAGATGAAATCTGGTCACTAAGGAAAGCCACCCTGAAAGACCACAGGTAGCTTTTTCCATTTATCTAAAGTCCTGTTTCTGTAATGTCAGATGTATTTTAGCCGCTGAACACAATACACACATTGGCTGACATGTCAGCTCTAGTCTTTAATTCTAATATCAGATCCATCATCAGTACCTATATGGGAATTTATTGAACATGTCAGGTTAAAGTGGTAGACTGAAGGGACTATTAGCTTTGTCACCTGTGAGTGATCATTTCAAAATGTCTGCTCATGATTCTGGTGCCCTAGATATTTGCTGCCATCTCGAAAGGTTATGCATGAAGCCAAACGGAACTAGGATGGGGTGATATAGAGCAATCTTTATGGGGCACTCAGGTATAGACTCAGTTCACTGCTCATGCGTCAGAAGGTCCTTAACCTCCTGTTTGAAGCTTTTCATTATTAATGTTGAAGTTTGGACTCATGTTATGGAAGACGCTCTGATCTGCCACAGCCAATATTGGGCTTCTAAACAGCAGCGCCCGAGCACATTTGCTGCATATAGAACTTGGTAAACATTTATGAATGATTTAGGAGCGCGAGGCGAATTGGTAAAGCACTACAGCTGCATCGCTGAACTCCCAGCTGCTCTCTCAATGCAGCTTCAACATAAAACTGCTCTTTACAATGAAGTCCGTGTAAAACATCCTGCTTCTTAATACTAGCAAATTCTAAAAGAGCCTACTGTTGAACTCTTGCTCCTCATCCTGTTGAATTCTCAAAGTAAAGAAGCTGAATGAAGTGTCCTCGTATCCCCACATATAGGTGTTGTATTTTTATACATCTTTATTATTATGTACTCTGAAAATATGCACTGACACTGTGAAGATGTTTCATTATAAGTGTTAAGTTACGCTAAGTGATGATGGCTAAGACCAAGCTGATAACTACGGAGACGCAGTGACAACAGAGATCGTAGTTTTCAAAATGTAACTGAATCACTGAATGCTGCACTTCAACTCTATGCCCTGGGGCATGTATTGTAAAATGATTATGTTCTTTTTTTAACTGCTGAATGGGTCTGGCTGAATTAAGTCACACCCTAGTAATTTTATTAGACTGTATAATGGTGTTCTCACAAGAATTGCCAGGAGGAAATTAAAGAACAAATAAACAAAGCAAAAAAAAACGCTACAGTATTAGAGGTGAAGCAACATTAAAATTAATGTGAAAATTATTGTGGCCAGAATGAAACAGGTTATCAGTACTATCAAGGTACTATTGCATACAATTAAATTACTTCACAAATGTTTGATTTGCATACTTGTAGTTTTTTAACATTTAGAGTTTAGTGTGAGGATTCTCCTTTATTTTCAGGTCTCAAGCTAAGAAACTAAATGCAAAATAAATTGGAAAAAAAAATAGTATTTTTTGTATGTATGTGTATGCCTGTATGTGTATGTGTATAATAATTAATTGCAGTGACTATTTTAAAATAACTTTTTATCCAGTATATCATACTTGATCTTTGTACTTTTATTGCATGAGAAAAACTGTCCCACTGTCATGGGTAAATCATATTATGAGACATGTCTCTGATGACATAAAAAACATAAAACAAACAAAAGATTTTGTTTTTTGTTTTTCCATAGAGGTTGTACTTGGGTAGATTTAACCCAATGCACAATTCACATATTAAAGCTAAATAAAAAGGCAGCGATTCAACCTAACCACTAACATGTGAATTTATGCCATAGCACATCTTATTTTGGTGACTTACTATCATGTGTCATGATCAGACTGTGCACACACATTAAACAAACAGCAGCAGGATAGTGTGGAATAGTTTTATAGGTGAAAGCTTCCATTTACATTATTTACAAGCTGTTAGCAGGCAATCAACATAATATCTTGTTTCATTGATTCATTCTCTAATAATTTGTAATTACAATATGCACATGTAGTGTAGATATTTAATATTGTTTTAAAACATTTTATTCAGTGCCTTTTTGACTAATTGCTTTCCTATATTTATGGAATATCTGGGGTTAGGTATGAAACTGAAATGTTTATATTCTGCATTATGTTTAATACAGTTGCCTGAAGGTGAAATTCAATACTAATGCCTTAGGGAGCTGTTCTTTTTACATATACATAATTTACATATTTTATTTAGGCTTTGTATTCCAATTGATTAATTGTGCATTTTCTTATAATAATGGTGTCTGCTTCTGGAAACATTATACCTCATTTCAAACAATTGGTTTAATAAAGTACTGATTATTTCTCGAAAAATAAACAACGCCCTAAAAAAGAATAGATCCATGAAATGGACACAGTGGACTGGCGTGTCTGTTAGAGGGTTTGTGTGATATCAGGTTGCATCTTGATGCAAGCAACCACCTATCAGTCAGATGAACAAGTTAATAGCAGAACAAAAGTGTTTTGGTGAAAGTTTAATATGTGTGTGTTCAAATCTCTATTCAAACTTGTGAATAAAATGGTAAAATGCAGCGCATCTGCATCTGTTGCAAGATTCCCTATTTTGACTGAACTCAGATGTTTGATTTCATGCGGTATTTTTTTTCTTTCTAAAGGACTCACACTTTCTTAATTTGTCAGACAGAAAAAACTCTATCATTGCTAACAGTCATGTTCACTGATAGGTTATTAAGTGCATTAATTAACTGTTATGTTATATAGCACTCAACCTTCTATTTAAGGTTTTTTTTTACTAACATTCTTAAATGAATTTGTGTAGTTTATCTATCTATCCTTCTCTGTCTCTCTCCATATATACACACACATATATATATATATATTTCATATGCAAGACGGAAACATGTACATACTGTCTCCACATCTTCTGTAAAAGTTTACTCTCAAGCTATGTTGCAAACCTGAACTTAGTAAGGGGGCAGTAATTATGGTATATGAGCGTAATATTTTGATAAAAAAGTGTTTCAATACAAGTGTATTTCATCACTGTGTTTGTTTTTATTGCTACCTCCAGAAATACTGCCATTGCTTTGCCACTTATGAGACAGACTTTTCCACATTTTGGCTCACAGCTCACTCTCATATTTCCTTTTTATCGCAGCCCCAGCTTATGACCACAGCTCAGATTTGTGCTTCAGGGAGTCTTTAAAGAAACCTCAGAAAGCATTATTCGGGGTCCGACTGCCTGTGTCCATTCCTGTTAATGTAGTAAAGATCATATGTTCATAGATGATAGATATTCTCCAGCACACAGTCTGTAAATACAATTGCTTAAAATTGCTTAATATAGTACAGTTACTTTTTTTTTCTCCTTCTCCTGTTTGACAGTATTTGCTGTACTGCATTTTGAAAAATTAAATCAGAAACTTACAACAAAGAGTCACGGCTCTCCTGAATCCCAAACTGAAATCTATTAGAGAATTCCCCAACCACAAAAATAGTGATAAGAGCTACAACTCCCATGAGGGTAGGTGCAAAAACAGAAAAAAATTCAAATCACTTTTTTTGGTCAAAATAGCAACTTTTTAAGCTGATGTCATATGTATATATTTAAATACATGTATAAACTAATGAGTATTATTAAGTGGATTACTTTATGATCCACTGTGTATAGAAAGGCTGCCAACATTATATTGCTCTGCTCTGAGTTTATGGACAAACATGCATCTGTTCGTAAATGTTTGATAATCTGATCAAGTGCTTTCTATATGAACTTTTTGTGCTCCTAATCCATAATTCATACCTTCTGTGATGTACTACATGTTATGTGAAATGTGTCCACAGTCATTAAAGTGAAAAGCAATGCTCCTCTATAATTGTAAAGGGGCAACTAATGCTTAGAGCCCAAAACAGAAGAACAAGATATGATACATTATTAAATAGTATCGATTACTTTTATCAAATCGATGAGATGGCAAGAAAAAAATAGCTACTCGTATGAAAGTCACGCTCGACTCGCAGCCCTTTCTGTTTGAAGTGTTTCGGCCTTTCAAGAGAACATAAGCAGATCAAAGAGTAACCATAGCTGCTAAGTATGTGGGGGAGGCATGTGTGGACGAATGGAGGAATTCCTCCAAAAGGGAATGGCCTAGACCCATATAGCAGAGCAGAGGGGGAGATGTGTTCAGCTCAGTATATTTACTCCTCATCTAATAGTCCTTTACTCATGTATGCAAACATCATTACTGTCTGGCATTTCAACATTATGTGTTCCTGTCATCAAAATTTAAAGTTCAAGCCCACTAGCCACTTTGTGTCATCAGCCAATTTCTGCATGTTTACAGCAGCTTGCAGTGCTTATGTGCTGAATGTCAGAATAATTGGCCAATTAAAAAGGAGAGCCTGATCCAGTATTCTTTTAAGTGACCCAGAATTTCTAGCTACGTCCTAGAAAGGATGAAAAAAGATAAAATAAAACAAAAAACCTTAAGGCGTGTATTTTTACACACAGATCCAGGAAAGGTTTAACTACCTCAGCTGCAGCAGAGTATCACTTGAAAGAATCTTTGGCAGTGTTTAGCTAATGTAGACGCTACAGCAGAGGCATACCAAACAAAAATCTAGCATTGGAAAATGACCTACTTCCTAAACACAACAAAAATGCTTTCACATCAATTAGGTCAGTGATTACAGCATTTGTGGAGTTTAACTTGAGTGAGTGAGTAAGTAATAGACGGTATACACTTTATGGATGAAAGTCCATGCGGGATATACTGTCAGTGTGTCATATATTAAGGATATACAAAAAATAAAAACACCTACATTTCAAAGGTTTGTTCTTCCCTACTGTATGCTGCTTACAATGCTCCTGTCAGCCCATGCTTCTTTGCATCTTCTTCTTTCCATTACTCAAACACTGATTTAATTGATGAAGCTATTATCAAGGCTACAGTTAGAAATGTTCCGTTTAACAGCATATTAAATCAATGTTGACATTTAACCATTTTACCTTTATTTAAAATGTTATTTCTCAAATTTCATCGGAACAGAGGCTACATCTGAGATTTGGTTCCTTGTGGATTCTCACATAGTATAGTTTTCCTTTTCTAATGTAATCAAGCACCCATTTTATAAGAGACAGTAATAATTTATTTCTGCCCCTAATAGCCTATACATCACTGGCAGGGTATATATTTCATTTTCCTGAAGCATGAAGGCGAATAGAAATCTTAATGATTTGCCCTTGCTAGCATAATTTTAATTATGGATTTTCGTCTACATGATCGATTTGGAGAAAGCCATAGTAATACAAGTTGTACATTCTACTGTATTAAATATTTGATATCCATTAAATTTTCATGATTAATGTTCTGGTAAAGAATCAGTTTCTCTAAGCCCTCTGGTTTTATTGCTGAGTAAATTAAGGGTTTTATTCCCTTAGCAAGAGATATAGCCATATATCGCACCAAAGCTTTGCTTGTCATGAGAAATGGAGCAATTTGATATTGATTGTAAGGGAATTTTAAACTGAGAGAAATGGTCACCAAAAGAGAGAACTTGATGTTCTATCTTTAATATGGGTAAGAATGAGCTTGTACATTTCACTTTGTCATTGTTTGGTGAAACGGTGTTTTTATGCGTTTTATTTTTCAGTTTATTGTCATTTAATTTTTGTGCATAAAGTTTGCTTGCTGGTTTATCTCTATCCAGTGATGATTCTACAGGTTGTGTAGCTTATGCAACTATGAAAATGGTACTATTTGTCTTTTATTCTTGCATGTACTAATGTGTGCTTGGTATTAAAAACTAAAGCAATGAGCATAGACTAACTGAGAAATACCAGCATATGGTGTTTGAAGTGCTAATATAAAATGTTAATTTATTTATGAGCATAATATATAGAAAGATATTTAGAATTATTTTTGCAGCTTCACCCACTGACGATTTTACACATGCTTATGAGTAAAAACTCATTTAGCTTACTATCGGAGTAAGCAGATAGATTCTGGTCTGCTAGCCACATACATTTCTGAAGTTGAACTTAAGTTTTAATACCCCTTCCTACTGTACTTAAGTAGAATTTTATAGGTATCTGTACTTGAGTACTTGTTTTTCTGACAACTTATTACTTTTTCTCCCCGTTCTCTACACAAATATATATACTTGTACTATGCTCCTTACATTTGCAAAGCTCGTTACTTTAGGTTTAACACATTTGAGGGAAGTTTTCGTTTCCCAGCTCTTTCAAACATCAAACCAATCTCAGCAAAAATAAGCAGAACAATGGTGTGTGTCATATACAAAGGGATGAAAGATCATTTACATGTGTTATAGCTATACTTAGAGGTTAAAGTGGACCGGAACTCTTGAACAGCATTTTAGGTGCAAAATGTTCATAAGCTGTGGTCTTGGTACTTTAGCATCAAGCTAGCACTACAGAAGACGAGCCAGCATAAAGGGAATGACATTTTAGGGGGGGTTGTTGTTTTTTTAAGTGGCCTTTTTAATTACGTTAATTGGGTTTATATCAGCTCAACAAATGTCAGCAACCACCCAAACTGTGTGTCTGTCACACACGGTGTTGCTTGCTAAAGCTCCAGCTGCTGTATTTTACAGGGAGAGAACAGAATGAGAGCTACCTTCACTCAGAGATGGACAAAGATAAGAAAGACAGGGCAGGAGAAAAAGACAAACGGTTATATTTAAAGGTATGGACTGCTTAGGACTGGGTATTTGACACACTGGAAATTTAAAGCTTTCATGTAATGTGCTAATTTTTTTTGTAATTTACGTTTGATTTTTTCGTTAATGTTGGGAAACATGCTGCAAAACAAACTGAGGTACTCAGCAGTTTAGTGCAGGATAAACATGTTAGTTTGCTGTATTCTGATAAATTTACAGTAACTGTGTGCTGTAATGTTCATGGTCAGCTAGGTTACATAAAGTCTAGCAGAAACTAGTCATTTTTCTGTTTAGATGTGGAGCTAAAGTAAAAGTAACAACAACAACAAAAAACAGCATAATCCCACGTATTAATATCATTAAGTATTATTTTAATTCACTTTTACTTGAGTGAAGCACTTTGACTTTTACCAGAGTTTTCTTAACCCAAGCATCTGTTTCTACTTCAATTATTTTTTTATATAGCCACTCTTCTTTAAAAGACAACTTATTGATTATAAAAGCAATGTATTTTTTCTGGTCCAATTAATTAGTCAGATGGTCCCAAGGATCTATGTTATGGTTTTTGTATACTATCTAGTATTCATATAACTGACAAATCACCGAAGCAATAATGAATGAACTGTAATAAATATAATAAAACAAGCTAGGAAGTACCTCAGGCTTAAAATACATTCTGTGCATTGAGCAGGTACACTGCTGCATACAGCTAATCTTTAACAAAGTATCCTGATTGTGTATCTGATCAGAGAGGCCTGCAGTGCCTTCCTATCTCCGTACACAGAGGTGTTAGAGGGCAACGCTGTGCATGAGGAGATATGGGACGAGGCAACAACAGGAGAATAATGAGCCACCAAGCCTTAACGCCTGAGTTTTGTAAGTCCTAATGATTCTGGCTCCAATTCAAAGGAGAAAGACCCACTTGAAGCCAACTTTCATTTCCCAGTATAGAATGGTGTGAATCTCATCTCCTAAAAGAATTACAGGTATCACACACTCTGCTGATCTCCTCACACACCTCTCTGTCAATCAAATACAGGACTAAAAAGTACCTGAATTATATCTAACAGGGGAGGTAATGCATCTTACAGGTTTTAAGTGTAATATAATTTGTTAATAATCTCTCAATCAGATAAAATCTAATTTGCCACCTTCATTTCATATGTTGTCTCAAATGTCTTATTACACACAGCTTCATGTAATTGGAGAAAGTACGATTCTGCACAGCTCTATTCATCACCTACTGTCACCTAATGCCATGAAAGTGGATGTTTCTTAAATTCACTTTCTGATATGTTCACATCTTTGTGCTCAGTAGCTGTCTCACTTATGTAACTGTTCTGTTGTGAACAGCTTTGCCATGACGTTCTCATTTTGGGTTTGGTGCAACACATTTGACATGTAGGTATATTTCTCAGTGTCACTGACTTCTCTGAGTTCTGATGAGCACAGGCAGCAGAGCGAAAACACTGTTTTCTTTCTTCTGATGGTTTCCCTTCATTGTTGATCTTGAATCTTACTGCAGACAGGCCACAGTAAAAGGTTTACTTCTCTCAATCACATCTCTCAGTCTGAGTAAAAGAGCCAGAACACTTTGTGTAAAAGCTAGCGTATATCATACAGCGGCAGCCTTTTTCGTATCAGCAAATCAGAAAAAGTGACTCACTGAAGGTTTCTTCTGTCACAATAACCACAACAGAAAAGAAACAAGGAACGTGTTTTGAGAGAAGTAATTGTTACTTCATCTTTAGCCCTCACCATCGCTGCCAAAATTTATCTCACAGCTGCACAAGCAGTATTGTGGACTAGGGTGTAGACATAAATTGCATTTTTATGTTGTTCTATTGAAAGGGGTGGGTAGGGACTAAAATGCCATTTCAGAAAATCTTACTCTGCAACATTTACTGCTTACTTGGGATTTCTTTCCAGTCCCCTCTTAATATTACTCCCTCATGACACCCTCCATGCAAGATGCTACTGCAAGTTCATTATCATCAATAAGTCAAGTTTATTCTATCTTTCATCATCATATCATGCATTCCAACCACAGCACCTTTTTTTGCAATGTAAACCAATTTATTTCTCCCTTCTATTGCAGATAATATTAAACAATGCCCTAAGAGTAGAGGCTGTCTGAATGGGAATGATTTATTACAAAGAAAGAAGTCTGTGCGTCGGTTTGCAGAGCTCTGCAGTGTAAAATAACCTCATTTATATTCTATATTGCTCAGGCTGCCTCACTTAATATTCCTGTCAGCACTCTTATGCCATTCCTTCTGTTGGCTTTGCCTGCAATAAAGCCGCTGCCTTTGAAAAGTGTACAAACAATATTAAACACATTTCATCAGATTAGTGCAATGCAGAAAGGCTACTTTTAATGCAAAACAACAGGGTGAAGTGAGCCACAGTACTCATTGTTTGATGACAGATTGAAATCATTGTGCAGCAGGCACTGGGATCATTTAAAACAGATGTGTGACAGAATGTTGCCTGCCATTGGGCAGCATGTACTATTCACAGATGATCTCAAAGCATATTAGGAGCAAACAACTAATCACAGTTAAATAAGGTGAAGACACTCATTTTGCTTATTATTCTGCAACTTGCTCACTGTGCAATTAGAAGACATCAGACTGTTAAATTGCTACATTATAATGGATCTCAAGCCTATTATAAGTCAACTGTATTGTTCTTGATGTTGAGAGTAGTCTTTTAATGGAGGGTTAAGACGTTAATGGCAAAGTTATTTCTTTATTTTTTTTATAGAAACATAACTGAAATTACTTACTCCATTATCAAATGTTGTTGAAACATTTATTTTTAAAAAACATCATAGCTAATGCATATGTTAATAAAAATAAACTGTACTGATTTATTTATAGCCAGCAAGATAGTAGGAAAAAAACATTACCTCCTATTAAACATTAAGAAGAGGTTTAAAAGTCAATAAGGAAGTTGACATTCTGACTTCAGTGGGAACACTATTCCACAGGTTGAACTCAAACGGCAGAAGCCCACTGACCTTTGTTTACTAGTCAAAACGTTGTAATGACCTGCAGCATCCCATTCACTGATCTCAGGAAGCACCCAGGCACATAGAGTAGAGAATTTAATGCTTTAAATGTCATTACCAAGAGTTTAAAATCAATATTAAATTTAGCAGGCAAACAGTGTAAATTTGCTCATACAGGAGTAATTTTTCTTGGTGCCAGTTTGATTTAAAGAGCAACAAATAATCAGGGTGGGAAATAAAAATAAAAAGATACATGACTTTGTGCAAGTCGTCTGCAGATAAGAACAATATAATTTTGGAATTCTTTTGAAAACATTTTTTATATTTATTTTTTATATTTTTTATATATATTTATTTATATATATATATATATATTAGGGTGCAACGATATTCGTATCGATATTGAACCGTTCGATACAGTGCTTTCGGTTCGGTACGCATATGTATTGAACAATACAAAATTTGTAATTTATTTCATCAACTTTCCTTCTGACAATGCTGTCTGTGTTGAGCGCTCAGTGAATCTGCGTTCGACTACTCCGCCTAGGTTACACTGTCGAGCGCAGATCCACTGAGTGCTCAACACAGACAGCATCGTCAGAAGGAAGAGCGCAGGGCAAGCTAGCGAGACAGAAGTTAAGCTCTCCTTGCAACATGGCAAATTGAACCTCCCCCACCCTCATTCAGATCTGGCGTTTGGAATTATTTTGGTTTTCATGTGATGTATGACCCTGAAGGTAAGCGCGTCATGGACTAAAGTAAAACAGTATGTTGGATGTGCCACGCAATGCTCAATTACATGAGTGGGAACTAGTGTGTTAGCGCAGTTAGCTCGTTAACGTGTTGGCCGTCTAGCCCCATGCACGGGCGATCAGGGGTAGCTCGTTAACGGAGATTTGCCGTGTTGTGGCGTTAACGTCATTTCAACGAGATTAACCTGAAAGCACTAGTGGGAACACAACGAATATGACTGCACATTTACATCATCCTAGTGCAAAAACAACAAGCATGCATGCTACAAACTTTAGCCGAGTCATTTAGACAGCCATTAGCACATGATTCTCCTTATGGGGACCTGATATGTTTAATATGCTGCTGAGAATATAGGCCAGAAGAAGCGTATAGTATAGCTTTTATTTTGGAAAGAGCCATTTCTCTGTAATAAACTCTCTTTTCCAAAGATGCATGATTCCTCAATCAGATACAGGGCTCGCAATATCGCTAGCCCGACGTCCTGGGGCTAGCGATTTTTCCAGTCGGCCTACCAAAATCTATCTCTGCCCTGCCCTATTGGAAAAACATATGTCAATGCTTTTGCATTCTTTCGGAAATGTAGCTGGGTAATTATGTCATTGGCATCGGTGAGCCACTGTCAATATGTGACATATTGAAATCTCATTTGAATTTGCGCTTGTTTTTTTGCTTTCACTTTACAATTGCTCGGACAGCACTGATTGGTGAGTGATGATAATTTGCGCACCAATTCCTCTGACATCGTCTTATTAATCGTTAGTTTACTACACAAACATGACAAGTGAAATCTCCCGCAGCAAGCTTAAACATGTGAGAGGTTGATCGCGCAGAGAATCGCTGAGCGTTATGTGAGTGCATGTGTAAAAGCATTTCAGTTCTGCTGAGCCAAATAAGACAGGTCAGGGTGAAGAAGTGACAGCCAAAGAAAAGCTTACCACAAAACAGAAAAGTTATGACAAATCAGACTATAAGGCAAAAAGAAAATGCAGCTTTATGGTTTCATGGACAAAAGAATTTCTTTGGCTGCAATATGATGAGCTATATAACCAGGGCTGCACATAAGTGGTCCGCAGGTGCGCATTCGCTGTCAAAATAAAAAACACGCACAAGGGTTAGGGTTAAATTTAAAAACTGTACTTTTGAGTTAAAATATATATTTATAAATATATATTTATAATTTTAATAAATGACAAATTAAAAAGGCATGAACATTTTTTGTATCGAAAAAATATCGAACCGTGACACCAAAGTATCGAACCGAACCGAACCGTGAATTTTGTGTATCGTTGCACCCCTAATATATATATATATGACCAACCTGTGCACTGCCTGGATTGATTACAAGAAGGCCTATGACTCAATGCCCCACAGCTGGATACTGGAATGCCTAAAATTGTACAAGATCAATGGGACCCTAAGAGCCTTCATCAGGAACTCAATGGGGATGTGGCGTACAATACTAGAGGCCAACTCCAAGCCCATAGCACAAGTCACCATCAAGTGCGGGATCTACCAAGGAGATGCTCTGTCCCCACTGCTGTTCTGCATAGGCCTGAACCCCCTCAGTGAGATCATTAACAAGACTGGCTACGGATACCGACTACGGAACGGAGCAGTTGTCAGCCACCTCCTGTACATGGATGACATCAAGCTGTATGCCAAGAGTGAACGAGACATCGATTCACTGATCCACACTACCAGGCTATACAGCAATGACATTGGAATGTCGTTCGGACTGGAGAAGTGTAGTCGGATGGTAACAAAGAGAGGGAAGGTAGTCAGAACTGAGGGGATTTAACTACCAGAAGGCAACATTGCAGACATAGAAGACAGCTACAAGTACCTGGGGATCCCGCAGGCGAATGGGAACCATGAAGAGGCCGCTAGAAAAGCTGCAACCACCAAGTACCTGCAGAGGGTCAGGCAAGTCCTGAGGAGTCAGCTGTATGGTAAGAACAAGATCCGGGCCATCAACACGTACGCCCTGCCTGTGATCAGGTACCCTGCTGGGGTAATAGGCTGGCCAAAGGAGGAGGTAGAAGCCACTGACATAAAGACAAGAAAGCTCCTTACCATGCATGGAGGGTTTCACCCCAAGTCCAGCACCCTGAGGCTGTACGCTAAGAGGAAGGAAGGGGGCCGGGGACTGGTGAGTGTCAGCACCACAGTCCAGGATGAGACAACGAACATCCAAGAATACATTGGGAAGATGGCCCCAACTGACCGAGTGCTCAGTGAATACCTCAGGCAGCAGAAACCCAAGAAAGAGGAGGGAGACGAGGAACCATCATGGAAGGACAGGCCCCTGCACGGTATGTACCACCGGCAGATAGAGGAGGTGGCTGATATCCAGAAATCCTACCAGTGGCTGGACAAAGCTGGACTGAAAGACAGCACAGAGGCACTAATCATGGCAGCACAAGAACAAGCTCTGAGCACAAGATCCATAGAGGCTGGGGTCTATCACACCAGGCAAGACCCCAGGTGCAGGCTGTGTAAAGATGCCCCAGAGACAATCCAGCACATAACAGCAGGGTGCAAGATGCTAGCAGGCAAGGCATACATGGAACGTCATAACCAAGTGGCCGGCATAGTGTACAGGAACATCTGTGCCGAGTATAACCTGGAAGTCCCGAGGTCAAAATGGGAGATGCCCCCAAGGGTGGTGGAGAATGACCGAGCTAAGATCCTGTGGGACTTCCAGATACAGACGGACAAAATGGTGGTGGCTAACCAACCGGACATAGTGGTGGTAGACAAACAGAAGAAGACGGCCGTAGTGATCGATGTAGCGGTTCCGAATGACAGCAATATCAGGAAGAAGGAACACGAGAAGCTGGAGAAATACCAAGGGCTCAGAGAAGAGCTCGAGAGGATGTGGAGGGTGAAGGTAACGGTGGTCCCCATGGTAATCGGAGCACTAGGTGCGGTGACTCCCAAGCTAGGCGAGTGGCTCCAGCAGATCCCGGGAACAACATCGGAGATCTCTGTCCAGAAGAGCGCAGTCCTGGGAACAGCTAAGATACTGCGCAGGACCCTCAAGCTCCCAGGCCTCTGGTAGAGGACCCGAGCTTGAAGGATAAACCGCCCGCAGGGGCGTGCTGGGTGTTTTTATATATATATATATAATTTTTTTTAATTGTTTTTTTACCAATAACTAAAATATTTGATTTATTGGCATTGAACCTTAGAAAGTTTTGAGACAACCATTATTTGATATCCCTTTGAGAAGTGAACATATAACTGTGTGTACAATGTTATGGCTATGAATAATCTGGTTTAGAGGAAACATGTATACTGAATACAGAAGAAGGCCACTGACAGAGCCATGAGCAACACCTCAATGAAAATGGGCAACAGAGAAGGTCGAAGGCTGTGAGCTCTAAGACTGAGCACTCACTTCTAAAATTAAACCACAGATAATCTTCAAACGGGAAGTTTTTCTGCTCAAAAGCATGACTGAAAAATAATGTTAAACATATTGTTACTACTTATAAAAGACATTAACTGAATTGAAATTACTTCTTGTAAAAACCTTAGATAAGCCTGAAATAGGCTTTCAAAGGAGGCGATGAATGACGATGTGTTTAAAACAAGTTAGAAATATACCAACTGTTTAAAATTAAAAGAATTAAATGAAAAATTGTAAGATATATCTCTGTAAAGACTTGGTTGTATCTGTATTACACGTGGAGGATTTCATCTGAAAAATTATATTTATTAGAGATTTTGAGAAGAGAGGCAAATGTGTGAAAGAGTTGATAAAATTTTCCCAATAAATTCAGCTGGAAATTTCTTAGGCTAGTCAGATTTAGGGGTGAATTCTGTACACAGAATACCACTGGGCCTAATTTTCTAATATTTGTATGGAAATGTTCGTACACTGTGACAATTACCATCAGATTTATGAAATGTGTATACTGGCCTATTTGTTTCTCACCACTTTGCGTACACTTGTATATCAGAATCATTCAGAACCAACAGCCTTGTGTAGTCTCCATACAATTTGCATACTATCTGCATACGACCCCATCTCCCTTTCTGTATGTAAGGATACATGTTTTCTTCTTGGTAAAGTAGAGAAAGAGAGAAGCCTGCACCTCTAAGGCAAGAAATAAAGAGAAAGTCTGACTGTAGAAAATTCAATAATAGTGTCTGAGATCCAAGAAGGAAGCACTCAGCGGGAATGAAGACCGTTTATGTAAATAAATAAATAATTAAATTTAGGCACTAAAGCTAAAATAATGGGAGTGCTGAATATCATTTCTCAGAAAAAAGAAAAAAAGTTTGGAATCAATGATAATATGAAAAAGACTAACAAACCTTAGAAAGAAAACTGTTCTATGACAAAAACCATGTGATCAGGTAGCTCCAGGTGAGAAATTCTCTAGCATCCATGGGATCGTGCCAGGAAGTTATGCTGTAAGTGATGCCATTCAGCAATAATAAACGTCATTTTTAACTACAGTAGCAGTAGTACTCATTTTTGAGACTTCTTTTTAAATTCTGCTTTGTGGTCAGATAAAATGCATCTACTACCTCTAAGTTCTCCATGCAAACAAACCAGATGACAGAATTAGGTTAAGGATGTGACCTTTGGAATGACTGGTTACATTAACTGACACCACCAATTTTCCACCTGCCATAAAAACAAGTATTTTACGCATTATCAATAAAGGTTATCTGGATGCTTTGGGGTTTTTTTTTTTAAGTTGGAACTGGCTTACAAGTCAACTATTTACCTGTTAATAAACATTATTAGTTACAATCTTATTGTAAACATTAAACAGCTATGAATTAAAGGTTAATTAACATTAACTTAAGCTATTCCTGATTTTATTGGTTATTTGGTAACACATATGTCTTACACAGCTCTATCTAGCCACAAAGCTCATGTTGCCAAAATGTAAACACCTGTGTAGGTCTGCAGGTGCTTTCACTATTGGTGTGTAGTATGTGTATATACAGTTAGAAAAGATCACAAGGTGTAAAGCCAAGCAGAAAGTATTGAATGGGCTCATCTCAGCCAGATAACCTCTGGTTCACAGTCAGGAGGTAATGCTGACTGTTAACCTAACACAGGATCTTCCCTCTAGTTACAATATCTCACAGTGCTATAGATCTTCCCATGGGAACAGATTGTTTTTAAAAAAAAGACTTATACCCCTTCGATGAGTTGCTTCTCTTCTCTGCAATGTGTCATGTATGTTGACAAAACTGAACCAAAACTGAAACCCTATACTATGAAGCCATATTTAATCTTATCCCGATAACTTATTAAGCCTGGGTTTTCAGAAGGTTGATCAACTTATGCTGCTAACTGAACCTGCTCCAAAACAGCTAATGTTGAGGATTAGGATCAGGATCCGCAGATATGAAATCACTGCCTACTAACTGATCAATTCTCTGGAAAATAGTATCACCATCCCTGGAAGATCCCTTGGTTCTTAGGGCCTGTTTTTACACCAGTATGAAATATACAACTTCATTCTGTAATTCTTTTTTTTTTTTTTTTTTTTTGCCTGTCCCGTTTGGCTCTTTTGCCATCAGAATTGTTGTCTAAAGGCAAAGAAAGATGCCCAACGGATTTACTTTACCAAACTGACCATCCCAGCCTTGCCATAATGGTCCATTTGATTCACCTTTTATTGTTTATTTTATTTTCACTTGTTGAATACGGGACAGACTTGACTGGGGGAAAGAAGAGGAAAAAGAAAGAGGGAAAGAGAAACAGCTGAGAAGAGGGACGGGGGAGAAGGGCAAAAAACAAAAACCAACAGAATGGGCAGGGGAAAAAAAGAGAAAAAAAATGCATATATCGATCACCTGGATCACCTGCTGAGAAAGAAAAAAGAAAACAAGCAGAAGAGAACAAGAGTAATAGAATAAACAACATCACAATGATATATGGGAATATGACAGTAAATACTAAATATTAAACATTATTGTGCAGCACATAAGATAAACAGAACACAGTGTGCTTTGAGGTAGGAGCCAAAAAGGGTGTAGTTTGTGGGTGTGATCACCCGTGTGTACACCTGTGTGTACAAACTAACAAAAGAATTACAGAATGTACACCAGGTGTACATTCTGTAATTCTTTTGTTAGTTTGTTTGCTTTCTATTGACTGCAAACATATTTATACAAAAATGTTCTATATTTTAAGCATTAATATATATGATCTCAGTTTTGTATTTTAATTGATTTGTGAAATAATTTTTCTGTCAATTTTGTGTCCAATTCACACATAGCATAGTGAAAACTTATGTTTCAATTATGTTTTTATATTTATTCTTTACCCTCACTGAGACTGTTAAACACCAGCAAGGCTGCAGCTGAAAGAACAAAAATTGAAACCATCTTTTAAACATAATTGTGGTGAAATGCGCTATTATAATCCATCAGAGTATCACGTCTGAATGACAAAGCTCTGACATTGATAAACCTGTTAAATTCACAACTGCATATTTGCCAGCTTTCCTCCAGCCTTTAAATATGCTAGACTCTATTAATAGCTCTTCTCCAATCTTACTGACCAAAGCATTTAAAGTCCACAACTTCATATAGTGCTTTTAATGTTAAACTGTGAACATTAAACATTACACAACATCATATGTAGCTTTCAGTGTTCATCAGACAGACTGCAATTTGATTACATGCTTTGACTGTCTCATTCTTTAAATATAATGTTTAACACAACTAGTGTAAACTGAAAATTGCATACAAAGATTAACTAGAAAATCACCAGAAAATCAAGTTGAAAAAGTGACAGTAATAAACAATGCTTCTTATTTTGTATAAAAAGGATCTTGTGTTGACCTGCTTGCCAGGTGATGTTTCCTGAGGTCTGACAGGCAGCTGTGCCACCAGCAGTACAATGCCACACCTTTAGGCAGCACAACAGACTTTTATTCATCTTCACATTTTACACAAGCCACTCAAGACAAGCAAAAAGAAGTGTTCAGCACTTAAAAATGGGTCGATCCTCAGTTCCTGCCCTCTTCAGAATGTGCTCGAGAAGGCCAAACCAAGCGCATGATTTTTGTTCAGGTCTTTTAGTAAAGATCTCTTATGGAAGAAAACAAAGGTGCAATACAGTAGCTGGTTTGCAGAGTATTGTGGAAAAACGGATAGAGAAAGGGAGCAGAGTGGTCTCACAGTTAGCATCATAATAAAGCCTTTTTAATTGACATAAATAAGGATATGAGGAGAAAACCAAGTGTCCCAGGGAAAGGTTTTGTGCTTGCTGGACCTGATGTAGTGAATGAGTTCTGTTAATAGGATGTGAACACATGGCTGATGAGTAGGGGCCCTCTGCTAATTGGCACTGTTTGTCTGCTGGTGGTTGTGTTCCTTCAAGAACCCAGCAGCGTCCCATTGGTATTCAGGGTACTGCTTTGTGCTTCCAGAAGTGACGCCACACCATTAGGGAGAGGAATTGAGGACCTTATGATTTACTTAACAAGAGGAACTTTCTCTCTGCGGCAAGCAGAACTCAACTGCTCCACCATGTATCAAACACCCCTGGAGCACACCTTGTACAGAATATATAGCTCTGGAAGTATCTCCAGCTGAGTGCTACTAATGGATATAATTTATTGAGCTCTAGCAGAAAATTACATAATTTTGTAAAACTGCAGCAATGGTTTTCATATTTTGTAAATCTGAAAGTTCTTGGTGCAGCCCAGTAACACAATTGGCCAATTAAATAAATTACTCATATTTTTTAATGTATTATTAACCACAGTCTAAGATGTAACACAGCCACTCACAGCTAGCTGTGACTGCAGCAACCCTGTGCTTATCTGTGGCAGAAACTTGTAATTAAGGCGTTTATCACACAGGAACCATTTAGAGACCCCTTGGCAACCACTGGTCACTAAGGAAAAATGTGGACATTGCTAGTTGAAATCGGTTGCAACAGAGGTTACTGCACCAAAAGCCTCCTTGTGATTGTTTTGGTCACCAACAAATTGCAGTTGTTAGCCATAATTTGCATGGAAAACACAGACATATCTACAAACACTTGCTCTTTATTGTCCAAGCTGAACTGAAACTTGAAAAAGTTTGACACAAACCAAATATGGAGAATGTTTGCCTTCAATTTAAAAGTTACATTTGGTTGCAGCTGTAAGGCACAACTTTTACTTTGAAGGCAGACGTTTCTGATTCTCACTTTTCACAGTTTCACCACTGCTTGGCAGGTAGTTTTAAAGTGTTTACAGACAAGTTGGTGTCGCATGAAGGTGCAGCATAGTATACCTTTTTACAACCAATTTCACACTAATGACAGCCAGCAAGCTTGAGGAACCACTCATGAACTGGTCACGAAATAAACATCTTTTTCTCTTGACTAATGTTTGTCAGGTGGTCGCTGACAGGTTTCTTGGACTGTGAGATTGGGGCTTAAAAATGGTAAAAAGACAGATAGCAGCATGCAAACATTCGGCACTGCAGTACTGTGATTAATAATTGATTGGTTGTGTGGAGTTTGTGTCACCTGGTATATAACCACTTCAAATTCCGCAGACTCACATTGGCCTTGACTTGCAAGGAAAGTAAGCTGTTTGGTGCTAGCACTGCTAATGTTAGCTACACTCATTGTGCACGTTCAGTGTTATGCACAATGCAAAGTCCCCAGGAACATTCATTAAGGTCACTAGAAAGAATAGATAAGACATAATGAATGCAGATGTTTACATAAGAACGTAACATTGTCTGAAATATTTAAGAGAGCAAATGGTCTTTTATGCAGTGGCGGTCCTAGCCTGTTTGGCGCCCCAGGCGAACACTCCCTCTGCCCCCCCCACACACACACACACACATACACATAAAACATATTAAGGATTGTACATTAACATAAAACTGTTGTCGAAATTCACCAGAGAAACACACACAAACATACACACACACACACACACACACACACACACACACACACACACACACACACAAACACACATGAAGAGAGGGAGAGTATGCATTGTATGCAAATGGCTACCAAGCCAAACAGCCATCATAATCCGTCATACAATGAGAACAGGACAAATCAACAATTGACAATGACTAATTAATATTAAAATCTGTAACATAATGTATTGTTTGGAGTTTAGTCTGTTACTGTTAGTATTTTTCCCCATTTCTTCTTGGAGCAACTGCAATCCACATTATTTTCTTAGGGATTAATAAAGTATTCTGATTCTGATTCTGATTGTTTCAGGATGACCTGCCATTATCCAATGACACATCTGCTTACCTGTATCTTTTGCTAGTTTCTCCTCCTCTTCTTTTCTATTTTTTCTAAACTGAGCACCTGATGGCTTTGAACTTTTCTTGTCCATCTTCCATTGGTTTTCATTTTGGACTCCAGTATGAACACAAATCCCCCAACTCAACTCAAGGATCACCACAACTTAACCTGATAGACCTACACCTTAGTTCACAGATTCACTTTGTCTAAGGTGTATTTCTGGGATTTCACACAACCCAGGATTCAAATCATGAACACATAATGGGCTTGGATTTATTTAGTGAATCCCCTGCCGCCCCGCCCTCTCCTCCCTGTGCCGCAAGCAGCAGGCGCACCTCGCAAACGGAGGGCGCCCTTACTCCCAGGAAATGGGAGATAGAAAACCGATTGGTGCCTATGCCATTCCCAATATGCGCTGGCTGATGTCGGGGCAGCATGAGTAGGAGCAATTTTTTTTTTTTTTTTTTGTTTTGCCGATGCCCGTGATGCCGCCCCCCACCGTGATGCCGCCCCGGGCAACCGCCCCTGTCGCCCGTATAAAAAAATGCTACTGCTTTGCTTCTATGCAATGTGTTAGAAATTGAGCTTCACCTCAAATAGTCTTTCATCTCTTCAGTATGCTCCAGCGACATAAAAAATATATGGCAAAGAGCAATGGAGCCTCTTTTTAGCAGTATGAGAAAAATAAAGGCATCACACTAACACCAGTTAGAGCAACACCAGTATACAAATTATACAACTTAACGGCCTCATATCCATTACAAACTGACTTGTGTACTGACATTCTCTTCAATGATACATTACTGAATCCTGAGCTTCTGTTTGTCTTTATGATGTTAATTAGTCAGGCTTGGCTGCTTTGCTTTGGAGGCTTTGAAAGCAATTTCCTGTTCATGTTCACAAATTAAGATGGGACTGCCCAAGAAATCACTAATTATATATGAGAAATCTACTTTGCAGTCAGTTAGACTTAAATCATTCTGTGTTGTCATAGGGTCTCTGTTATTAATTGTTGTAATAATTATTTGTGATGCCATATTGTAAATCACAGAGCCAAGTGATATAACAGCTTCTTCTGCATGTGTTGCTAATTATGCTCATCACTTTATTAAAACATGACTCACCTTAAAATTATCACATAGTGTAAACTATACATAAAATAGTTAATAAGCATCTTAATATTCAAATTTAATCTCAGGGAAGGATAATATTCTCTAACCTTTGACTTCTATTAAGTAAAATCTTGTCCTCCAGAAAAAACAAATGCCCTAAAAGTTATATTTTAACTTCACAGCAGCTTTTCCGCTGAAGTCTTAAACATTTTTGACCTTAAGAATGCTATTAATATGTATATGTTAAAATTGAAGTTCAGTTTTAAGCCCGTTTCCATAAAGGTCAAGTCTTTTCTGAAAATTATGAGATAGGTAGTGGTTTGTAATGAAAAGATGGAAAACAGCGTTTCTTTCTAATAAAGAGTAGTGAGCAAATGCTATGATTTATTAGGTTTTTTTCTTTATAGATATTTCTCAATGCCATATAAAATTGACTATCTAAAATTAGTTGTAGTTGGTGTGCGTGTGTTTGCGTGTTGATTTTAAATACTTGCTACCGTATTTTTCACACTATAAGGCACACTTAAAATCCTTTCAACAGTGCGTCTTATAATCTGGTGCGCCTTATGTATGAATTCTGGTTGTGCTTACTGACCTCGAACCGATTTTATGTGGTACACGACACTCAAAAATCTGTCAAAAAATGTTTTAGTACAACTTTGGTAAGCTACAAAGCTGCACCGCTTGTTGGATGGATGGACTACCTTAGTCAGGAGCCTCTTGGAGTAATCTGGGTCCAAAACTCTGTTCGCTTCAGGTCCCAAAGTCAAACAATCACTGCAGCATCACTGAGAGTTAAAAACTGTCTAAATTCTTTTATCTTTAATAAAATGGTCAGTGTTTTACCAGGTGTGACAATTAAGTTGAACATCGAGGCATCCATGACATCAGAATTTATTAAATTTAACAGAGTTAGAAGTTAGCAGGAACTTAGCTCGCTAGTCTCCACCTAAACATGATATAACATGTTCTGATTGAGGGATATCTGAAAAAATTAAAATGTACAGCTCTGCTATCACTTCCAACATAAATGAAGGCACAAAACTAAACATCAGCGACCTTTGTAGGGTTGCTGAAGTTGGACTAGCTGGTATATAATGATGTGCTACGTGATCGCTAGCGACACAGTTATGTTAGCATAACATAAACACCGTGAAGCTGGTGGATGAACGCTAACTTTTTTCCGCTCAATAAAAGTTAACACAAGCGTTTCCAATGATTAGAGACAAATACAATCGCATGGCCGGATGTTCTCCAAACTTCAGTCAGGAGAACAACTGAGATAATCCATCCATGATACGAGGTTAGTCATTAATATACTGCAACAACATGGGAGCAGCTGTGAGGGAATTCAACATTAATCAATCAATGGTACGGAAGAAAGAAGAATGAGTTGAGCAAAGTTTGACTTAAATGACTGTTTTGTTTTGCTTAATGCGCCTTATAATGCAGTGTGCCTTATGGTCCGAAAAACACGGTAATGCCAGACACTCACTAATATTTGCTGATTACAACATTGCGGAACTTGCTGTGCTTAGTTGAAAACCTCTACTTTAACTAAAAAAGCCTACTCAGACAAACCTAATAAGTAATAAATGCATTCAGGGGCCACCTTATTAGTTGCAGCTGAACTAATGCAATTCAGTCCAGAGACAGTATGAAAGATTGATGTCCCCCCTATGATATCCCCCGCTGGTTGCACCCGGATATCCCGAGGATGGGCGTGAAACTGCATTGTTACTGTGAAACTACATTGCCTAGCGACTTGTGAATGAGAGGTGAAGTGTCTTCAAGAAACAAGAAAAGAAGTCTGCTGCATTAAACATAATATTTACATGACTGATTTTAAGCAAATGAGAATGCCAGGAACCTAAGGTAGGCTTAATTCAAGCATCATAATATAGTAATACTATCCAAATATGCTAAAACATCAGTCAATATTACATTATTATTATGAGGTTATTACAATTTAAACTCTGTGTAAAAATGTGAAAATTCAAACTCACAGACTATAACTTCTGATTTCTAGCAGGTTATCATATTGTTACCAAGGGATTACACTACTATTACAAATTGATTTTGCCTCATGGGGATGTCTTTATTTCCACATTATTACCCCCAGTTTCTGGGCCCTCATTATCCTCTTAGATTACTCAACTGTAACCACTGTTGTTACCATGTTATTACTTGGATGCTAACTGGTTATTACTTTGGTAAATGAGTGGTGATAACTTAGAAATTGCCTCATTATAACGTTCTTGTTTGTGCTTTGTTACCCTACTATTACCACTTTATTACCGAGCTGTAATTGAAAATGCAAGTTCTTATTAAATATCGGGTTGACTGACTGACCAGTTTAATCTGGATTCAAATGCGTTCATTTACATTTTCAGCATGTAGCTTCTATATAGCTTTATAGAAAGGAAAAACTGTTTTCTTTATGATGAAGTATTTTCATCCCAGAGGTCATATAGTAACACAGCACACTCTCTGCTCAGTTTTTCACCTCTGCACCATTGGCTCATCATTCTGTCATGTAGTATGGGAGCTGTCAACAGTGACACCCTCTACTAGTTCAGTGTCAAGGATAGATGGTACAGCCTCTGCATTTAACCTGGAGTTTTACTCTCCAGCCATGTTAGGTTAATAGTATCAAGCTGACTGCTGGGTGGTAGAGGAATGTTTTATCTGTACAGCATATGTTGCTGAGATGGTGA
The DNA here is from genome assembly GCF_963969265.1 of Rhamphochromis sp. 'chilingali'. NCBI lineage: Eukaryota > Metazoa > Chordata > Actinopteri > Cichliformes > Cichlidae > Rhamphochromis > Rhamphochromis sp. 'chilingali'. Next base: position 33,591,715 of record NC_137933.1, on the reverse strand, counting down.
AAAATGCTGACAAATTTTTCATGGAAATCAACATAATTTTTTGTGTTTGTGTTAAATAGTTTTAGACTACCCATACTTTTTCTGTCATGTTCCATATTATAAGGTAGAAACTATTTTGTGCTCTCATTTTATTATGTTTCTCTTATTATTATTATGTTTCCCAAAAGAACCCAACACATAATATTCCACAAAGTTGATTCAGTTTTTAATAATAGAGAAATAATTATTTATAAAACTAAATACAAATAAGGTATATGGGGTAGCCCGACAAAAACAAACAAAAGAGGGAGAAGACCAACCATGCAGTGGATCATGCTTCTTAGTAATTAAGTAAACTCGTGAAAGTAAAACTGAAAAACAGGACTTTTGGTAACTCCCAACATAACTAACGTAACTGTAACAAGCTACTGATGAGAAATGCTGGTGCTTAGGGAGGAGAGAGAGCTGCTCCATCTCCTCTGGCTTTATATGAGTGCAGGTGAGCATCCACAGCTAATCAGCACTGTGGATGAACCAGAGCCCAAGAGATAGTGGGTTAATAGTGATCATAAAGAGAAACAATAATTGGAGACTAAATGTGCCAGTGCATTCAGGTACATGTAACCATACCCGAGGGAATTAGGCGAAGAGACTCTTTTAACAACAGATGTGTGTATTGTGTTGAGAAAAACACAAATGACCATGACATTATTGTAGCATAGATTGCTATTAGCATTGGGATAAGGACCACATGGATTTGAATGGCTATCACTGGCATGTGAATCATGCAAACTTGAATTTTGCAAGGGACAGCAACTGCAGACACGTTGTTGCATGAACAGACAGCAATGAAATTTGAGAGTACAAGTGATGATGATGTTTAACCTGATTTCTGACAGCACTGGTTTGAGTATGTAACAGTTTTTTTAAGTAGTAAATAATGTGCCTTATAAAGTGATATTTCAGTGGATGGAGGGAAATCTGCTTAGTCTTTGTCTTTCTCTTAGGAAGAGGCAATGTAGAATTCAGGCGCTACTCTCTGGCATAATTGAACATTTTGAAAAGGACTATGGGACTGTAATTGCTTCACTACTGTTCATAAAGTACCTTTTGATTAAATTTTTCCCAATACTTTTACGAGGTGGATCCTAAACATCAAAGACTATTGATGTTTAGTTCTAAGGCTGTTTAACAATTACGGTATTTTAATGCTACAGCTGGGTTCTTTTTCTTTTTCTTTCTTTGGGTAATGAAAACAGATCCGAAGATGCGGAAAAACCATTATGGAACAGATTAACAGGTTTTTCAAAGCATTTAAAAGCATTTTGTCCTTAAAACATGAAGTCTCATTAAACTAAGGAAAATAAGACATGGCAAACATGAAGCAATCTGTCATTTAATTGTAGGGCCAAATATCATTAAATATTTTTTGCTTTTTGCCAATCTAGAGATCTCAGACCTACCATTTATCAGCTCAAACATCCAACGACATGAATGCTTTAAAAGCATCAACATCAGCTCTTCTCTGACAGCATGGTGGGAGTTTCTAAAATTGACGGCGTCTTCATTAATCCCATGCAAACGTACACCTATCTGGAACAACCCTGACATATTACAAAACAATAATATGATAAACTTTTCAGATTGGAGTGATAAAGGAATCAAATATTTAGAACATATACTAGAAGGAACAGAATTTATTTCATTTGACGGACTAGTTACACAATATGGGATCAACAAGAAAAGATTTTTAGAATATCAACAAATTAAATCCATAGTAAAAAAGAAATTTAAACCGGGTCAAGTTGAACTACAAACACCACCAAGTGTGGTTCAATTTCTTACTCTTAAACCCCCCAAATTACTATCCAAAATATACAGAATGCTTTCTAAAACAGATGAATCAATATCACTTCCTATTGCGAAATGGGAAGCGGATTTATCAGTTAACTTAGACCTAAACTTCTGGTCTCAGATTTGCTTAAAAACCTTTCATCTAATTAGAAATCCCAGTCTTCAATTAATTCAATACAAAATATTACATAGAGTGCACTATACAGGTCATCGGATGTTCAAGATGGGCTTTACGTCTACCAACAACTGCTCACACTGCCAAACCAATTCACCGGACAATTATATCCACGCTCTTTGGTTCTGTCCACCAGTTCAGAAGTTTTGGCGCGAGATATGTGAAGACTTATCGAAGTGTCTGAAATGTAACATTCCAACTTCCCCCTTAGTGTGTTTGTTGGGCAGCTTAGATAATGTCACTTCAGAAAAGAATATCGCCCATATGGTTTTCACTGCCCTATGCATAGCCAAGAAAACAGTCCTCATGAACTGGAAAAATAAAAATAATCTTAATTCTAACCAATATAGAAATTATCTATTAGATTACATTAGTCTTGATACAGCCTCTGCCACCACATCAGATCAATTGCTCGGGGCTCCTTTGATCAGCTCCATCACCTAGTGGGGGTGGGGGGTCATAGTTTGGTCCCGCCTTCACTGTTGTGATTGGTGTGGGGGTAGGGACAGGCTTAGGGCGTCGGGGGGTTCCCCGGAGGCATCTTCCTTGGGGGGCTCAACCCGGGGTAGCGGTCATGTCCGGTTAGGGGCTCTGTTGGCTCTCCGGTGACTGTTTCCTCGCGGCTGCGTGCAGCGGGGCTAGGGGAGGGTCTGTGCTGACGGACGTGGGTTACTGACCTGGTAGCCTGGCTGCCCCTGGGTGGGTCCGGGATGGGCGTGAGGTTCTGGGGGCGCTCCGTCTCTGGGCTGGGACCCGGACCGGGCCTCGGGGGCTTGGGTCCTGGTTGGTGTGTTGCCGGGGTTGTGGGCGGGTGGGTGCATGGGGGCCCAGCCCTGGAGCAGGGTGCCGCCGGTGCGTCGAGCCACCTGGGGGGCTCTTCAACTGGTGGGGGAGATTGTCACATCTTGCAGGAGCTTTCCTCTCCTCAGGAGCTGCCTCTGCAGGAGGGGGAGATACAGGAGAGGTGGAGGAAGATCTCAGCCTGGGTGTTTATTGTCTTATGTAGTCTGGAAGATGAGTGGATGGTGGGGTGGGTGCAGTTTTCTCTGTGGTGGGGTTGGGTGGACTGTCCCGGGCTCTGTGGGGCCGGGCGGCGCTGCTGCACTGGGCCCGGTCTGGATGGGCCTGGGCCCCCTTTCCCTGGCGGGTCGCGGAGTATGGGGGTGCCTACTGGGGTCAGCGGGGGAGCTGGCCCCAGGGAGGGGTCACTTGCCCCTCCCTTCCTTCCCTCCCCATCTCCAGCTGCCTCCCTCTTCCCGCTCCACCACAACCACCCACACATGCAGGGCCTTGGAGTAGGGGTATGTCACCAGGGTGCAGAGGAGGCTACCCCCCCCCTCTGTCCCCTTCTGGCTGCCTCTGCCTCAATTTTATCCCACAACTTAGACATTCACATTACTCACACTCTCATTACACATACATATAGGATCTTGGGGGTGGGCACGATACACGGAGTCCAAAGTACCATCAGGGTGTACACCCCACCCCTGGCATCGTTGCCCACCTCTCAATTTTAAATACACGTAGACATTGAGGGCTAGCAGGAGGGACCATGCGCTTACCTGCTGCTCTCTGGCAGGTAGCTCCAAGCCCTCCTGGGTTTTAAATGCACCTTAGAACACACATGCATCAACATTACAATGAGCGGGTGGAGGGAGGTTCGGAGTCTTCTCTCACCCCCGTTCTCTGCGACCTGCTGGAGCAGGGGGGCTAGGACTAGGAGGAGGAGTTGGCCGTCTGACTGCGGTCTGGAGTGTGGAGCCTTCCTGCTGCTGCGGAGTCGGGGCGGTCTGCCTCCCCCCACCGCAGGGAAAAGGGAAACACCACCTGGGTCTGGGTGCAGTTCCCCCCTCCAGGGGCGGGGGCACCTAGACCCGGTTTGTAGAGTACGCTTGGGGAGTGTGATCGTGTGTACAACGTCTCTTTATGTCTGTCTCCACGTTGGTTGAGTGTGGAGTAAGTGCATATGAGAGCATGAGGGTGGGAATGGATGTTTGTATCTGTGTGTGCCTGTATGTCTGTGTCTATATGTCAGGTTGGGTGTCAGGCGCCACCTCTCTGGGGACATCTCAGGCCCTCCAAGGTTTGGAGGCCTATCTCCCCCTACCACCACTTCCCCTGCCAGTGGCGGACCCCCTCAGACATCGGTGCGTTGGTGGTTCTTTGTGTCCGGGGATGGGCGTCCAGGTACACACCGGCTCACTCCTTGGCGGCCGCTTATCGGGGCCTGGAGCCTGGGGCTCGCTCGGGCCACTTCGGAGGTGGGGTGCCCCCGGCCTATCGGCCTGGGGCTCGGTCACTCAGGCGCAGCTGGCTGCCGGCGGAGCTCACGGGCGCGTCACTGCAACTCCCCCTGGCTTCTGCTCCGCGGCTGCTGAGTGAGCCCTCATCTGGGACTCTCCTCAGCTCTTTCCGGGACAGTGGCGCAGCTGCCCCTCTGTTGGTCTTCCTTGGTCTCTTGTGTTCTGGGGGCCTCTGGATGTCTGGAGTTTTGATCTCCTCCACACCTGCTTCACGCCCTGGAGGACGGGGCTGTGGCCCCCCCACACCCTCTAGCAGATTATTACATGAAGGAACCTTTTAAAAAAACAAAAAACAAGCGCATCCATGCTCACAGGTGTACACACGGGTGATCACACCCACAAACTACACCCTTTTTGGCTCCTACCTCAAAGCACACTGTGTTCTGTTGATCTTATGTGCTGCACAATAATGTTTAACATTTAGTATTTACTGTCATATTCCCATATATCATTGTGATGTTGTTTATTCTATTACTCTTGTTCTCTTCTGCTTGCTTTCTTTTTTCTTTCTCAGCAGGTGATCCAGGTGATTGATATATGCATTTTTTTTTCTCTGCCCGTTCTGTTGGTTTTTGTCTTTTGCCCTTCTCCCCCGTCCCTCTTCTCAGCTGTTTCTCTTTCCCTCTTTCTTTCTCCCCTTCTTTCCCCCAGTCAAGTCTGTCCCGTATTCAGTAAGTGAAAATAAAATAAACAATAAAAGGTGAATCAAATGGACCATTACGGCAAGGCTGGGATGGTCAGTTTGGTAAAGTAAATCCGTTGGGCATCTTTCTTTGCCTTTAGACAACAATTCTGATGGCAAAAGAGCCAAACGGGACAGGCCAAAAAAAAAACAAAAAAAAAACTGGCAGATATAAAAGAAAGCTTCAAACATCTGTTTTGTCTTTTTTTGTGCTCTAAAATATAAAGTGTGTATGTAGATATACCAACAAAAAGTGGACATATGATACAATGTCACTTTCATTTTTTAGAAAGCTTTGGCTGCAGATAAACCATCTCCTGCGTGGTTTGTTTGTTACAGATATTGTAAAAAGTTATACAAATAAAGTAATTTTGTAAACTATGCAAGAAGGAAATATGACAAATCTGTAGCCTACGTTTGCTGGCCCGCTGCACAGTCTACTCATTCAATAAAGCATCCATTGATAAAAAAAAAAAAAAAAAAAAAAAAAAAGTCGTCTCATTAAACTAAGGAAAATAAGACATGGCAAACATGAAGCAATCTGTCATTTAATTGTAGGGCCAAATATCATTAAATATTTTTTGCTTTTTGCCTCAAGACCTCGTAAAACATAACATTTTAATTCAAAGCATCTCGGACATTTGCAGTAAACATGTGATAAAGATTTTTTTTAATCACGTGTGGTTTTTTTCACTAAAAATCAAGAAAATGAAGCTTCATACTAGCAATATACAGAGGAATTCACTCATTTGTCTTTTGTTGTGGAGAAAACCATTCCTGTTAAGAAGAGAAGAAAGAACATATATTATTGTTTATTCATGTGTACACACGCCTACACACACTCGAAAAGAGATCAGTTGAATACTGTCTATATCCTTTTAAGCAGACATGTTTGGCTTCTTACACGAGGCAAAACCAAAGTAAATAAATGGAGAGTTGTTTGAGCTTTAAAGTCTCTTAGAAACTCTTGTGGAGTATAATGCAGTATAATGTCTCCAGCATATATTGATGCATAGTTGTGATCACAGTTTAAATCTCTTTTACCCACAGGGAGCGGTTGTATGAAAACTCATCAGCAATAATCTGGTAGATGTGACAGATAGTCAGCAGAGGTTGTGTGCTCATCACTGTTATTGTGTGATCACACATTTGCTTTTTTTTTTTTATCAAGCTTGGGTTATTTTTCTGCTCTCTCCCTTTCCCTTGTTTTTTCGACAGGTATTTTAATGCAAAATCCAACTGAGATCAATCAGTCCAGATAAACCAGGACTATACAGACAAAAGTCTCAATGGAGCAAAGGAGATCTTATATTTAAAACATTATTATACATAATGCACATGGTTCGTACATTTTTAAGCATTCACTCCATACATGGCTGTGGTGTTGGGTAGTGATGTGTTCCCCATACAAAACTCCTAGGTGCTGCCTTTAGAGTTTGCACGTCTCACATATTATGTCAAAATAAAAAGCAATGATACACAAAAGGCAAAAAAAAAAGGAGAGAAGAAGGAATAATTTGATATCTCTGGAGTGCTACTGGAGACATGGTCCTTGTTGTCTTTGTTTTGCATTGCCATTTCCAGTATGACTGAGTTCAGAGTTCTCTAGATACAGAGAACAAAATGAGAGAGAAGACTCACATATCCTGAAGGTAGATGTTGATTTGAAAGGAAAACATGAGAATAATATATTTGAGGTGAAAAATAAAACCAAACATTTTCCTTCCTGGATGGGAGGCTGTCTGAAAACAAGTCAAATTGGTATAATCTGAGGCCAACAGAAAACATAAGGCATTGAGGGACAGTGCACTAATTGAACAGATAATGGCGTTAAACTGCAGAAAAATGCATACTGGTGGGTGGCTGTGGCTTTGGAGTTGGAGTAGGTCATCCACCAATTGGAATGTCTGTTGTTCGGTCCCTAGCTCCTCCAGTCAGCTGGACTGGAGGAGATCTAAAAGAAAATGAAAGGTAAACACCGAAATGGCAACTCAATCTGGTCAAAATCTGAACAGAACAAAGGACAAAGAGCGGAAAGGTCACTGAAGTAAAAAAACAAAAGAAAATATCAGGCTGGATTAATCGACTACATAACGTATGAATTAATGTGGAGTAAAATATGCGATGTTAAAAGCTCAAAGGTTTTGTCACAGTGTCATAGTGTCCTTGGGCAAGATGCTGAACCCCTAATTGTTTCTGATGCATCCATCATAGTGTATGTGTGGCAGAAAGTGTTAAAAGGAATAAAATAGTGATATAGGAATGTTGTGTGAATAGACAAGTGTAATTTTTTACCTTTATTGGATTATGGTGACCTGCTTTTTATGAATGCACCTGCCCACTACCTAAAGAGGTTGGATACTGTGTACCATTGTGCTTTACGTTTTATTATTGGCTATAAAAATCATGTACATCATTGTTCTTTGTATGCTGCTGCTAAATGTCCATCTTTGCATATTCGCAGACTCTCCCATTGGTTGATCTTTATCTATAAATCTCTCTTTGGGCTGGTTCCATCTTATTTATGTGTTTATATGTGTAAAAACCACAACCAATACAACCTTCGTTCGAACAAAATCATACAATTGATTGTCCCAAAAATCAGAACAGAATTGGGGAAAAGGGCTTTTAAATACGCTGCCCCTGCTTCCTGGAATAATCTGCAGAAGGAACTGAAATTATCAGAATTGGTTACCTTGGGAGAGTTTAAGTCTGTCTTAAAGGAACGAGAGAACAGCTCTTTTACTCAGTGTGATTGTTTTTAATGTACTCTTAATTTGATCTGTTATTGTATATTTTACACATGTTTGTATGGGATATTGTATTTGTTTTAAATGCTATGATGCCAGGTCTCTCTTGGAAATGAGATATTTAATCTCAATGAGATCTTTTACCTGGATAAATAAAGGATTAATAATAAAAAATTTGTAGTAAAAAGTGGTTTTAGTGCTCAGCTGGACAAAAAAAATGTGCAATATAAGGACCAGTCCACCTACTATTTACCAAACACTGAGGAGTCAAATAAGCCATCTGAGTAGAGAATCAGCCACCAGAATATAATATGCCAGTTCAATGACACACTTTTGGAGTAATCATTTGCATTTTACCTTCTAAAACATAAAGTCATGAAAGCAAAGACAGGAAATTCCATTGAATGAGTTCCCTAGTTTGACTGAATAGGAATTACAGCCCAGCTTGTTCTGTTTTGCGGGTATAAATCTTCAGTGCTGGAAAATGTTTTACATCTATAAAACTGCTTGGTTGAAAGCACTCTGTGATGGAATTCAGCTGCAATCTGAAATCTTTTAAAAGATGATTGATGGTTGTTGAACACATTTTGTGATTATATGTGTCCATTTGAGTGTGTGCACTGAGTATCTTTTGTCTCCGTTTTTCTTCGGGTCATCTCTAATTGTATGTTATCCAATGCATGGTTTTTGGTGCTTTCACACCTAACTTGTTTGCTTTACACTTTCAGACCTTTCAGTTTGTTTTGAAGAGAAATCAGAGCTGTAAAAAAATCTTAGATGACAATCTGAGAACTCCATCCTTGCCCGAAAAAAGAGGAGGTCTCAGTCCAGATCAAACAATAGTTTAGATGGTTTGTAGTGTGAAAATATTTTCCTGAATGATTCTGACTTTTAAGATAAAAGAGAAATGAGTTGCAGTAGCACATGGAGAGGGTACGGCATGAAGGTGTCAAACAGGGTAATACAAAGTCAATTACACTCAGAAAATTGCAGACAGCTCCAAATATAGAGTAAAAACACATGAAATAAATCTGCTCGAAATACATTTAAGATTTTTTTTCATATCTGCAAATTGAAAATACCATCATCAACAAACTAATCAATTATAGGAAAATACAGACTACATAGACTATGTTGATATGTTTATTATTTCTTTTCTTTGTCAGTATGTTATTAAGTGAAATAGGTCAGTACAAAGAGAAAGGCAATGATCGTGTATTATGTTGCCTCACAGACAGCATTTTATTGATCAAAGATGTCCATTATGCATGACTCAGTAAACTCCAATCAAAAACTAATCAAACAAATACTTTTACGACACTCCTAGTTTTAAGGGGACACAAGATTTTAAAGGAAAGGTATTGATATCATATGTAATTCTTTATTGTCTTCCCATTATTTTGAATTTGAAAGTAGACAATTCAGATATACAGTGGGATCGTTTTTTGTTTTTGTTTTTTAGATCTGTTGACTGTGGAGGTTATTTGAGTACAGTGAACTCATTGTCCTGTTCAAGTGTTTGTATTGTTGGGTCGCTGTCATGTTCACTGTGAGGTGATTTAAGCTTTGTGGTTAGTTATTCTGCTGGAAGTATATAAGATAGGCATGCTGTGGTCAAGAGAGTATGGGCTTGTTGGCTTGGTGTTAAAACATTAAGGGGTGCAAAGTTTGCCCATAAAATATCACCTACAGCATTACACAACCATCAAAAGCCTGACCCATTTATACAAAGCAGGATGGATCCGTGCTTTCATGTCAGATTCTGACCCTACTATCAGAATGTCTTAGCAGAAATGAAGACTTAGAAGTCAGACCAGGCACTGTTTTTCCAACCTTCTATTGTCAGATTTTGGCAAATCTGTGCAAATTGTAGCCTCAGTTTCCTATTCTATTCTTTTGAGTGGTCTTCTGCTGCTGTAGCCCATCTGCTTCAAGGTTTGACATGGTCAGAGATGCTCTGCATACCATGTTTATAACAAATGGTTATTTGAGTTACCCCCTGTCAGCTTGAAGCAGTCTGGCCATTCTCTTCTGCCCTTTGGCATCAACAGAGCATTTTTGCCCAGAGAACAGTGTGCGGATCAGCAGCTTCCAAAATACTCAGACCAGTTCCTCTGGCACCTGCAAACCATGGCATGTTCAAAGTCACGTAAATCACCTTTCTTCCCCATGTTGAAACTCGGGTTGAACTTCAGCAGGTTGTCTGTATGCCTACAAGCATTGAATTGATGCCATGAAATTGGCGTATAATTTCTTTTTTTTCGAGCTAAATAGTGAAGTGGCTGGTGAGTGTGTATGGACAGTGTGAAAAATAATAGTGCAAAATGATAGAGCAGATGTGAAATGTGCAATAGTGTTATACCAGCTGAAGTCATTTTTATTTTACTGACTAGAGTGGGTAGAGTTTAGTTCAGTCCAGTGCCCAGTGTAATTCCTGCGGGTATTTCAACAACAACTTCAACACAGCAGATACAGTGGGGCAAAAAAGTATTTAGTCAGCTACCGATTGTGCAAGTTCCCCCACCTAAAATGATGACAGAGGTCAGTAATTTGCACCAGAGGTACACTTCAACTGTGAGAGACAGAATGTGAAAAAAAAATCCATGAATCCACATGGTAGGATTTGTAAAGAATTTATTCGTAAATCAATAACAAACATACAACTCAATACTTTGCAACATAACCTTTGTTGGCAATAACAGAGGTCAAACGTTTACTATAGGTCTTTACCAGGTTTGCACACACAGTAGCTGGTATTTTGGCCCATTCCTCCATGCAGATCTTCTCGAGAGCAGTGATGTTTTGGGGCTGTCGCCGAGCAACGCGGACTTTCAACTCCCGCCACAGATTTTCTATGGGGTTGAGGTCTGGAGACTGGCTAGGCCACTCCAGGACTTTCAAATGCTTCTTACGGAGCCACTCCTTTGTTGCCCGGGCGGTGTGTTTTGGATCATTGTCATGTTGGAAGACCCAGCCTCGTTTCATCTTCAAAGTTCTCACTGATGGAAGGAGGTTTTGGCTCAAAATCTCACGATACATGGCCCCATTCATTCTGTCCTTAACACGGATCAGTCGTCCTGTCCCCTTGGCAGAAAAACAGCCCCATAGCATGATGTTTCCACCCCCATGCTTCACAATAGGTATGGTGTTCTTGGGATGCAACTCAGTATTCTTCTTCCTCCAAACACGACGAGTTGAGTTTATACCAAAGAGTTCTACTTTGGTTTCATCTGACCACATGACATTCTCCCAATCCTCTGCTGTATCATCCATGTGCTCTCTGGCAAACTTCAGACGGGCCTGGACATGCACTGGCTTCAGCAGCGGTACACATCTGGCACTGCGGGATTTGATTCCCTGCCGTTGTAGTGTGTTACTGATGGTGACCTTTGTTACTTTGGTCCCAGCTCTCTGCAGGTCATTCACCAGGTCCCCCCGTGTGGTTCTGGGATCTTTGCTCACCGTTCTCATGATCATTTTGACCCCACGGGATGAGATCTTGCGTGGAGCCCCAGATCGAGGGAGATTATCAGTGGTCTTGTTATGTCTTCCATTTTCTGATGATTGCTCCCACAGTTGATTTTTTCACACCAAGCTGCTTGCCTATTGTAGATTCACTCTTCCCAGTCTGGTGCAGGTCTACAATACTTTTCCTGGTGTCCTTCGAAAGCTCTTTGGTCTTGGCCATGGCGGAGTTTGGAGTCTGACTGTTTGAGGCTGTGGACAGGTGTCTTTTATACAGATGATGAGTTCAAACAGGTGCCATTCATACAGGTAACGAGTGGGGGACAGAAAAGCTTCTTACAGAAGACGTTACAGGTCTGTGAGAGCCAGAGATTTTCCTTGTTTGAGGTGACCAAATACTTATTTTCCACCCTAATTTACGAATAAATTCTTTACAAATCCTACCATGTGAATTCATGGATTTTTTTTTCACATTCTGTCTCTCACAGTTGAAGTGTACCTCTGGTGCAAATTACTGACCTCTGTCATCATTTTAAGTGGGGGAACTTGCACAATCGGTGGCTGACTAAATACTTTTTTGCCCCACTGTATATGTTAAATATGAAACTCATCCATGCAACAGTTAATGGTCGAAATAATTTCTGGATTTCACAGTCACCAATGTATGTAGACCCATGTCATCACAGAAGGCAAACAAGAGAATACTGTGGAACTGAAAGAGAGGCTTTTCAGATTTTTCTTATAGAGGTATCCATAGTAATTAGGTAAGTCAAATAAAACCATTGATAGTACAGTAATGAAATAAGCCATGTTATGACTGAAGCCTCAGAGTCTTGGAGAAGCTATTGTAATTGAGGAGCAGTTGTGTTATCCCAAGCTCCATTAAAATTTCATCAACCTTGCACATTTCCATGAATGGCATTATTGAAATTATGCTAAATCACATCAGCTTGCCTGCTTGGCAATGCAACGTTGCCCATTACAATGACCGAGGCAAGATTTCCAAAGTCTAGAAAGGGTCTGCATTTGATTTAACAGCATGCTTCATATTCTAAACAGATGCTGAAAAGCTACTGAGTATTGGCCCTTGGCCTCTGAATATGTGGATAACAAAAGAGTAATAACATTGAAACCTACTCATTTTAGAGGAACCTTGGTTTTATTTAAACAAATGCAGAACATGTTTTGAAATAAAGTATGAACTAAACCGACTTGGGAGGCAGTTAGACCTCATTTTTAAAATAGATGTATTCTCTTTATTGTATAGCTATTTTGTGGATCATACTGTTTTTCATATTGCTGGTATTCAAAAATATTCACATATTTAATCTCTGCATTTACTAAATAATGTTGGAGGAAAACATTGTCCCATATATAAGAAATTGATTTACATACAGAATAACACCATGTTATTCAAAATGCAGTGCAATTCATGCTGCACAAAACACATACAGAAAAGCCCATCGCAGCTTGACACTGTGTTGTTATTGCATGTAACTTGGTTTGTGGTGAAATATTCATCCGGTGGAGAGAGTGCCTACTCTGCTGCCTCTAATAAGTCACCTGCTAACACACTGAGTGTTACCTGTCTTAACCTAGGCCACGAGAACATTATTATGATTATAGCAGTGATTTCATGATACCTTCCTGTTAATAATACATGATAAATAGCTGGATGAATGGAACAAAGCAGTGTGTAATATTAGGTGACCCCATGTTATTAGCACTGAGAGGAACCATTAGTGGGTTGCCTTAACCTGCCTTAATGAGGTCTCCCTGCTCTGGGAGTGAATGGGACGATTGGTGCATACAATAAAGAAAGTTGAGGCTGGAAAACCCACACAGCAGGGTCTGTTGAGGGAATGCTTCATTTGAAATGTTATTTTAAGGATGAGGAATTTGGTCCATAGATAGGTTCACTTTATTGATTTTTTTATTTTTTTAAATACTGCCGAGTTTAAAAAATAATCCTTGCCAACTAAATCTTATTATTTTTTAATCTTTTGTTGAATACACTACACTTTGATCTTCCATCAGTCTATCAAACATCCATGTCAGACATACTTAATTTTAATATCTGTTCCACAAATATAAATCCATTCGTGTTTACACTGTACACTGAGCCATTCAGTCTATAATGGGATTAAATAGGAAAACCAAATACTGTGTATTATTGAAGTAGTAGTATTAATAAAAATTATGTAATAGACAGGTTCTGGTAAACTGCATAAACATAACATGGAGATAATGCAAAGTATAAAACTGTCATGCATATGAGTAAAACGTTGGGCTCTGGTTTGAGGGACAAAATAATTTGCTCCACCACCGAGCTCCAAATGTGCCGCCTACAAATGTTTTCCCCTAAAAATGAGAAAATATTAACTTAATGTTATGTTCCATTTGCAGAAGCAAAGGTACATGTGGGCAAAAATTGTCTTCAGGGATACAAAGGTCAGGGTGTTAAATCTGTGTGTAAGAACATGAAAAAGCTGGAAAATCTGCATCCAGAAAGACAAATCAATGATAATAATAAATAAATGTGGGTATTTTACAAATGGCCAAAAATGTGTGGTGAAATATTAGATGTAATATTTAGGCATAAATAATTGAGTTACCTTGTTAAATTAACACTGTCCATAACAATTACAGACAGGTAGGACTGACAACACTTATTATTTTACTATCAGTTGTGGCTGCTACCTGCTACTTAAAAAATGGCTAATGTAGGTAACTGTGAACAGTTAAACAGCTAACGTTAACGTTGCCTGTGGGGTTAATGTTCATGATAACTGTTTCATAGTTCAGTGTAGTTGAAATGGAAATTTACTAACCTCTACTTAATGAAGACTGGGGTGCCAGTCTTTAATATGCTTCACCAAGTTTGTTGCATTACTGTTTGTGTGTTTAGTTGTTAGCAAGGGGGAGGGGCTGTGTGCCAGTCTGCAGTGGTGCTGGTGCAAATGACTAAAATGCAAATGAGTCTAATCTGAGTTTAGTAGGAGTAGTATCACTTAGTATATACAGTATACTGGCTATGGTACCTACTGAAAAAATAAAAAGCTGGATTTTCAAAGTTGTGGTGAAGAAAGGAACCATAAGTTGTGGTTATAGGTTATAACATATCCAGTTATGGTTACATTTTACTAATAAATTATGTTATAAACAGGTAAATTAAAAGGGGAATGTAATACACTGAAAAGCACGTCCATTTAAATTGATATCTTGTCCCCCAAGCATCCAGAATTCCTGTTTTTACACTGGCAGGAGCACCCAGTCTGGCATGTAGTGGAACAAAATATCTCTTTTGCATCACTACACGCTACAGCTCTATCAGCGTGTTGCCAGTTTCTAAAGTCTATTCTAGCAAAATAATTAATGTCCTTGTCAATCACACATTAAAGGCGAGCCCAGTCTCGATAGAGTAGAAGTCAATATTTAGAAACTTTTCCACGTGTGACCCAGAAATTACATGCTATGAAGTAAACAACAAAGGAAGGTAAAGAAACATTTCATGGGTGCAGTTTAAGCTCAATTGTGCTGTATGTGCTGGCTAAATGACGTAATGCTTTAAATATACAAAGCCATGAAGCTAATTACGCGAGTCAGTTAATTAAGTAGTGTAGTTGCTTGTCCTCTCTAAATGAAGGGAAGGTATGTGGGAGGACTTTTAGCACAGAAGATGGGAGGAAGGGGGCTTAAAGATGTGCTATCAACGATTTACGAAGTACTAGACCAATCAACTGGACATGACAGATGGCTGCCAGACTATACAGATAGATGTCTTGTGGATTTGTGTAATATTTGTGTATATCAATATATGAGTGGACTAAAGATATGTGAGCTGTTGTGTGACAGATTGTGAAGTTGCAACCACAGGGGTTGCTGTGCTGTACGCCCACATACTGCTGTACATTGTTAATAGAGAATAATGTTGTCATGTAGAGCCACATCTTTATCTAGTTTTCCAGTTTGCAAAATAATCAGCAGTTTATGTCATATTTATGCCTTCTTATGTCATTTCAAAAGATAACCATTACTGTGTGAAAATGGAAATTGACCGCTGTCTCACTTGACAAAATAAAAAAAATAAAAAAGTCCAAATAAGAAGACATGGATGTGACAAGTTTGCAAGATGACATGCTGAAGTATTGTTATTGTTATTGTTTGAGGTATTATTTTCTGGCAGCGACTTGCATTTCTTCCTGTGGGTGTCAGGTGATTGACAGTAAGCGCAGCATAAAATAACATGCCTGCTGAGATGAAAATACAAAATGCAGCCACAAACAAAGGCAACAAAACAGACGCATTGCCAAAAAACAGACCGTTAACCTAATTAAGGTATTATATTTACCAAGACAAAATGATATGGGTTTCACAATTTGCAACTACAAGATGAATAAATGAATAAAAGTGCATGTAATTCAAAAAAAGAAAGGGGTGCTCTTCAGAGACACTGCTCAGACTAATTTTATGGTTATCAATCTAAGACGTAAAAAAAAAAATCACCTTGAATGTAATACTTTTGTAATATTTGGCTTGTTTGATTACTGATGGGGCAGTTTATATTAATGACCTGTGTGTGGACAAGATGGACATGGAGACACATAGGGGGTCATCTAAATCAGAAGAAGAAGCGGCAGGAACATTACTTGTCAGTCATGTGACAGACCCTCATTACACTCACACATCACCAAACCAAGTGTTTATTACACTGGGAATCGGGGAGAAATCAATCTAAAATGACAGCTGTTCGGTCCAATCCTGCAGAGAGTGAAGTTGACGTGTACATAGTGTGCACCTTAGTGACTGGTCTACCTGAAATTACTGTGTTCAGCTATCCAGGGTGAGATGCTATCTTAAGATGTTATCTGGTTACATTATAGCTTCTGCTGGCAGCATTTTTACAAGAGCGAAAAAGAAAGATCAAAGAAAGCAAGGTTTAAAATGAGTGAGCAGAGTTGTGCAGAGTAGAAAAATTAGTAGAAAAGAGACACAAAAAAATCCCAGTCTAGTTCAATAAAGCTATCAAAGCAATAACAGGAAATAAAGCACTTCATCCCCAAAATACCGTAATATCTTTTAAAAAAAGAAATATTCCAGTTACCCACAGATATTCTTGAGAGAAAATGGAAAGAGTTGTTCCTTTTCTTCATTCAGAATGCTGCATTTTCAATATATACTGTTCCCAGAAGGATAAAGAAATGAACAACTGCACAAAGCAACACTTCTTAGTATGATGTGCTGTTCTGGGTCTATGGGGAACCCAGAGCATAGCACAGCTGTTAAGTACTTTTAGCAGTGCTATTGTTCAGTGAAACAAAAAAGCCCATTCAGCTTGGCTGGTTTCCAGAGCACTCCTATAGTGACCAAATGTTTATCATTGTTTTGACACTGCATAGGACAGGACAGCATGGGGTATGCTTATGGATAGCCGTGTTGAATCTGTGTACTAGTATGTGTGTAGGGAGATTCATTATCCTACAGTAACAAATGAATGCTATGTTGTACCTAGCTTGGCTCTTTGATAACTCTTTGTAACATGCATCCTTTTTCTTTCTTCTATTTAATTGGGATAAATCAGAATCTGCAGCTCAGTGAAGAAGATCACGTAGAAAATTTAGAACATTCAAAATCTAACGTGTTTCAGTATTAAAGGGAAAAGGAAAACATGTGTTTTTATTAGTCGTTTTTCCTATAAGCGATCTTTGTTCTGCCTCTAATAATCACTGTTTTCCTCCGCCCTTGAAGATTCCAGAATTGAGTCAGTCTTTGTTGTAACAGTATAGGACAGAAATGAAAGGTGTTGCATTATCTGTTCTGACTGCAGTCCGATAGCTGCTGCTGCAGTGATTGTGCTTCCCCTTTCTCCTTACCCATTTAATCTCTTCATTCTGGCAGTATGCACAGCCAGGACAGTTCTGCTTTATTCTAATTGCATACTTTCGATTAAAAAAGCTTGTTTTCCTTGATTACTTTGATGTTGAAATGGGAGCAGGGGAGCAATTCACATTCATTCGGCAGTATGTTTTTCCCCCCCGCTCTTTTGTGCTAACAGCAGAATTCCTATTTATATATTGGCAGTGGAACTAAATTACTGCAAACATCTCTGTGGGCCAGCCAGGCATAACAGATTGGCAGGCTCCTGTATTATATCAGTGCCCCCTACTGGCTGCTGGAGGAAATGCACTATTGTTCATTCCGAGCACGTATGGCATCAGGGGCTGGTAGAAATACAGTGGAATAGGCTCCTCATTTTTTTTCCTTGCTGGGCTGCTGGATATTTGCTAAATAAATCCCTCATGACTAGGGTTCATCAGCCAGTGCACTGCTATGTGCACATACCATGGATTAATCCACTTTAGCTCTACATTTTACACATTTAGCTTACACTATTTTCTAGGAAAACTTAACTTGCCTCTAGCAGGCGTCATCTAAAAAATCAGAAACATTAAGTTCCCACTGGCTTCTCAAAAAATGAACTTTATAATTGCATGGAATTTGTGTATAGTTTCCCCATGACCATGCTAAGATAATAAAAAACTGGACTAAAAAAGTCAGATAGAAAGATATGAGGTTGGATATGAATCAAAGGGGAAGGACTGACATCCTTAAAGAGATGAGTATTCAAAAGAAAGTCCCCAGAGCAATATATGCATAGAAATGGTATGAAGATAGAGGGTTAATGATTTCCTATCTATGTTAATGCCGCATTCTACATTGTTTACATGACTATAACAGGGCAAAGGACTCAACTGTCCATAGAACAAAAGCTTGATCAGCTATATATCATTCATACTCTTCACTGATGTTAACCCACTAGAGTAAAGGGGCAGGTTTGCAACTAAAGGCGTGGGTTGACTTCCCCACTGGGATGGAAGCTTTTCTCCCTAGAGTCCCATCACACACTGTGACAACACTGGCAAACATCAAGGGGCTTTTGCTCGTTTTATATTTATATCCTCTGTCTTTTCTTCTCACACAACAGTGAAAAAGCAAGTTGCACAAGGATGCGCAAAATGGAACAAACACTGCCTTATTGGTCCATTAGCAGTTAGCTACAGGTCAATTAGGAGTGTTGAACCACAGGTATCTCAGCAGGTAAAAAAAATACAAAGTCAAAGCAAGGTATTTGAGAAAAAGGATCTTCCTGCGACGAATTTGTCCAAAGACAAATAGATACTGACAGAGACAAAAGTCATGAAGGAGAAAGCTCTGCACACAGCGAGCTATAATTACTGGAGACATAAATAGGGTCAAATGCAGCCAACATAACATTGTGGCAAATGGGTTATGCCACATAATGAAATATGGATCTTATATTGAATATGAATTAGAGTGTTTTATTAGAAGCAGTGCCATTTTAAGACTTGACACTAATGAATACATAGAAATGCCATGAAAGCCTTTTAAAGAAATTGCAATATCAGTAAAAGTATAAGATAATTAAGCTTTTTTTTCTTGTTTGAGAAAAGCTAATGCCAACCAGTGAAATGTCACAAAAAGTCCACAGTAGCCTGAGAACTGAATAATGTTTTCTAGTCGTGTCCTCCTGTCACATTCATAACACAAATATGCATCTTATGCCCTGAACAAGTGCAATTATTGCTGCATTTTTTTTCTCGTAGCAAATCAATGCTGCTCAGTTTCAGTTTTAATATAATGGTTCTGTTGATGGGCACCTTCCTTGTGCCATCATGTCAAAGCTTATGCCAGCTGCACCTTAGGATGAGGTTGTTTGTCTTCATTAGCATCAAGTGATTCGTCAGTGTTTTCATTAACAAGGTCCCCTCCTGTATTTGTCAACTGCAGTGAAAGGCCAGAGACACAACAGAATCTGGGTCACGCTTTAATCGTTTTCATGCTATCTCCACCACTCTCCGAGGTGTTTGTCTTCCATTAGCCGAGGAGAGACTTTCCCACACTGGGGGTTTCTCGAGCAGCTGGTACAGCCCTACCC
This sequence comes from Rhamphochromis sp. 'chilingali', assembly GCF_963969265.1. Lineage (NCBI taxonomy): Eukaryota > Metazoa > Chordata > Actinopteri > Cichliformes > Cichlidae > Rhamphochromis > Rhamphochromis sp. 'chilingali'. The sequence goes on along the minus strand of NC_137933.1, from coordinate 33,572,550 downwards.
TGCCAGGCTTGAGAATGGAGGAGAACGAAGCTGTGGCTTCTGTTCTAAGCATTCCTCGTTTCCCACCTGCATGATGGCTGTTCTGCTTGATGGCAGCAATGAGATCCAGATGAGGTGAGGTACAATTTACTCAGCCTGGAGATAGCCAGGTGTCTTGTACAAACACACCCTCAGAGTAAGTAATAGTTGCATAAGCGGCATTCAGTAACAACACAACAGTGTTACAGATTTTAGATTCTATTTTGTGAATAACACTGAAGCGGCACTTCCCAATGACCAAAATTGTGATGTTGAAACTTAAAGCCTGCATTGTAAATACACTGAGAATACAGGCTCAGTGATGCTTTAAACCTGAATGTTAAGCTTTTGAAGTAAAGTAATAAATATATTGTTCCTAATTCTCAATAAAAATGACTGTAGATACTGGGTTCAGTGTAAATTGCAGTGATTAGCTGCTGTGATCTAAGTTCTTTCTTAATTAACCTTGTTCTTTAATTCCCTCCCCCACTAATTTCCAGGAGAGACAATGGAAACTGGACTGACTTTTTGTAGGACTGAGCCTATTCTGACAAGGTTATAGAGATGGTGTATCTCACTGTGAGCAAATTAACCAAGTTAGTCTGTAGTAAGTAATGAAAATAAAATGAAATCATTAATCTCACTGACTTTGAGTGCATTTTTGATTATAGATTTTTATGTAGATGTCTTCTTTTATCTATTGCCTTCACCAGCTATGTTAGCCTCTGCCACATTTTCAGTAAATATTAAAGGTGTACTTACCTGGTACTGAAATGGGTCTGTTGAAAAAAATGAGTTTGTTAAATTGCCATGAATTGATTTCTCCACTCATTGTCAGCAGAGTGAAAATAACGAGAAAAAAACTCTAGTTATGCCAATTTGGGTATAGGTCCTCATTATTCCAAGAAGATCATATACTCTAAACTCGATGGACTAAACTCTAAACTAGCTACTTTGACTATCTAATCACTTCTATTGCTAACACAAAGCCATCTTTAAAGTTGAAAACCAGCCCAAAGAGCACTTCACAGAGAAATACTGTCTTAACTGCTGCAGGTTGAAATTGAGGCTAAGCCTGACTGCCCATCACTGTTTTTCTTACCTATTCAGCTTTGACTGCTTGACTTGGGTTGGCATGTTCTCCTTAAACCTGGAGTCTGGAGGTCTTTGCTATTAGCTTTGTGTTAACATGTTATCTTTTTAGATGCTTTACTCTCATGGCCGTGCTCTTTCATGCAATAAAAATGAAAATAATGTCTTTATCTGCGATTTTCTGCTTCCTCCACAGCTGAAGTCAGCTGATGTAGCAAGTGTGCTGGAAAATTGTTTTTTTGATTTTTGTTCTATCCTAAAGAAGAACTTGTATAACACTTTGATTAGTATCTATAGTTTGAATACAGGATTTTGTACAGTACTGCATTACAGAAAAAGGTAATGTAAATACAGTCAGTGAGGAACAGACTGTGAGGTCTCTAGCAAAGCCTTCAGCTTGTGCCTCTTGAGGTAGACCATTGAGGATGTTCAGGCAGATTTATGACAATTATCTTGTATGTTTTTCTACAATTTGCTAGAATTTAATTGAATCAGTTCTCTCATCTATTAGTGAAATGTTACAACACCAGTGGCATAATCAATCTACCCCCATGAAATAGTTGGAGAGGTTTTTTTCATTAAATTATTCTCAAAGAAGCCCATCATTTGTTTTTTATATCTTTAGACCTCAACTTACAGAAACTAGCTTAACCTTAAACTTATTGATAACTGCCATGTTTTAATTATTTTATGAACCAAGGAATTTGCCATCTGAAATTACTTTATCTACCTATAGCCTGTTTTGTCAGCATTATTTTAAGGAGCTATTTATATATTGGAATTTGCAACACCTGGCTGTTGCTTTCCTACGGATTATTGAGAACAAGCCCAAATCTTTTGGGGTTCCCCACCTTCTAAATCCTGTTCTCTAACTTTCCCATTTTGAAACTATAAACAAAACAGATTTTACTAACCTGGCTGAATATTGACAAGAACTTCCTTCAATTTAACCATCTTTATTTGCTTAGATTTCAAAAGGAATATAAATGGTTATTGTAATTATTTTGATCAGTATCGAGATCACAATTATTAGTCAGAATTATTCATTGAGTTTAGTGACATGTAAATATAGAGGCACTTTCACATTTGTGTTGTGCTACTCTGCTAATGTACAAATCTAAATAAAACTGGTATTCTTAAAACCTTATTCTTCTAAATTCTTAGTAAAAAAAAAAGACAAAAAAAAACGTAAAATTACATCAACAAGGCACTCCTCTCCTGTCACTTTTATATTGTTAATTAAAGTATATTTACAGAGAAATAAGGTATTTATTTAATGGAAACGAGTGCCTCACCTAGAGGCAAAATACAGTACAAAGTCTTTCACTCCATTCATTAGAGTTTCATGCATATGAATAACACTTGTACCTAAGTACTTCACAGCTGTGATATCCCTCTAAATGGGGGGGCTAGCATATCTTTTATCCAGTATGTTGACCATTTCCCTGAAGCCTTCATTACCCACTGTATTTATTTATCTTTGACCAAATGGAATGTGATTGCTTTGGTGATTTCAGTGCATTTTTGTGAGCTGGACAGATCCATTATCAAGCTGCACAGGCTCACTTTTATGGATGTCTGAGTTGATGTTGGATGATTTACATTAGCAACTTCTCTATTGTTTTTCCTTGTCTTCATGCATTAATCATACTCTAGTTTGTGGTGTGTTTTCTGCCAGTTGAATAAGTTAGCATAGATACAACTCTGAAGCATTTTCTGCATATGATTTGTCCCTGGTTAACATTTGCCCTGAATCCAAAGTATTTCCAAACAATAAATGATGGTCTGCTTCGGGTGACAAGCTCTTGACCTTCTGTTGTGCCAGACATTTGAATTTTGTTGTGAATCTCTCTCTTAATGTAGTGTTATCAAGGCTATATGGGAAAAGTTCAATCTGCGTAGTAAAGCAAATAGTTCTGCACATGCAGGCATGTGGTTAGGCAGTGACTTCAGGAAGCACTGCTTTTTGCTTGTAGTGTGTTGGCACATATTTTCAGTATGGCTAAATCATGTTCATTTAATTTTGGGAAGACAAAATTTGGATATATACATTCACACATATATATATATATATATATATATATATATATATATATATATATATATATATATATATATTAGGCGCAGCTGATAAATGCAGAATGCAGGACAAATAGTAAGGGAGTGGCAAGCTAAATTCTAAGAACATGGACTAGCTGTCAGCTCATGAGAGGAGCTCTGTGCTCAATGATTATGGGCTGAATAGCTGGAGGCAGGGCATCAGAATCAGGTCAGTCTGTTTACTGATCAGCTCTGAGCCTCCAGAGAGCTATCGGCTAACAGTGCTGTGCAGCAGTGTAAGGAGTGTTTTCACAACCAGTGTAGGTACCCACCGCCAAGGGCCAAACTTGGCAGAATTTATACATGCAATGGAAAAAATATCTCAGAAAACTTGATATTCATCCATACGTCAATACATGAATCTTTATGTCCTTCCAATAAATGTGAAAACCAGGCTAAAATCTAAAATGTTCCCTTTTCATGTTTCCTAAAATTTCGAAACTTCTTAGTTAACAAAAAAAAAGAGAAAAAAAAAGACAGAGATTTTATTTGTTTTGTTTTTGGGGTTTTTTGTTAATTTGAATTGGAAAATGTTAAGCAATGTCAATTTTTTGAATTAGTTTGGTTTGGCAATGATGTAAATGGATAAACATTTGTAACAATTATTATTCAGCATCTGTTATTGGCACAAGGTAAAAATGGGAGAATCATTAAATGACCTGTGTGGCTGCAGCGTCTCATAGCCGAGACATTTCCTGGGTGAGGATTTGGGGCAGAATAGTGTGTTGTTTATTTGCAGTGTATGTATCGGAAAATGTTTAATAAAGCACATTTTTCATACATAGTTTTGAGAGATATTGAAGAGAGTGAAGTTAAGACAACAAACATCATTGCTTGGCTGTTTTTTTGTTCAGTCAAGATTCTCAGTGTGTGGCTCTTACTGGCTTTTCCCATCATGCATCACAGTTACTTTATCCAGCAAATTATTAGTGCCCTATTCAGTTTAAATGTGACACACCAATGTGTGTAGAGAGAGAAAGAAAGAACTGTATTATATCCAGCATCGGTAGCAATAGCTTCACCTGGTAAAACCTGTTGTTTTTGTACATGTTGTCTACTGTACAGTAGACAACATGATGGTTGTCTACTGTACAGTCTGCATAACAACAGAGAGCATGGGCCAAGTTTAACATATGGAAAGCATAAGGGCAGGATAATTATTTAGTGTATGATGCAAACTTTAGAGAATTTTAGCTGGGATAATACAGACAGCTTACAAGAGTGGAAACAAGAAAGCCTCTTTTGATGAATTCTTTGTTCTACTTGTTTACAAGATGCAACATTAACAATGCAGTACTTTTTTTCTTTACTAAAATGGATATTGTGTGGGATTTCTTTTGCAAAGTTCCTTTGTAAACATAAGAAGACTGCTATATTCAAGCATCTGCCATGCTGCATCAAGGATATGAAGCTGTGAGAGCAATAAGTGCTAATTCATAATATTAGCAGCTGTGACTTCTTTTTCAGACAAACACATTTTCTGTATGTTGATGTATATATGGGATTAATTCATGATATAGTAACCTTCCTGGTAAAATGCATCAACTAATCTCTTAAAAGTATGAGTGTGTGTGTGTGTGTGTGTGTGTGTTCCCTGCAAGAAGGTGCTGATTATTCCTATTAGATTCGTGTTGTGTTTCAGGCAGAGTAACAGCAGTGTCATCTGCCAATGTTATTTCATGCTCGGTTGGGTGTGAATCAATTTCATTCCAGGGAGCAATTACTGAAGATTGCAGATTTTTTTCCATCCTTCCAATCATAACATTTGAATCAAATCATTGTGTGCTGCTCAACATACAGTGCCAGACTCAAAACACATCAACTGCTCAGTGCCGTGAACATGCTACGTCTATGACAGGCCGTTTCAGTTTCCCTCAGTTTTAAGCCACAGCAAAATAATCCCCCATGTTTTCTGACCTCTTTTCTCTGAGTCAATAAATACCACTCCTGACCCTGGTGAACTCTGACTCAGAGCGTTTACATTGTTGGGCCACCATAGTCAAACAATATGCTGGATGGATGGGAGATAAAGCCTTACACATTCTCCCATTACTCACATAAAGAATGCTGGCCCCTCTGCGATGGACAGAAAGCCTGGATTCCAGGGGCCTAGTTGAGCCAACACTGACAGTTATTTCTGGCCTCAGAGCTGGAATGAGGCAGACTGAAAGAAGGGCAGTCTGCACAAGGAGCCATGCTTCAACAGTTAAAAAGGCTGATCAGTTTGAGGTTGTGCAGCTCTCACTAACGTGGAAGCTGTCATTCAAGTCCAGCTACCTCTAACTGGAGGACAGGTTCCATCCATGGATCGCTGAACAAGACAGACAGGCCCTTTTCAATTAGAACTGGCTGCAATGTATCCGCCCCATCTTTCACAGGCTTTTAGTTAGACATAGACGACTATACTGGGAAGGCTTCAAATAAAGATCATTATAATTAAACTGACAAAGCTTCCAGGACACAGAAGTATTAAATTAGTTCTTAAATTTATTCTGAAATAATATGTCCACTTGGTTGCTGATTGATAGAAATTAAAGTGGTACTTTTTAAAGTGTACTACAGTAGGTAATATACTTTCACTTTTTCTATTTTTTCTTTTTTTTTCTAATCTACTTTTTAAATAACAGATTTATAAGATAAAATACTATATTCATAACTGAGAGTTCTTCAAGATTAATGTGCACGTTTTTAATTACTGCATGTAATACCTAAATTATGGAAAAGTAATAACTTACCGGGTTATCTTTAGCAGCAGCAACTACAATCAAATACTCAAGTATAACTTGGGGTTTTCATCTCTGACCTCACTGTGGTGAAAATTGGGCACTATCATCTTTGCAGAAATACTTACTTACAGCCATGTTTGAGGCTATGCGGGCATGAACTGCACTTCTCAGCATTACAGTGGGGTTTGGGTCTGGACTTTGACTAAGCTGCTATACATTCTTTAGTGGTTGACTTAGTTTTATGGTTGGGATCATTTTTCTTGCTGTTCTTATTTTGGTTTATCACAAATACAGATGAACTGACAATCACCTTTACTTTTATGTCGTAGAAACAAACGTGTTTTCCTCAGTTATAGGAGGCAACTAGTTGTGATGCCATGACTAGAGACCATAGAAGGTGCGACATGCAAAATGGTGGGAACACAGAGCAAGCAGGTCTCAAAGTTTGCTTAACCCCAAGATAAGTGATTGAAGACTACCAATCTGATAACAATGAAAGGGTAGTAAATATGTTGGACAGCTGGAGTTTCCCAGCTTTCTGGTTTCCTCTTATAGTCCAAGTTCCTAGTCACTTTCTACATCAGCAAAATATCCCTATTTTAAGTTCAGTGTACATTTATTTAACAAAAACACACACTACATGCAGTTTTTATGTGGGCATGAACTACACTCTAGATTACATATATTTATGTACATACTGACATAATTACATAAATATAGTAGTAAGATTATAGTAGGTACATCTGGCACTGTATTTGTTGAGAGATGATGAGATAAGCTGAAAACTGTCATTAACCTTGATGATATCAAAGCTTTTCTTGTTAAGAAACATTTCCTTATGATCCTTATGATAGGTCTGGTGTTTACTGAAGTAATGTTATCAGCAGTTCTACAACCAATATATAGTGCAGACTGATAAAGTTATTGTAATCAGCCATGCAGTGTCTAGATATGCCTAGTTTTAACAGCTATCCAAATGTTTTGTTCTCTGTAAATGCCCTAAGAAAACAATGATAGCCCCCCTGTGCATGCAGTGTTAAGACAGTATTTCTCCCTATAGGCCCCACATCCCTGCAGAGGTGGCCAGTAGACTAAAGGTCACCAGCTAATGAGCCTGGCTACAGTAAAGACACAGTAACAGCTTGAACTTTTGCAGAACCTTCAAAAAATGAATTCAAACATTGTGAACAAGAACATCCATATTATTCAGCCACAATGAATGAAGTGACCTTTTTTCCTAGGGTGCATTTCTGGAAATTTCATTTAGTTTGTTTATATATTTGCAGGCAGCTTAGTGAAATTAGTACAGTTTCATTGGAACAGCAATACTTGCATGAAGCCTGTATCGTTTTTCTAACAAGTCCATACTGAGGTATGACATTATATGTCAGCCATAAGGGAACGACTATTCTAAAAAATCTGATTGGAATCTGCGGAGTACAAATTGCTTTGTAACTCATTCCAGGATAATGTATTTCAGTCGCCTACTTTTTCTTTTCTTCTGGTATTTTTGTTGATTTCGGAATAATGTGCTACTGGTGAAACATTTTAGTCAACTTTACGCCTGTGAAAATGGTCATTGTAAGCGATGGTGTGATTAAACAAAGCTGGTAGTAATCATGTCTGGTTCAGCCGCAACCCGTTATCAGTGCAGTTTGTCAGGTGTTTTTTTGTACTTAGTAACTAAGGGGGTGTACACTTTTTCCCACAGCCGCAGTTTATCCATACATAATTCAAAACTTTTGTTTTCTCTTGTTGCCTTTGTTTTAGATTGTAGATGATCTGGCACGCTACTTAATGTCGCACATTTTGTTTAATTCCTAATGAACACATGCTTATATTGTTGCCATCGAATGTTTTGTATTAGCGTGCAGTCAGATAGGGTTAAATTTTACAGGCGACATTGTTATAGATAAAATGTCTGCCATGAAATGTTTTCTGAAATTGAGCGAGGAGCCAATAATTGCATCTCCCCCTTCCAGAAAGATTATCTGTTTTAGCATCATGTCTTTCCTTTGTCACAGAGGAACACCTGGGAGAGAGTGTGAGCACAGCATACACAGATTTCCGCCTTTCATGCCTTGTGAACTACTCATCCCTTTCCTGTCCATATCACACAGATAGCCGACTGCTTTCGACAAGGCTGCAATCATCGAGCCCTGATTTTTCACTCAGATCTCCACAATATCAAATTGACAAAAGGAGAAGAAGCTATTTCTGAAAGAGGCACAAGAGCATAAAAAGCCCCACAAATAGAAGAAGAATCGATAGAGATTCTCTTTTTGCAACATTGGGGATGTGCGATGTGGTGTATTGTATGGTACATCAACCTTCCACCCACACTTTGCAGATCTAAACAGACACTTCGCTTGTTGTTCGTTGTGTTGCCACAGCAATATTTCTATTTATCCTGTGAGACAGCTATACAAATAGATGAAGTGCAACAACATGACATTTTCTGTACTTCAATTACTTTGCAGGGCTGGGCCACGTGGGTTAAAAGCCAACAAACCATAACTTTCCCTGACATTTCCTCCCCCCACAGTGACCGTTGATGGATTCTCCCTGACAAAGCATTCATTATCGCAGAGAACAGAGAGTGCACTAAAATCTCTTCTCTTTTCTTCTCCCCTCCATCCTCTGCCTCTCTGTCCAAATCGAGATGAACTCAGCTGCAGAAGGAGAATGGGCTCCACACGCACACACCGTCTGAAGGAAAAAGCGTTGAATCGCTGCAGGATATTCACTGGCAATCAAAAAGTATATCCTTATTGCAAGGCAGCCATTATGGTGCAGTGGGCAGAGGGGCATATCAAATGGAAACAACTGTTCTGTGCCAGCTCAGATTTGATCCTGCTACAATGAAAAGCCTTCTATGGAAATGAGCTACGATGGGATGCCATTGAAGATTAGCTCCCTTTTATCATTTATCTCAGAGTTCAGTGCACTGAAGCTCAGTGGTCCAAGATGCATCAAGTCACCATACGTGACAGGCAGTGCCCCAACCCCACCGCCCCACCCCCCATAAGCCCTCTGGAAGGGTGTAGCTAAGATGTACTATTCAGACAGCTCAATCGGTGAAACAGTTGAGCATGCATATGCAGAGATTGAATTTGAAGTCTGGCTCAAAAATAAACCTGTGCTCCTTGTTTTACTTTCTTTCCTTTTTTTTGTTTAATGTGATCGCATAGTAGTCAAACATGCGTAAGGGAGCAATTTACATGCCAGAGTTAATGTCTTAATCACATCTCTTTTGGATGGATGCAAACAAACATACACAAACACACACACACACACACAAATACGCACACATTTTATTCACCTACAGGCAGGGGACTGATTGTCTGATAGCATTAGCATTCCTGTCCAAGTCTGGTAGAAGCAACACAGGAATCAGGCTCACTTCAAGAGGTGCACATCGCAGACAGAAACACATCCATTCACTGTGGACAGGGTAATAAATAAAAGAGTAACCCTGTGGCAGTAACAAGCCTATAAAGTATAGCTATGTTTTACAAGTGAATCAGACGGATGGGCAAGAAAGATGGTTGTCTCGCGATAGTCAGGTATTTTATAAGGCTGAGAGTAGTGTGTGACTGTGCAATACTGCACTCTGCTGCAGATTGACTCTGCTTCATCATGATATGAAAATCTCACTGTCACAGCTTGAGTTATCATGTTTACACTGCAGAGATGACACGCTTCTCAGGTGATGTGCTTTTTTCGTAAGATATGAGCTGGATTAGAAATGCATCCAAACATCTTGACACAAAAACTCTCTTTTAGAGTTTAAAAGCTTCAAAGCACTTTAATTATAAACTTTAATCTGAGAACAAAACTAATTAATAGATCAGTGATGTAGTACATTAATTTATGGCTATAAAGTACTAAAGAATATTTTGTATATATCAATTTCCCAATCCTTATGATTTGATTTGAGTTGGAAAATTCATCAACTCTTAATAGGGCAAAGTTTTGTTGTCATATAAAGAATTGCTTGAATGGCAGTAGTGGTCAAAATATGGCACTTCTGGCATCTAAGATGTATTGATCTCCTGTTTTGCAGTTTGGACAGATTGACCCAATGATCCCGTTCTGAGTAGATTATAAAAAAGTGAAATAACACATAACATGTTGTAATCTGACTGTATGACAAAATCATTTTTCTTTCATTTTTTCTCTTCTAGACACAATTTCTGGTGTTTTGTTTCAAAAACAGCTTTCAGTGATGGCACTCAGCGTGTGCCGGAGGTTCTAGTCATGCAGGATGACCTGAAACTGGAAAAATCAACCTTTTAAAATACTAATATGAAAGTAAAAAAGTCTATTTATTCCTGAAAAAGTATTGGAATTATTAATTTTGATATTATGTTGTAAATCTTTTTGTCCTTTTAAATATTACAGTATGGATACTTTACATGCTCTCCAGTGTTCTTATTACCACACTAGACATTGCAACCAGAACACAACTATATCACAAGTGGACAAAAGATAGAGAAATTGCTCTGAGGCTCCAGTCTGGCTGTCATGCCACATTCACGCCTGGTAGACACACCACTGCTCGGTAACTGACTCTATGTCAGCTCCAACATATGCACATCAAATTGTGGATCAAAACGCTGGTGGACATAGCATCTGTTTCACAAGAACTAAAAGCCAACCAATCAAAGCAAGCTAACTCTGCTGCCTCAATTACTGGGATCGCCTGAGCAGCCAAAACACTGGCCTCATCATGTGAGCGTTAGCCCTACTCCTGTCCGCCGAGACTGCAATCAGCAGCACACAACACAAATATAAACACATTAGCTTTAATTAGATTGTGGCCAGCACTTTGACTCCATCAAATCTAATACATGTTATGCTGGATGTAATCCAGCTGGTTGCTATGGTATTGTTGCTGTTGCAGACTATGGGGGCTGGGCCAATGCGTGCTGCTGTGGAAACAGATCTTTTTGACTGGAGATTTAGATGGGAGAATGTAAGTCTGGTTAATATGAATGCGTGTGCAGCTCATGCTCAAAAAATGTATACGGTTTTTCTGTAGGTTTGCATACAAGAGGGGAGTTTGTGCGAGTTTGTTAAAAGTGGTTTGGGCATAGCTGTTTGTGTAAATCCATACCGCACACACACGGGTCTGTACAACCATAAACCATCTAACATATGCTCTGTAGAAGTTCACTTTGGATGGAAAACGAATTGGGGCAAAAGGCAGGTCTGTCCATGAAACGATCCAAGAGGATAATGTGGAGCACGTTTGTGTTGGCTGCACAGATGACCCTGGGGGCCTTGAGAAGGCTGGCGATCTGTTTGCGTCCTGACTGTTATTGTCTTGTCTGTTTACTGGCTGCTGGAATGCAAGATGCTATACAGCTATGCATTCCAGCATTTGGAAGAAGTGCAGTCATACACATTGAAATGTATGCACAGTTGTAAACACATGGCATTTGACTGGTGGACTTGTGGTCGTTTGTATACAGAGTCGAAGCTTTGATGCAAAACAGCTCAGGTCTGCAGTTCATCAGATTGAAAAGCAGTGGTTACAAACAGAGTACACACAAGCACACATGCTAAAATTATAACCAAACACAAGTGTAGATAGAAATATAACTTTGCAAACATCAATACACAAATATGCATGCACATTTGTACAGGGTGAATTATATGTGTAGACACAGTGATGTACTGATTGCTTTTTTAATGCCATTAAAAATTCAAAACTCAAAGATAATTAGGAACATCACATGAGGCATAGAAAACCATAAAATTTTCATCATTCAGATGCTTAAGTGAATGAAGTGGTTTGTCCTTAAATAATGTGTTATCATAATGGTTCGTTAGATAGGATTTCCTCAGTCTATTTTCAAATGTGTCCATTGTCATAAATACGTCATGGGTATTGTCATTGCACCAACTCACCATCATCAGTAAGAACTCATTGTTGGCATACTGCCCCGCCTATATTCTACATTTCCTAGTTTTACCTTTACCACATGACACTGGTCAGAGTCTGACAGCTCCAGAGACATCACCGCTGCCATAGACCAGAGTCTCTTCAGCTCCCTCAGACAAGTCCTGCAGACATTTCAGTCCTTTCTCTTTAAATTTATTAAGACACCTAGGGGGCTGGCCCATCCACAGCCTTGCTTCTTATCCATTATGACCTCAAGGAAACCCCTCAGGTTCAGCTGTCACTCCTACTGTCTGTTTTACAATGGCATCCCTATTGCCATATTGTCATTTTGTTTACATGGTGATCTATAAATCAGAACATCTAAATAATCCTAACATGTACTTTCCATGACAAAGAGAGGTAAAAAAAAAAAAAAAAAAGCAGGAAGACTTGAGGAGTATTATTCCAACCTTAAAATGTTAAAGGAAGCATCTTATGTTTCTTAAAAGATAACATTTTGCCTAGTATAAGTGTTATGTTTCACACAGCAGTTATTATATCTGAGGAAGAAGATGCCATTGCTGATGGTGCTATTCAAAATACTAAACTCTTATGCGGTCCTTTGATAATTAAAGACATTGGAAAAAAAGTAAATAAAAAATGCGTGGAATTTGAAAAAATAGTAATTTCTTTGCCTTAATTACTTTGAATAAAATAAACAGAGGAATTGAATAAATGAATAAACATATATAGCTCCTGAAAGTTATGGGAATCTGCTTCCTTCATAAAGAACTGTTATGTTTCTGTCAAAATCACCCAAGAAAAATGTTTATTATAATATTAGATTTATTATACAGCAGGAATGTCATTCAGACATTGTGTTTTTTTTCAGCTTCAGATCATCAAACTGTGACCTAATCTGCCACTTATACTTTGACAGGATGCGTATTTTCACAACAGCAGTTGTATTCCTGAAAACTATTAATAATTCCTTGAATAAGACTGTGTTATGGCCAAAAGTTGCTTGTTTTTGATTGGCTGGGATGACCACTGATACTGTAAACCCAAATATTTCAAATACAGTTAAGTGCATCTATTGATGTGTAACGGGTTGGTTACATAACAAGGCTTATATAACCAGCTTGTCATACACTATACTGATCAACATTGTTGGTCAGTCAAATTAAAGGTAAACTGTTTTCCCACTCAGAGTGCTGGACACACTTGGAGAAAATAAAGTGCCATGTTCATAAATTGCATTAGAGATGACATTAGGTGGTGGGGATGGACAGCAGTTACATAAATTACATAACTCTTCCAGCAAAACCCTGGCATCCAGAGTTCTGTTTGTGGTTTGGTTTATTCAGCAGAAGCATTTTGTTGAGAACATGCAAAAACTGTGAAAATAAACAAGCTGGAGCTCACTGTGGATTATTTCCATTCATTTAAACCAGACCTTGATCGTTCCCCACCCCTTACAAGGAGTTTTACTTACAAAATGTAATAATTAGAGAGCAACAACACAGTTCATGACATATTTGCCTTATAGTTAATAGTTTTGGTAACACAAAGACAGTTATTTTTATATTAAGATAAGTTCCTTGCAGCCTCTCCACAGGATGCAATGTGAAACTTGAAGGTTAATAGTTTTGATTATCTGTTAAGACAAACAATATAAGCTGTTTATAGGCTATTTACAATATGGTGCAAAAGTCTTGAGGCACCTTATTTCTTAATAGTTTGCTTCCAATGAGCCAAATGTTCTATATACTTTTCAAAATGGTCTCAAAAATAGTAATAAAAGTCCAGTCCCTGTACCTGACACATAACACCATTTGAGAAACATAAAAAAGTATTTTTGCACCTGCTATTACCCTGAAATCTAGAATATATGGCGTATAATATGGAACCAGCTGTCTGTTTTATCTTTTCCTCTCCCAATATGCACCATGACCAATGTGACATTTGCAAATCCATTTCTGGACCTCCAGTAGAGCCTATGTTTTTACCTAGTGTGGACTAGTTACATCCAAATTGCATTTGTCTAGAACGACGACCCAGAAAAACCAAGGTGCTGCTAAGGCATGCCATCAAGTACGGCAACCTTGTCTCAAATATCCCACTTTGTCTAAGTATCAGCCGGGCAGGAGGTTTAGCTGTGCACCTACTAAAGCTACGAAATCTAGCACATCTGGTGTGTAATATGCCCAATAAAAAGTGTAAAACAAAGGAAGTGGCAGAAGGGTAGGATAGAATAGTATCTGAAAGCCATTGTTTTACGAAATAGAAAAAATCCAGCAAAGACCTGACACAGGACATGAAAGGTGCATCGGACCCAATACTCACAGAAGGGTCTCAGTGTAAAGTTGCTGTCAAGAAGCCAGAGAAACAGTTAGAAAAGGCTGATGTATTATAGGTGCCAAATTACACAAAAACTGGACAAAAAATTAGTGGCAACATGTCTAATGTAGTGATGAATCCAATTTTGAGATTTTTGGTTCAGATCTTCATCAATACATACAAAGGAGGTCAGTAGAGAGGTACAACAGTAAGTGCTACAGTCATTTCTAAAATCTGGTGAAGGCTCTATGAAATAATGAACTATAAATTATAATATGAACACAGAAAACTGCTAACAGATTTTGACCCACCAAGGGAGATAAAAAAGAAGAGCTTTAGAATGTCCTTCAAGAAGCCTGGTGAGCTATTTCTGAACACTACTTAAAGAAATTACAAGAAAATTGGCCTAAAAGAGTTCAGGCTGTGTTAAAGAATAAAAGTGATCCAATGCGTTATATACTGCATTTCCATGTCTGTCCACACATGTTCCAAAAAACGCTGCACCTGTTTTCCATTTTCCTACCAAAATATAAAGAAATGAGGGTTGGCTCAAGAATTTGTACACTAACATATACTAGATTCAGAATGTAGATGTACTGTACGTGTGATATTGATATTGTTTATGCTGTGTATATTCCTCTATTCCACTTTTATAGAAAAAACTCCATAGGTTAATTCTTACTTTGTTGTCTGTCTTACTGTGGTTCTTTATATTACCACAGCTTCTTGGCTATGAAGGGAAATACTTGAGATGGGGGTTTTTTTTCAGTGTGGAGTGAACCCAAAGAGAAACCCTACAAATGACACAGCCGCAGCCTCAGCAGATCTCTGGCCAATGGATACAATCTGTGACGCGCAGAGCTTTTGCTGGTGTAATGTGCAAACATTACTGTTTGAGCTGATCTGGCTTTAGCCTGCACTAGTCTCTCTGCCTCTCCAAACTTGGAGAGCAGCACCCAAAGCTGTGTGCAGTTACACGTCTCTAATCCTGTAATTACTGGCCCATCAGCGCCTAGTAAAACCATAATTGGAACCAGCTGTCTATTTGTTTTGTCTTTTCCTCTCCCAGTATGCACCATGACCAATCTGACATTTGTAAATGCATCTCTGGACCTCCAGTAGAGCCTATGTTTTTACCAAGTGTGGACCAGTTAGGTCCAAATTGCATTTGTCTAGAACGACAAGCCAGAAAAAAGAAGGTGCTGCTAAGGCATGCCATCAAGTACAGCAACCTTGTCTCAAATATCCCACGATTCCACTAAGTACCACCAAGGCAGGAGGTTATATATATATATATATATATATATATATATATATATATATATATATATATATATATATATAGGGGTGCAACGATACACAAAATTCACGGTTCGGTTCGGTTCGATACTTTGGTGTCACGGTTCGATATTTTTTCGATACAAAAAAATGTTCATGCATTTTTAATTTGTCATTTATTAAAATTATAAATATATATTTTAACTCAAAAGTACAGTTTTTAAATTTAACCCTAACCCTTGTGCGTGTTTTTTATTTTGACAGCGAATGCGCACCTGCGGACCACTTATGTGCAGCCCTGGTTATTTAGCTCATCATATTGCAGCCACAGAAATTCTTTTGTCCATGAAACCATAAAGCTGCACTTTCTTTTTGCCTTATAGTCTGATTTGTCATAACTTCTCCGTTTTGTGGTAAGCTTTTCTTTGGCTGTCACTTCTTCACCCTGACCTGTCTTATTTGGCTCAGCAGAACTAAAATATATATCTGTCTGTGAAGGTTCTCAGTCATCCAGGTCATCGTAGTCAAATATAAACCTCTCACATGTTTAAGCTTGCTGCGGGAGATTTCACTTGTCATGTTTGCATAGTAAGCTAACGATTAATAAGACGATGTCAGAGGAATTGGTGCACAAATTATCATCACTCACAGATCAGTGCTGTCGCTCTCTATACACAGTTCGCACGATTGCAAAGTGAAAGCAAAAAAACAAGCGCAAATTCAAACGCGACTTCAATATGTCACATATTGACAGTGGCTCACCGATGCCAATGACATAATTACCCAGCTACATTTCTGAAAGAATGCAAAAGCATTGACATATATTTTTCCTACAATAGCCCGACGGGCAGGGCAGAGATAGATTTTGGTAGCCGGACTGAAAAAATCGCTAGCTCCGGGACGTCGGGCTAGCGATATTGCGAGCCCTGTATCTGATTGAGGAATCACTCATCTTTGGAAAAGAGAGTTTATTACAGAGAAATGGCTCTTTCCAAAATAAAAGCTATACTATCCGCTTCTTCTGGGCTATATTCTCAGCAGCATAAGGAGAATCATGTGCTAACAGCTGTCTAAATGACTCGGCTAAAGTTAGTAGCATGCTTGCTTTTTTTTGTCTGCTTCCACTTGTCTTTGCACTAGGATGATGTCGGCGTAAATGTGCAGTCATATTTGTTGTGTTCCCACTAGTGCTTTCAGGTTAATCTCGTTGAAATGACCTTAACGCCACAACATGGCAAATCTCCGTTAACGAGCTACCGCCGATTGCTCCGTGCATGGGGCTAGATGGCCAACACATTAACGAGCTAACTGCGCTAGCACACTAGTTCACACCAATGTAATTGAGCATTGCATGGCACATCCAACATACTGTTTTACTTTAGTCCATGACTCGCTTACCTTCAGGGTCATACTTCACATGAAAACCAAAATAATTCCAAATGCCAGAACTGAATGAGGGTGGGGGAGGTGCCCTGCGCTCTTCCTTCTGACTATGCTGTCTGTGTTGAGCGCTCAGTGGATCTCCGCTGGACAGTGCAGCCTAGGCGGAGTAGTCGAACACAGATTCACTGAGCGCTCAACACAGACAGCATCGTCAGAAGGAAAATTGATAAAATAAATTACAAATGTTGTATTGTTCGATACATATGCGTACCGAACCGAAAGCACTGTATCGAACGGTTCAATATCGATACGAATATCGTTGCACCCCTAATATATATATATTAGGGGTGCAAGATGCTAGCAGGCAAGGCATACATGGAACGCCATAACCAAGTGGCCGGCATAGTGTACAGGAACATCTGTGCCGAGTATAACCTGGAAGTCCCGAGGTCAAAATGGGAGATGCCCCCAAGGGTGGTGGAGAATGACCGAGCTAAGATCCTGTGGGACTTCCAGATACAGACGGACAAAATGGTGGTGGCTAACCAACCGGACATAGTGGTGGTAGACAAACAGAAGAAGATGGCCGTAGTGATCGATGTAGCGGTTCCGAATGACAGCAATATCAGGAAGAAGGAACACGAGAAGCTGGAGAAATACCAAGGGCTCAGAGAAGAGCTCGAGAGGATGTGGAGGGTGAAGGTAACGGTGGTCCCCGTGGTAATCGGAGCACTAGGTGCGGTGACTCCCAAGCTAGGCGAGTGGCTCCAGCAGATCCCAGGAACAACATCGGAGATCTCTGTCCAGAAGAGCGCAGTCCTGGGAACAGCTAAGATACTGCGCAGGACCCTCAAGCTCCCAGGCCTCTGGTAGAGGACCCGAGCTTGAAGGATAAACCGCCCGCAGGGGCGTGCTGGGTGTTTTTTTTTTTTTTATATAAAGGATACTCAAACATAAACTGACAGGCAACCAGAAGATAAGGCCGAATGAGACAGTTGTATTTATGTAAGCATTTCCCAGAAGCAGCTGTGTTCTTGAAAAAAATAAACACCTTGGTTCAAGAAATGTTTTCTGCTTTCATAATAGGTTATTTCAACCCTGTTGACCTACAGAAGCAAAAATCTAAATAACTCTGTAAAATAACTCTGTACTGACAATAAAAACATAACTGTGAAAACACGGACAAATCTTCGTAGTTTCATCAGTTGACACGTTAGCTACGTAGACTGACACCACCCAGTTATATGCACATGCATATGGTTACTATTGCTAGAATGCACTATAATAATTTGAGTACAAGTGAGGCAATAAGAACTTGGGCATTTCCTCTAATCTGTCATTCATTTGATAACTGCTGCTGCATATGCCCTTAGTTTTATTTGCTTGGCTAATATTTAAAGGCGCTCTGTGGTGTTTCCTTGTACTGTAAAAGTACAAAAGTTAAAGTGCAAAGCATTGCAGAAGGAACACCTCCAACTCTGAAAATTGGAGAATGGCAAAAGCAGACTCTTTTATAAACCTCTGCTGCTGTTGTGTGTGTCAAGCACAGAAAAAAAGAAAAAAAAGAAAAAACATTTCTATCTGCAAACATTATTCATTGGGTGAATAAAAACAAACTGATACAAGTTTATTTTCTCACAAATAGTAAGCCTTATACACAAGTTTTAAAAAAAAATCAAAGCACATACTTGATATTTTGGTGCTCATTCCCTGTGCATAGATAAGTGTTTACTACTCCAGAGAAGATGTTCCTCACAGCTATTCTAACCTTCATTTTCATTCAATTTTCCTGGTGAAGGTCATTGTTTGCTTTCCCCCCCTCTGTATACATTACATTTCACAGTCTATTGCTTCATTCTCATCTAATGACTTGCAGGCTCCACTGTCTGATTTGCCAAAAATGAAAGTAGTCATGACAGACTAAATGACTTCAATTCTACTCGGGAGTAGAACTACATACCCTCAATGAAAACCACGCACTTGATAAATAGTGAATAGAGAAGCAGACAGAGCTATCAAGAAGTACAGTCATGATGCAATAAAGCTGAACCACAAAAAAGACACGATTAAAGTTGTTTATGCAATACAAAAAAGGAAATGGTTATTTTATTTTGAATTGTGCTTTTAAAAAATTGCATTTCGTCAGACTCTGCGTGATTATAAAAGCCGCCTGTGCGATGTTGTCTTTTAATAGTGCAACTGTTTTGTATTTGTGAATTTCATTTGGAACAAACATAAGGCACGAAACAATTCAGCTTGGACATATTTATTAGAGTTTATTCCTGATGATTAGAACTACTTTAATGGATGTAAGAGGATAACCTGCTATCTAAAATAAATGAATGAACCAAACTGTATTCCAAAGAGTTTGGATGACCTTAGCAATTATTGACACCACTTGATATGCTGTGTAACACTGATGTCTGATAATAGTACTGCTTATCTATGTTATCTCAAATTAGATAATAACCTTAGCATATAGAGTTTACAGATTTTGTTCATAGTGTTCAATAGAGTACCTTAAGCCAGCATCGCCTTTGGGCTCAAATTTAAAATGCTACAAATGCTGTAACAACACAGGATAATTTAATAGGTTTCTGACTGCCAGTCCCCAGGAGCCAACACGAGACAGGAGGGGGAAAAGCAGCTATTCTAATGTGCGCTTGGCTCTCTCTTCCTTGCAACTAGCTCTGATAGGAATGATGGTTTTTATATGTATCTCTTTCTGAGTGGAGGCAGATGTTCCGCATTCTCCAGCAGTGCTCCGTTCCAGGGGGAAATCAGGGAAAACTACGCACTATAAAATTAAACCACTGACACTTCACCGGCCCTGAAACCAAACAGGGCCTGCAGCATCGGCAAGCTGGAGCGAATCCATCATTTCTCATTTTTAGAGGGTTCCATCTGCGCTTACTTTCATTAACACTAGCTATATCTGCAGTGAGTTGCTTTATAAAAGATAAACACTGCGATACTTATTCGTCAGGTCCCATTGTGTCCTGCATGAAAAAATTTAGGAACACCACATATAAACAGGTACAAAAGCTAACATTATCTGATTTTATTATGTGCAAAACATCAGTAATTATTTACATCATTGTGTGCCACAGTGAGATTGACTCTGTCCTAACAAAGAGACAGCCTGTTCAAAATATGTGTTTCAGTCTGAATAAGATATTTTTGGCTCAGGATGGTACAGATGGTAGGGCTGATTTCCTGGATGAGTCATTAGAGCTTTATTGTTAAGTCCATTTTCCAGAAATGATTTGTTGCTTTTTCAAACTAGGAACTAAAAATCTACTAGTTAGCAAATGCACTTGAATACTGCACACACACTGGTGTGCAAATGTTTTTGCCCATAAATGTAAATTGGGGATGCTTTTAAAAATGATGGCGTGAATTGTTTTTAATCAGGATTGATTCAGTATAAAGCGGTAAACAAGGGACAAAAGTCTCACGCGTGCGGTTTTTTAAAGTAGCTGGCAGGTAGATTGTTGTAAACACCTAACATCTGCTTTACAGAAAAGAAATAGAAGTCAAAAAGCTGACATGGTAAAACAGTTTTGGTGGACGCAAATTTGTGAGTTCTTTGATTATTGGAGGGGCTACAGTTAGAAATTCACTGATATTAAGAGATTTCCTTTCTATAGAAATGACTACAACCTCCCATAAATAATGTTGTGTTAAATATGGTTCTCCAGACTGTGGGCTGGTTCTCATAAATATAGTAAAGGGGAACTGTTCTGTTGATTGAGGCTGTTTCAGATACTTGTGCCTCTTTATCTAAACTTAGTCTGATTTGATAATGTTGATAACAGATAATAGATCATGACCACATTATCGGAGAACTCCATGTTCTTCTTGTGGCTAAACTGTCTAGTACAAAATGACTCACAGTATGTTTTTGGTCATTACCATGCTGCAGAAGAAATCTTACACATGCAGTTTTTCATGTATATTTGTTACTGTTGCTCTGTTTAGTAAAATGTTTATTCATACTGCATGAGAATAAAAATAATAATAAAATGAAAGTGAAAGCAAAATGTAATTGGAAAGAAAGGATAAACATTGGATGCTTAGAACAAAATCAAAAGATGCTGTAGCCTGTAGCTTGATGCACTCTACAGTATCTCTGCATGTTCCATTTGAAGTCAAGAGTTCAGAGAATTTTCAAACCCTGATTTAACAGTCCAGGAGGGCGCCAGCATGCACAAAGATTAGTAAAACTGCACTGCTACTTTTATGTATTTGTGATTTGCTCCACTGGCCAGACTCTGTATATGAATGTGTTGCAGCAGTGTTATAAAGTGCAAGAAAACAAGCACTGAGCTGCATTGGTAGTGATGCGTGAATGGCTCTACCTCCTAAGGAGCAAAACAAATGCTGTTTTTCTTTGTTTTTTCCACTTTATGACAAAAACACAACTCAACTCACAAGTGACATCACTCCCAGCTCCAACATCCCACTTCTGCAGTATGGAATTCAGCACCTGACCAGTTCGATCTCCCTAAGCTTAATTGATGGCGTTAATAAAATGTGTAAAATCAGTGTATTTACTTTCCAACACAGATTTAGTATAAGATCCTCATACAGCCCATTTTAATTATAGTAACTCTATTAATTTCTTTCTATTTTTTTGAGTGAGTCCATTGTAACTATTTAGCCTTTAAAGTTGCCTCCACTAGTAGCCAATGACACCCAGTTGAACCTGGATAAGAGGATTAGGCCTCAAGCATTATGGAAATGGTAAAGATCAAAAGAGAACCAGCAATGGTCAGGCTGTTCATGCAGGTAGACTGGTGGAACAAAGCCTTCTTAATTACCCTTTTAATTGCCCCTTTAACAGCATGAATTAGCATTTTAATGATGGGTGTGTAATTAGGGTGGAAAAGGCTACAAGAGCTGCAGGCTGCTAATAATGCCTCTCAGCTCAGAGATCACAGCAACAGGAGACAAGAGCAGCTGCACCTGAGTGCCAACACACACTGCATCACACAGCAAACAATGAACAGATGCTACATACAAACACCCACACACACACACACACACATATTAGAGCTTTCTGCACACACAGATATATGGATTCATATATACAAAAGTTTAGCAGTCACTGGGGTGAACAATTAATGGACATCCAGAAATGAAGAGAACTCAGTAACAAACATTTTCTCACACACGACTGCTTGCCAACTCTACAAACGCCTGATTAAATCATTAAACTGATCATTAAAATAATTACACATCATCAGTCACTACCCTAAACCTGGCAGTTTCTTGTTTGTGTTACATTGTAGTTCTATATTGGGAGCAATGATCATGTTATCTACAACATACAATAACAGACGCACTTGCAAACAGACCACTTAAATACACAGACTCATACGCGCACATTTCGAGCACGTAGCCTATCAGTGCACGACTTACAGAGGATAGCTTTGAGGACCTTGGCAATTACACTATTAACTACAACCTCCCGAGCTTCCCCACTCTCATGTTGAGATGGAAACGATGGTAAAGGATGAGAGTAGTTTTGCTAAAGGCTTTCCAGCTAATTAAAAGACTAACGTTGCTTCCAAATGACCATTAGGATGCATTTGGCTTGTATGCAAAAAAGGCAGAGATGTACATCTCATCGTAACATCGAAACGCAAGTTGAAAGCAGGCACCATCAAACTTGCCAGTGTGTGTATGCGTGTGTGTGTGTGTGTGTATTATTTGTTTCAACAGAAACCTTTACCTGTGTTTACACGCAATGCAAATTGTTCAGCAATCTAATTTATTTACATATGAACAATAACTTAAATCTGCCTGTAGGAGACACAATGCAGGCAGTAATTATGTGACATAATGACGATGTTTGAAAAACAACAGCAGCCACATATCTGATTATACTCTAGGAAGAATATCTGCAGTGCAATAATGGAGGTAGCTACCTAGAAGCTCATTGTAAATTCAAAGTATTCTTTTTCTTTTCCACATAATGAAATATAAATGCGCTCCCTCTTATTGACCCTAGATTTGTATTTTATGAGAATCTTTGCTGCTAGTATTTACATTTAGACACTAATACCATGTTTGTTTGCTTGCAGCTTTTTATTATGTGAAACTTGTAATCAGCCGCAGTCTGAAACCTGCCATTCTTTTCACTTGTCTTATTTGATTGCAGCGTCTTTTTACAAGCAAGTAAGTTTTATTTAGCACTGCAATAGGATTATTTAACCAGCACTTTGGTCTATCATGACCATCTTTGTGTAGTTTTGTTTCTGAGGAAGAGAGAAGGGGTTATTATGCTCTGGACGTTTGTCCTAATTATTTTTCCCACAGATGAGGTTGCATTCCTCATGACCCAATCACGGAGAGGGGATAGCTTGTTATTAACGATCTGAAGACAAACAAACATGCTGACTAAATGGCATCCATTCAAAATAACCTTTTTCTTTTTTTTTCTTTTTTATTTGGCTGTCCTCGCAATGATAAAATTCAAACAAACAAATGTAGAAACACAGCGAGCAAAACAAATAAGAGAATAATCTTAATATTTTTAGCATGAGACTTTCAGCTTTGGAACAATGGAACAGATTTTTCTCTTTTCCCTTGAGGCATGCAGGACTGTGGCATGATGACACAGCGGGCAATAATGCCATTAGCAGACTATTACTGTTATTTGATGTGCATGAAGCAGCCCTTCTACAGATGGTTTAGTAATGTTCAGGGTATTAGGCCTGTTGTCATGGTGAACACAAAGGCTCCAGCAAACTGTCGGGGAAAATTATTGAGATAATAAGCCTTTCTTGTCCTAATGGATTTGTTTCCAGTGATGTTAAATGTTGAACACACATAAGTGTGACAAGCCAAAAACACAAGCCAAACAGACAAATACAAACATTCAGTTGTATTTGCTTTATTATCCTTTTGATATATGGCATACATTAAATATGTAGGATTTCTTAAGTATCCCCATTCCTTTTCTCCCCTTTTGTGGTGCTTGGAAGTCAGTTGCAACGTTAGAACGAGGCCCATTCTGTTAGAAGTCATGTATACTCCACAGACATGTCAGATGATAATGAACATGAGAGCCTGTGAGTGGGGGTCTGTAGTTAAAGACTCAATAGCGGATGGAGTGTTGGATGAATATATTGGCTGTGATATCTGTTTGGTTTTTTTCACAGATATTTGTGGTCAACTTCCTTCAGCTCTGTAAATAACTATCTTGTATGTAAAAGCATATGCTAATGGAAAATGTAGTATGATTTAAATTGTCTTAACCAGCCCATCAAATACTGCTATTAAAGCTGCTGGATTCAGAGATACAAACAAGATGTCCTTTGGTGTCCCTTTATGCAGCGGCTCATGGTCTCACTCCCAACCTTTTACATGTAGCCACTCATTGTTTTCAATTTTAATACATTTGATACTATTAATCGGAACTTTTATATTTTTGATCCAAATCGTGATTTTTTTTAAAAGTAATTTTGTTAAAATGTGGAATGAGTATCCAGCATACATCTTTAGTGACTTTAAAAAACAAGAATTGGGTGCACAAGTTTGAATTTATTTTGAATTTTCTCTAATTCACACAGGATCAAAATGATTGATGTGGGCTGAAATATACAAGCATATAGTATGTATTTTTAAAAAGGTTCCCCACTTTCCCTGCGGGTGGTCTTCAGACCAATTTGTCTTATACTAACTAAGGGGAACTACCAGTTGTAGGTAAATGATTTTGGCCTCGTCAAGCTAAAAGATGTTGCAGAGCCTTTGGCACCAGTTAATAAAAGATTTAGTGAGTATATGTGTTTATTTGAGCCTAAATCTAAACTTTTGATTCTGTGTCGATTAGAGAAAATTCAAAATAAATTCAAACTTGCACCCAATTCTTGTTTCATTGAAGTCATTGTAGATGTATGCTGTACAATCAATCCAGTCTGAGTGAGAAACACATTAAAAACACCAAAATACCATGACATTACTTATGGGCAGGCATTCACACCTCTGATGAGTCATCATACTCTAGATCCTTTTGGGTTCCTGGATGAGTACAATTACAAATCAATGAATTTTTTTTGATTGAGGGTGGCTAACAGCATCGTCAGCATGACCTTGGTTTGTTAAGAAAGGAAAGGCAGTTAGAAAGGCAGTTAAAGTAAACTGGCCTTGTTATCTGAGCTTCTGCAGGCCCTGCTACCATCCTTGCAGTTTACTTTTTGGTACTTTGATTACAAACTCTTTCTGTTTAAGCTAAAATATCCAACCCATAAAAATGAAACAGAATCAATATAGTATGCGGTTAATATTTACCTTCATGAACAACACAAAGCAATAACATGTACAGAATAATCACCAGTGGTATTAAAATCTGTTTAGACAACTCACAAAGCCTATATAGTGACACGCGTTTGCTTTTACACACTTTTTCTTATCAAATTTGATATTTCAGAGAGCTCACTTGTCCACAGTCACAATAGGAAGAGCTGATTCTGCTGAAGGTCACCCTGACATCAGAGCTGAATGAATGACATTTAGAGTACAATTTCCTATTTTTCACCATTTTCTTTGAAAGGAGTTATGCTACGTGAACAGACCATGCATGCGTCCACAGAGCCATACTCGCACACAACCATACAGAAGCCTTTCAGCTGCCGCTAAGCTATTGTATTCTACTACAGTGAGTTACATTAATGACTTGTCCTGTCCCCCGGCCACTTCCTTCCCATCAGATCCCATCAGAATTAAAATATAGACTGATGATTCAAAATGTATTTAAAATTTGAAAATTAATTGATGGTCAAACACTGAAATAGAATATACTCAAAATAAAGTTCTTAGGGAAACACTCTAAAATATTTCTTAAGAGCCTTTGGTTCTCTTCTTAATCCCCAGAAGAATCAAGAAGTACATTAGACATTATTTCAAAAGATTATGTATTATATAAACATTCTCTTTTTGCTTATATAAATTTCCAGAATTATAGCTGGTACTTTTGCTTCTGTTATTAGAAGCTGGTATTTACTTTCTAACCCTGTTGCAAAAGGACATGTCTCTTTGTGCTCCTTTCCAGGATAATCAAGTCATCCTTGTTCACATGCCTCCCTATATCTTTCCCCCAGCACCTTGACCTTTATCTTCAGCTAAATCTTATTTGCCTTCAAGACTTTATAGGGTTTCCCAGTCATTCATAATCTATTTGCAGTGTCCTACAGACTTTTCATTGCTATGACATTTGACAAAAAGCTTAATGGTAAGATATTTCAGTCCCTGTATTTGTTCACCGTTGACTTTTAGTGATTTATTTTGGAAACATTGAGTGCATATGTTGTGAGATGCTTTCCTCGGGTTATGTTTTCCACAGTTTAAGGAAATTTTAGATATATATTTTATCAATCATTTATATTTATGAAGGCAGAGGAAGAAATAAGAAAAAATATTTTTTTAATATGTTACTGTTTACTGTCAAGTTTCAACAGAATGCAACGCACTACATAAAAAAACTGTAGAATTACAATTATTAAGTGTCACAAAATATCGAATATAGTTTATGTACAAAGTATATTTATAATCATGTAAATAATATATAAAAATCTTGGACCTTGAAATTTCTTTCTACACATTTTTTAGGATATTTAGATGCTCATATTTCCAAACTGAAAGTACCCTGGGGAATACCAACACGACTCTGATTTGCTGTCAAATCCACAGAAATAGCTGAATTCTTACCATAAACAGCTTCTAATAAGATCTGGACAATATTATCGACAGCATTTGGAAGTGCTAAATGATATGTGCATTCTAAAGTTTAGTACCATGGATACTGTTTGGTGGTATTATGCACAGTTTCCATTGACAAGAAAAGAAGAGCATAGAGCAGCAGGAATAGGAGAAAAATAGTTCCCAAATAGACATTTCACAGAACTGCAAACAGTGCACACAATGATTCAATGGCTTGTAGAATGACCTTTAACAGCGTTAACTTGA
The DNA here is from genome assembly GCF_963969265.1 of Rhamphochromis sp. 'chilingali'. Taxonomy (NCBI): domain Eukaryota; kingdom Metazoa; phylum Chordata; class Actinopteri; order Cichliformes; family Cichlidae; genus Rhamphochromis; species Rhamphochromis sp. 'chilingali'. The sequence continues at coordinate 33,545,751 of NC_137933.1, read as the reverse complement.
AGTTAATGCTTTCTGTATAAATTTATCAATTTCTTACACTGTTGTGGGTGAATTCAATTGAGGTTTGCAGGGATTTATTTAGGCACAGCTCTGTTGAGGTCAAATACAGCATTTAGTCATTCTGTTGTCGATTTGCTACTGTGCTTGGAATCTCTGTCCTGTTGCATGACCCAAAGTTGACCAATCTTTAGCCGTTGGACAGATGGCCTGACATTTGACTCTACAGTGCTCTGGTGTACAGAAGAGTTCATGGTCGACTCAATGACTGCAAGGTGCCCAGGTCCTTGCAGTCATTGCAGCAAAATAAGCTCAAATCATTACCCTCTCCACCACTGTGCTTGAGAGTTGGTATGAAGGCTTTGTGTTGATATGGTATGTTTGGATTTCACCAAATATTTCCACTTTGGTCTCGTCTGTCCAAAGGCTGTTGTTTTAAAGGTCTTAAGTTTTGTTCAGATGCAATCATTTTATTTTTTTCTCCTGGCAACCATTCTAAACAGGCCATACTTGTTCAGTCTTTTTCTAATTATACTATCATTAACAGTGATATTTAACATACTAGCATGCTAGGTTTTTGTAGTTTCTTTGACCATTGCAACCTTGGGTTAAATTCACTGGGAAGTCCACTCCTGGGAAGATTGGCTGTGCCGAATGGTTTCCGCTCGTGAATAATCTTTCGCACAGTAAAATAATGAACTTTAAATTGTTTGGAAATGGCCTTACAACACTTCCCAGATTGGTGGGGAGCAACAGTTGCTTTTTAAAGATCATTACTGATGTCCGTCCTCCTTGGCATTGTGTTAAAACCCCCCTGACTGCTCCAGACCTACAAACTGCCAAAACGTCTGATATAGAGGTGGTCACACTTACTGATGATCAGTTAATTACGTGCATTTGAGTAACAGCACCTGGCTCCTCTTAATTCCTGTGAAAGAAAATTAGCAAAATGGATGAAGACTGACCTCCAAGATCATGACATAATACTTTACCAGGTTTTGCATCATTTGTCACATAAAGTAGATTTAATGAAAGAAGACAGAAGGAGAGCCCAAATTCAAAGTCTAGTTGCTCTTGCAGGACCCAAAACCTGCAGCGAAAAGAAAACAAAAATGGATGAGAAGAAAATGTTGGACTTTTCTGAAGCTGTTTGTTGTGGAATTCCAATTTAGTTCCACTTTGTTTCTAAATAGTGTGCTCTTCGCTGAGCAGAAGGGTGCCATGGAATTTGAGACAACCATATCTTAGTATTTAAAAAAAAAAAAACAACTGCAGAAAATGTTGTAAATGAACTGTTAATTTAATGTGTCAGCTCTTCAAATATACTCATTTCCCCATTAAAAAACAACAAAAATGTTTTTAAAAATATAAGGTGATGGAAGCAAGTCCATATCCAAATGGAGCTGTTACAGGAATTAAAATTTGCAGGTGTGATAATGTTTGTGTTGTGAGACAATGGCATGTTTGACAGCCCACTTTTGCATCCTTTAAACAAGCACCACCAACTCATGAGTGTCAGATGACATACATGCGATTTTGTGTGCATTTATGTACCTTGAAATATTTACTTGCATCCTTGGTGTGCATTTGCCACAAAAGGTTTGAAAACCGATAGAATGGGGGTTTGCTACCAAACATTTGGGTTTAAAACCACATTATTTCTCTATAAAATAACATGTTTCTCAACAACTCTTCTTCTTTTGTCCTTTAGAGCCGATGGACTCAGGACCTCATTTATGATCTGCTTCTAATACCTGCAATCGGTAGCTATGGTGCAAGCTTCCTTGATATCTTCCTTAATGTGGTTTCTCACGTTGTCTTTAACGCCGACTTTTGCAACTTCTGTTAGGCTGGTCTTTTGCACCACGGGAGCTTGGGATCACGGGTATCGGCCCGTGATCCCAAGTACTTAAATTTGTGAACCTGAGCCTTGAGATGATGGTTGTTGTGATTTGACACTGCATAAATAAAACTGAATAGAATAGAAGTGAATTGGACTTTAGCCTGTATGAGTATGCATGAGTTCATAGTGATTCCAAAAGAGGTGTCCGTGTCTGTGAATATTGAACTATCACCAGCAAACATCAAATGAGTTAGGAAGCCATCTTCCCCAAAATTGGACTCCAGTGTTCAATTTTTCTCCTTTATAAGAGGTTTGGAGAATAGTTTATGAGTCACCTTTACTAGTTTAAACATATTTGAGAGAAAATAGTTTTTGGTTTTTTGTATTTAAGTGGAAGTGTAATAGTAATATTTGCCTCATCTGTAAGAGATGTCATAGTTTGATATAACCAACACAGTGATATATTGGCTAAAGAACCTGAGAGGACTTGTGCTTTGATATGATAATATGCACTACCTCGTTTAGATGTGTTGAACCAAAGATTCAAGCACAGTAAAAAACAAAAACAAACAACAAAAGCACTTCTTTAAGATTCCTGATTTAAACATCCTTGTTTACGTCTGGTATCACATAATGAGGCACTCTGACATCCTAAATGTATAAATTCATCTACCGCCACGTTTAATGCCTTGAAATGCAGTTGATTGATTCAAAAACTATGTTGGCATTATTTCTGAGCGTTTTCCCAACTTTAGTTTTAGTTCCCAAACTTTTACAATTCATGGTTGCAGCTTTTTCTCTTCACACTTGTTTCTGTGGGCATTATCAAGCGGAGCAATTTGGGACACACGAACAGATAGATGTCAGACCCGGAGACTTCTAGCTTTATTATACTTGGAGAAAAATTATTGTTTTGGTTTTTTTGTGTATGCCAAATGTACCAGTGTTGGGGGTCTATATTACGTCTTCAAATATAGATTAAACCAAAAACGTGTTATATTTCTGATATGAAGTCAAAGTGGGTTGCTCATTGAGAAAGTCTTAGCTATTTTTATACAATCAGCTGTTTACGAACCAGCACTCCAAAGGCCTCTGGGATCAGATGGTAGTGACAAGTTCTTAACAATGTTTTTTTCTCTTTTTTTTGAAAACACAAAATAAAGAAAGCCATAGCCCTCTAAACAACCAGAAACATGTTCTTGCACCACACTGTGAATAGGATGGTCTCTGTAGCCTGCAGTTGTGAGGGTGGAGGAGGAGGAGGAGGAGGGTGCAGGCTGGTTGGAATCAGTGACATTCTTCAAGGCCAGTGTAAGATTAAAGACCAGGGCTGTCGTGCCTCTGATCATATATTCACAAAAGATACCCTGTGAAGAACACATCTTTAAAGAGAGGCTGGCTGAAAATAACACCACTACTTGTGAATATTTGTGGCAGGGTATTATACATATCATATAAATGGTCTATTACTGAGTAAGGCGCTTACAAACCAAATACTTTTTGTAACTTGCCCTTCTCATTTTTTCGCCCTCTCGTTTGGCACAGTTGTGTGAGCAGCTGCCTCCAGTGGCATGAGTTTGTCCTCTGTGATTTTTTTATGTGTGTAAAAATCACAGATCCTAGATTTGGATTTAACTGAAAGACTTTGCAGTCTCTCTAGCTCTATTTTTTCTGATCGCAATACCTCCAACATCCTAGCATTGTGGCATTGAGCTTAAAGAGCACTGATTAAAAAAAGCTAACAGCCTTGGGCACAGTGTGCAACCACAAGCATTTATGCAGAAATGAAAAATGTCAATAGTGCTTCCTTCCATAATATTGCCTATTTCTCCAGCACATAACACTGGCCTGTGACTCATGAACATAAATTCAGTGCACATAGTATACTAAACCGAGTAATGATTAATATAACTTTCATCTTGGGTTTGCTTCACTTGGTGTGGCCTTGAGCTTTTTTACAGTCATGGCATAGTGGAAAAATGTAATGGCTTGCTATTCTGCATGTCCTTCAAATAAAATATTTCCATAATGGATTCTCATTGGTAGATATATATACATAGACTGCACCATAAGCTTTGCCCTCTTTGTATCTTTCACAAGAGAGTTAATCAAAAACTCTGCTTGATCTCACAGCCCCTGGAAAGCAACAGCAAATGGCTGTTAAGAAGTATTAATATAATAATCAAGCGTTTCAGGTTGCTCTTAATTCAATTGTCTCTCTTAACATTTCCCAGCTATGTCAATCAATGTGCCTGCCTTGTCTTTAAAGCAACAGAGGAGTTATCCATTCCGGCACCATTAAAACATCAATGTCTCATTTCTGCTAAATGGCAGAGGAAAGATAATTGGCATGTGTGCATGCATATTAATTAACTGATAATGAGACGATAAGGCCCCCTCTTTATCTGCAGGTGTGGAGCCACTAATCAATTGGCAGTGAAATGGGGTAAAAATGCGCTTCTTTTATCCCACTACTGAAATTAAAAACCTATTTAGTACCACGTTTTCCAACAAAGTGCTTTTCATTTATCTTCTCCGGCGCATTATTCAATCACACTTTCCATTTGTATAATGGTAATATTTTCATGTAATTTCCCACTGCCTCTGAGATGGGTATTTTTGATATGGCTTTGTAAAATGGCTATTCCATTCCAGCTCCATTCACTGGTAATAAACTTACAACCTATATTTCAGATTAAATGTCTTCAGCAAATGGAACCAGCCTCAGACGTCTCACAGCAGCGGGGGAAGATCGCTCCTGCTCCCTGGTGGCGGCAAAGGGAACTGTTTCCCCTGTCTCTATGCCCCCTGGTGGCAAGGAACATAAAGTTCTGGAAGGTCTTCTCAATCCAGCTCTTGGCAGCAGTTTGTTATTTGTTGTATAAAGACTGTCCAAATGAACACCGGTAGCAGCCCTCTCATATGCAGAGCATCCCATCTAGCTGAAAGCTGCAAGGTACACAGAGCTAGCACATAAGTTGACTGTCTTAAAGAGTTGCTGCTTTAGCCTACAGCAGTATTGGAAGCATTTAAAAGAGAGTGTTGTAACTATCAGCTCTGACCAGAGGTGTGTGAGTGCAAGTAAAGAGGAGAAGAGAATGAAAATAAATGATTGTGAAAAAACAAAGCAAGGTACGCCGCAGGAAACGACGCCTAAAAAAGAACATAAAGGCAACAGAGGTTCAAGACAACGCAATGTAATACTCCAAACGATATATTTATCACAAAATAGTTTCTAGACTTTGACAATAGGAGTCGGATTTCTAGAGAAGTGTGCGTATTTGATTATGTGTGCCTGGCCCAGATGACAGACGTTGATGGACAGTAGTGCAGCGTCGCCTCATCCTGCTTACAGGTCCTCCTTCACCCTCGGACAGGCCAATCTGTGCACACACCAACACAGACACCACAGAACGCTTCTCAGTCACCATGCAGCCCATTTGTCACGTCAAACTGCTTCAGAAAGACACGGCGGTCAAGTTACAGAGGTAATTGTATCAAAGTGACCCCTATGCAATGGTCATAGATTGCTTACTTTACAGAGAGGTGCTGTATCCTTGTTCATTGATAGAACTAAAAGGAGAATGAAAGGACATAGTCAGGTAATAACTAAAAATCTTAAAGGCAGATTATGAATAACATTTAAAGAAAAAATGTTCTTACAAGAAGAAGAGTTAGGTTCGGTGTAAAGGTGGCGCTCAGCTGGAACTCTTCGTTTTTTCATCTTTTTCTTTTGTTCCATTCGTTTCCTCTGCAGGCGCCTGCTTGGTGGAAGTGGCAGTTTTCGGCCTGTCCTCTGGCTTTTCAGAAGGGTCAACCACTGTGGCCCCCCTACTTGTGTTGCAGCCCATGATTTTTCAAAATTTGAGAGTGTGCAGCGTGTCGTTCAGCTGATGGTTGTCCACAGGAGTATGAAGTGTCAAAATCCTGGTCGTCACCTTAAAACTTGTGTGTTGTGGGCTCAGGTGCATTTGTTCTCCATGGCAACTATATGACTTCCTGTTGTGTTAACTTTGTTGGTTTATTTTACAGTCCTTTGTCTGTTGTATCACATTGCCTTTTTGCAAATACATCCCTAAGCGACAGTGGTTGAGAATTAACTCTGAAGCAAAACATGGTTACTGATAAACACTGAAGTGGGCTGTGTGTCAATCACAGAGTAGCTATGGTTACTGACTTTTCCACAGTGGAAAAATTTGTGTTTTGATTCCCTTGGAGGAGTTTTAGCCATTGTCATTTCACAAAATCCAATTTACATCAAACTTTATAGAGCAGAAAGAAACAGGTGTAAAAGTCAACAACTTGTGATCAGAAACGTTAGAATTTAAAAAAAATCTTCTTTTTTTTTTTAGATATTGGATCTATACATGACATGTTTCTGAATTATCTTTTTGTGAAGTGTCTTTCAAACTCTTTGAAAATTGGTTTAATTTACAGGTTAAAGTGGTTAATTTGCATTGTTGTAAAGTTTACAGTATTGTGATATGCTGGATGGTGCAGAGCAGGCTGTGGTGTGCACGGTCACTGGGAAGTTAAGAATGTCAAGGGTGGCCGACATTAAATTAAATTTAAGGGGATGATGCTGTTTAGATTCATTCACTAAATTTGACCTTATATACTAGCTTTATTGTGTCTAGGGGTTTGCTCATATCTTTCTATATTTAACTGCCTAAATCCACAAAGACCAGTAAGCAACTGGTCCTATTCTGGACACAGTAAACTCTACTGGAGCTAACCACAGGAATTCTTACGTTACGTATTTCTAAGTTATTCCGTCGCTGAAGTGCTACAGCTGAGGGTTACCCCACCTTTGAAATCGCACGTTAACTCTCGATGTAACACAACATAACAAAAAGGAAAGAGGCAGTATATTGTGGTGCTATTCAGGAATAGCACAAATTAGTTACCAATTAAATTTTTCAAGGACGCAGATTAAATTAGCAAAATAAAAATCTCCACAAACAGAACTGCGGCTGAACTGAAATTTGAAAAATTCTATAGAAATAGAAAGGCATCTGTTCCATTGCCAAACCCTAGTTTTTTACATGATGTTGCACTGGTTGGCAGTGTTTCTTGGAGGTTTCTGGTCCTCACTGGGTGAAATTGGTTGCAAAGAAGGCGCTGCACTGAACTGGTTGGGAAATAGACATTTTTCCTAGCAACAGGTAGTTGACAGGATGTCACTGACTAATCTGTAGGCCTGCATGACTGGGATATTAGCAATCATTTTCCCAGCGACTGCCACTAACCTCCAACCATTTGCAATCAACTGAGGACTGCTCATTTCCCCCCTTCATGATGGGTTGTTTGCTGAGGGGTTCACTTGATCCCACATTATTAATTGTCATCAAGTTAAAATCTTGTGGTTAGTGGTCACGTGTCTTCAAAAGCTCGGTAATACCTACTTATTGTTAAACTCAGATTTAAAGAAACTTTGTTGCATCAGCAGATGATAATAAAGCCAACTTCTGTCAACTGACACATGTATCATTCTGCGCAATAAATCTCAAAAGCAAAACACTTTTCTGTTTGGAAAAGAGCTTTAATAAAATCACCATGCAGTTTTTGATTGATGTCCTGTTGAATCAGCTGTGATACTCAGTCTGTAATAAACGGTGGCTAAAACTGCTGACTGGATTTTTAAAGATTTATTGAGACTGAATTTGTTTTAGCTTCTACATTTATGTTGACCAGTGCAAGTTTCTGCTACTGTAACAGCACTTTTCATTTATTATTTTTGCAAAAGTCTTACTTTAGTTTATCCTCAATAGTTTTGCGATAAGTTGAATGTAAAAACAACTTTAAATTAATTTAGAGTGGTATGCATCAAACCCCTAGTATCACCAATATGCAGTCAGAATCAAATCACTTCAAACTTCAGTATTCATGCAAGTCATAGACTGGAGTTAATGTTAGTATGTACACTCAAAATTCCAAAAGTAAGTCAAACATAAAAAACAGATCAGTCTAGTGAGAACAAATGAGTACATCCTCAAATTAATCACACAGGGCCTTCAAATATGGTGTCAGTTATTAGACTCTTCTTAGAGAGTAATAAGTCTTATTTTAACCTCAGACATCCAGGGTTTGGTGTTCCCCAGTTAATTTAAATCAATAATTCTGCAAATCATCTAAAAAAAATCTTGTAGCTAAATTTAGCTAAATTTAAAAAAATAAATAGCTGCCAAATTGTCCATAATGGGTTGTCTCAGCAAATTATGCAAGTCTCCAAAGACCCCAAGCTTTCATCAGAGGATCTGCGGTGAACTCTTTGTGTTGTAAACAGTGCAAAAACTTGACCTGCATAACAGGAATGCCCAAAACAGCAAAGCTGTATTTTTATAGTTAACATAAAGGCAAAGACCAAGGCTACTAAGGCACATCTAACATAGCCATGATAACAGTACGTGTGTGGATATATTATGGTTATGGGAATGCTTTGCTGCCTCTGGGACCTGGCAATTTGCAGTCATACAACTATGAAGTGAGAATGAAATTTAAAATATGCTTTAAGATAACCTTGAGTTGAAATCTTTCAACAGGACAGTGATGAGCATGCTGGAAAATCCACCAAAAATTGAGTTTAAAATGTTCATTGAAACATTTAAAATAAATAAAACATTTTGCATACATGTAAAGGTACCATGTTATTATTATTATGTGAGATTTAAGTCATTAAGATAACGAACTATAATTATATAAATGTTCTAATTATGCAAAAATGACTAAATCAAAATTTTGTTTTGTTATATTAGCTTCAGAGGCCTAAGTTACACTTTTTTTTAACAGAATTGTTAAATTTGTGCAGAAAAAAAACTTTTTGCCCAAATGTCTATTGGATGCATTTGTGGATACATTTATGTTTTCATATTACTGTAAATATTAATTCCTGTGGATGCAGACAAACACTAACTAATCTGCCTTTTAGTTGCTAAAGTCCTGTCTCAGTCCTTTTTTTTATCTAAGAAAAACTCACTGGGCACTTTGCAGCCTTGTCTTTCTTTAAATTCATACAATATCATGAAGGACACTTCCATCAGGCAGCAACCCAGGATGACCAGTCTTCTATTACTGTGCTGGGGATAAAGTGGCTTATTCACAGACCTTCACACATGACTTATGGTATCAGAAAAAAAATGGTTCCAAACAAAAGAGCCAAGCAACGGAAATTTAGTCCTTTGAGCTGACAGAGAATTTGTCAAGAAGTAAATGTGTGCTTTACTTCCATCGGAGTGGAGGTTAGGCCTGTTAGCTGGAATAAGCTAGACCTGGTCCTGGTTCATTCTTGTAATGCGATCATTGAACACATTTCTCAGTCGTCTCTGCCAGGCTGACTGCCCATCCAAACGAAGCCTCTTGGCTGAGGATCCATCTCCTTCCTCATCTCTATCCAGTGATACCGCGTAGCATCGCATGTTTGGTGACCTGCCCGTTTTGATCATGTTGTTGATCTCACGCAGAAGCTGTGAACAAAAGGAAAATAATATTCTACTGTGTGCGAGCAAAGTCAACCATTTTTATTCACTAAATCATTTCCAAAATAGGAATGTAAAATGTATTCAGCCTAGATTGTACCCCAACACACAAAATTTTTTAAGACAATCATGTGAAAACAAAAACACTATATCCACACACCTCTGGAGGACTTGAGTTGAAGTAGTAGCAGAGCCCAGTTCTGTGAGGGGAAGGGGTTTCTGTGTTGTATGGTGAAATGGAGATGGACGGGCTGTTGGACAGCTGATAACAGCGAGGAGATGCTTTCCACTGTCGAGGGTATGGAGACAAAGGAGGGGTGTCTCGCTGGACAAGAAATGAAGTGTAAGCATTACATGGAAAATAAACATTTCCCATTTTTACTGAGTTCTTAGTTTTGTGACGTCAACTCAGAAAAAAGAAAAAAATGTTCACTTACTAATGAGGTTTGAGCAAACTGTTTGGCAAAATGCTGCATCTTTGTCGTGTAGACCTGGTTGTAAAAATGGATGAGATTGCCCCGTTCCTCCTGCCCAGGTCTTGGATAATGTGTTGATGGTGTGTTGGGGGTTAGGATAGTGCTGCTGTGCTTTCCGGTATCTATAATCAACAATATAATAAAAAGTTACTTATCACTGTGGAATTACTCTGGGATAATGGATATAATGCAGGTAAAATGTTGTAAGTGAATCATTTGGTAACTTTGGTAGCATGCATTACACATATAAAGCTACGATGGCAGTGAGGGCAATGTGTAGTCCCATTTTCAATACTTATTGGGACGCATTATGTACATTACTGTAATTACAAGGCTATTTTGTAAGTGTGTTTTTTAAAACAGGTGTTCCATAATATTTAAAATATGACTTTTTTATTTAAAAGCTTTCTTACTGATTTTTTTAATGGTAGAATTTTCCTCCATCCTTTCTGAAATCAGCACGTTTTTGCAGACCTGCAGATAGAAACGGTAAATGCTGAAACAAGTGCTTTGAGTTGTTACTGTCAACCTGCTAACCTCCTTGCAAGACTGAAATGCTCATGTAAAGCAGGTATAATGATATTGTCACAGTTATTTAAAAAATGTACCTGTTAACATTAAAACATTTGATGATAAACACAAAACAGAATGTCGCTAAAACTGATGGAATCTTGGAATAAGTGGGCCCAGCTGATACACGTTTCAACCTGTATCGCTATATTTTGTTAATTCACAGCTGTATACTAAAGACAGCAAAAAATAAAAACCAAAATAAAAGAAACTTACACTTTTGTTGGCACGTGGCTGTGACTTGTAGCATTTCATTATCTGTTTGAAGGGTATCTCCATCTTGGTAATCTGTAAAGGCAAATGCCACCACTTAACTGCTGAGTATGTGTTTTCCAATGAAGTCCATGCATTACCAACATGGATTCTTTTTAGGATTACAAATACAGTTTTCCTTTAATTTCATGTCAGTGAAAAGCGATAAAAACTTTTTCAGCTGTCAAGTGCCCTCACAACAGTCTTTAATTTTATTTAAACACCAAGTAGTTCTTTTCCATAAAACTGTAAATCTGTATACCTCCCTGAAGGTTTTACTTCTCCGTGGTCAGGGTGGACTCAATTTGGGGCAGGTGTCCAACATCAGAGGTCTAAGAAGTCTGGCCATTCTGATTTACTGTGGCTTTGATTTACTGCACCGTCTCTCTGTTTGCTGTTCTCCCTACCTACATCTTGCTGGTACTGCATTAGTCATCATCTGCAAAATGCTGGTATATCTTAGCCCACCCTGAACATTTAAATGTATTCCTCACTCCCTAAGAATTGTTTAAAGTTTATTATTCATCTTCTCTGAGACAACCACTTGCATTTTCCAGTTGCATTGTCTTGCATTATTTTAGCAGATTCTGGTGGGTTTTAATAGTATCTTTTAAAACCCACCTTTGCTATGATGTAGATAGCACACATGAGCAGTTGGTCCAGGTGACGGTCTTCCATTAGACAAGAGCAGTGGACCAAGGAATACTCAAAGCAGGTCCAGATCTTTAATCGCAGCTCATCAGATATTTCCAGCGTGGAACACAGCTCCCTCAGACGCTTGGCCATCAAGCTGTAAACCTGAGATAAAGACAGACATGACCACACTAAACATGCCATATAACAACAATGGCAACTGTACGCATGATATAGAACTGACCTTCCGAGCAAACAGATGGAGGGAGCTGCATCTCTCTTGTCTGTTTATAGCTGATGGGGAACACTGCTGCTCTGTCCTGGCTGAGTGGTTCATCCCCAAACTGACATCTACTGGCAAAAATAGTTTACCACTCAATCTATAGTAATAGTGTAAACAGTTTGCAGGGAATGGTTTTATTTAAAATGAGTCTTTAGTGCACTGTGTTAATACCTCTCGGCACACCTGGATCCGTTTGCATTGGACCTTCAAGCCTATTTGGATGCATTACCTACATTTGACACAAGGCAAAACTCTCATTAAAACCCGAACTGCTCAAAGAAAAATTTAATTGCTTTGGATATGTTATAAAATTTCCAAATATTGATCATTTATGATGTCAGGCAAAGAGTATTTGTGTTATTCCAAACCTGCTGGCAGGTGGGCATATGGCCCTCGTTGGGTGTGATTTCATCCCACAGTGGTGAGTCGCTGATCCAAGCCAAGTTCTCCAAAACCTTTTCTTCCACTTGGATGAGGTGTGTGACCACATAGTGAGGCAAGCCTGACCCAACCCGCCAAACAGGCTCAATCACCTGTGAGAACAAAGAAAAACAAAAGAGGGAGCATTCAAATCACAGACTAAATGTTACTGTATCACTAAGTGTACAGTATATGGCAAAAACAAAGTACCTTCCAAAAGTGGTATGGTTCCAGTTTGAGGATCTGAAGGAGCAGCGGGAAGTCACATGGTAAGCTGTTTGAGGTTACAGCGATCTCCAAGCAACAGGCCACCAGACAGCGCTGGAAAAGATCATGCTCCAAGATGCCCTGCATCAAACACACCTGTTTTACATGCATTACAAGCACCAGCTGCTTTACTTCAAAGATGACTCAAAATAAATAAAATACATAAGTTATGAGATCACAGGTGCTGTGAGACATTTATCTGTGACTGCTCAGTTAATATGGTCAAAGCTCAGTTCCATCTTTGGCCACCAGATGGCGTGCACTTACTGAGATGTCACTGAAGCCCAGCCTTTTCCTCTCTTGACTGATCAGGCTCTCCAAGATTCTGTGATACCAAACCCCTGCCTCGTAGCAGCACTTTGCTGCCAACTCTGTGAACAATATTAGATAGATTATTTTTTGGCACGTATCAACAACACGGGCTTTATTCCAGAATTTCACACCTGCTATCAAAAGACAGCCTGCTCTCTAATCATAAGAATTTCGGCTATCAACCAGATACACGCTGAAGGCCACATTCCACTGTAAAATCATCACTGTACCTTTGGTCTTCTCATTTCCCTCGTCATCCCTGTAATGCTGTAGAAACATTTGCAGCATGCATTTCAGTCTTGTTTCAATCGCCTCAGTCGAATCTCTGGAGCAAGCCCTGAATCCAAGGCATCGTCACAGAAATTTGAGCAGCACAAAAGGAAATGGAAAATGTAATTCAACAATATTCTGCCATTGGCATAAAGTGGAGGTGTAAGTTCTAAACTGTAAATGAAATGCCACACGTGTGTTTTTTAAAGCTCTTGCTTACAACAGTAGAAACTATATTAAAGAATTCCCAGTACAGAAACTTTATCAGCTCTGTGTGCTTACACATTATTGATCTTGACCACACCCTCAGTGCCTTTTAGCAAAACACCAGATGTTAACTACACTATGTAGCTGTTAAATTGATCTAGCCACATTTATACAGTGTGTGAGGCAGACTGATGAAAGATCTGAGGCGCGTTGTGCTTTATTGCAGCTATTAGTGCTGCGAGTATCAGTATCAGGTTGACATACACACAGCCTACACAGATAAACACTGTGTGAGTCAGTAATGCTTTGTAACTGCAGGGCTAACCTCAACATTGCGATCAGACAGTCACTAGGGCCAAACCTTGGCTTTCCCACAATCCCCTGTGGCACAGTTGCCATGGTGACCTCCTCACTCACACAGGATGAGAGTCAGAGCAGGAATCAAATGGACACCTAAACATGGAGTGAAAAAAATACACATTTTGTTTACAAACTAGAGGTAACTTTGCATGAATCATAATTGAAAATATTAGCTTGTACGAGGACCTGAGGCATAGGCAGACTAAGCAGCTGATTATCACACACCAGATAACTGCATCATCATCAGTGTCAACTAATCATTTTCATTCTAAATGGCTCAACGTGGTTCTCTATTGGACGGTGTGCTGGCAGACCATAGCGAGCTGCAGTGAGTGTGTTTTGCCACAGGGAGGCAGTGTCCAACATTTGTGGTACAATCAATGTGTGTGCGACTCTTGCTTGCGCTGTTGTTGGTCTGTGCAAGTCACGATGTTACAACATACAAAGTACTGAAGGAAAACCAAGTGTTAGAAATATTCAAAAGCGTCCACTGCAGACCCTTGTCTGCTTCAATTCTGTATTTTTGAGCTTTGATGAATTTTGGCACTTTTACTGTTCCACTTTCACCCCCATTCTTTTCCAGTTGGCTTGTCCACCAATCAGCAATCACCTTACATCCAGTTGAGCTACTTACTATTTTAGAGGATCATGTTTGCATAGGTTAAAAACCCCTCACTGTAGGCAAATAACTAGAAAAATACACGCAACCTTTTGACAACGACTAACCTAAAAGCAACTGAACGGGGCTGTGGCTCAGGTGGTAGAGTGGGTCCGCTACTAATTGGAATTCCAGGGAGGGATGTCCGGTGTTGTGCGCATGCGCAGAAACAACGGGTAGGATGGTTTGCCAGGTAGGACGGATTCCCAGAACACCGGCTCCTCCTGGTCATGTGTCGAAGTATCCTTGTGAAAGATACTGAATCCCAACTTTCATCTGTTGGAGTGAGTTTGTGAGAATGTTAGATAAAAGTACGTAGGAACACATAAAAGCACTGCATGATTTTGTGTGACTGGATGAATTAGACTTTTAGTAGAAAGTGTTTTGAATGTTCAAATTAGTAAACGGTACTAAATAAGTACCAGTCCACTTACAGCTACACTGCTATAAAGCTAGCTGTTTGTTAATGGACTGCAACAATTGTGTCTCAAAAAAAATAAAATAAAACCACACTTTTAAGCCTGTTAATGGACAAATGGAGAATATATAGTTAATACTGACTGGTGATGGATTTTACTGGGAAGGGTGCCCAAAAGCCAGCTTATTTACAGAAACGTCAAACTATGGTCTTACACCTGGAGTTTTATATTTGCTGCTGCCTTTCTTGTTATGGATGCATTAGATGGCCTGGTGGTCTTGTTGACAGCACCACTTTCCCACTCTGTTCATTTGCCTTTAGTGACTCATGTGTACTTCCTGCTCTGAGGCAGCTGTGAATAGTCACTTTTGTTCCTGTGCACCTCACATACTGAAAACCTAAGAAAAACATCTCAAACTCAGTTTCCCTGTGCAGGGCAACTGTCAATTTGGCAAGTCGTGTAACAACAAGAATATTTTAGATGCCAGAGAAGACTCATGAGGAAATAATAAGTTAAATACTGAACCATCCTTGGGTCACGTGAATAATAATGGTGGATAATGTTGACTGTTAATCTCTAAAAAGTGTGTTTCAAAGCATGGTTCGATCTGCTGAGAATTGAATACTCCGTCCCCTCGCGGTAAAGTCCCCTCTTCTTTTTACAGTCTCTTTGTGTGCTACCACCAGCCTGAACGAGACTCTGTTCCTCTAACCATTCTCACATGTGCTGTTTATTACTGCCTGTGCTGAGTCAGTCTACAATGACTGCGGATGACACTGTAGGTGGATAAGAAGCAGTTTTGCTCAAAAATGTGCCATAAGGTTTTCAGAGTAGAGCACGTCACACTCAACATTACTATTGTGATTTCCTAATATTTCCTTTCATGTGGCTATACTTTTCCCCCCACTAACAAGACAAAATCAGAACCAGAATTAGTTTAATTCTGACCTTTTGCTTAATCTCCAACATAAGGACATTTCTATATACTTTTGTGATCATTGCAGCTTAATGGATGCCTTTTGATTCTCTGTGTTCCAGATTTGCTCACAACTTACTGTTCGTGTTGGTTGAAGCAGCAGCTGTCTGATGCGTATTCCATGTGGTGAGGTAAAATGGCAAGAAAAACTCTCATCGTGCACTCCAAATTTTAGTCCAAATGCTGATATCAGTCCAATGGCATCTTAAAACATCAAGTTGTGTCTCATTCTGACGGACTTCCAGCTGCTGCATCTCAGAAGAGACAAACAGGAAGTTGGAAGCATCAATATGCATGCAGCTTCTCATAAATATGAATCACACCCTATCTTGTTATCTTTAGCAGGAAGATCCTGGAAGCACGGTGTCGATTTAAAAACACCACAGATGTGTTTTCTGCATGTTTGTTTGCTGTTTTAATTTTGCTAAAAGCTGGCACAATATCTAAATCACACCCATTTCCTGTTTCCTCTGGACTGGACTCCACTCAAGTCAACTCACATGCAACTCATGCTAAGTGAAAATAGGCCTACTTTCACTTTCTAACATGTGCTAGTCCCTTAAAGAGAATTAAACTAAACATTGCCTTTATCTTGGTTTATAATCAGACTTTGTTATTCAGTGCATTAAAGCCTGCTGAAAAATAGCTATATAGATGGTTAATGTGTGCAGAGGATTCTTTTATTCTGCAGCTTTTAGGAACACTGAAGCAGATCGTGTAACTGTTGCATTTTACTCCAAATAGTCAGCTGACTTCCAGTGCAGTTTATTATCTCTGTGGAACTTTCAACGTAGCTCAAGAAAACAAAACTCATAAACCAGGATCAAAGTCACTCACCAGTGTCAGTGGCTCTTCTGGGATGGTGTTAGGTCAAACTGACAGACTTCTGCTCTTAAAAATCTCTCCTGTGTGTTTGTCTAGTAGCAGCAGAGCAATGCCGCATGATTCAGTGCAGCCAACCTGCTGCTCTGCAGGGTGAGGAAGTTCAGCCCATTGGCCTCTCACATTAGACAAGCCTCAACTTGTCATCTGGTCTGGTTGCTAAGATAAGTGCCAAACAGCAGTAGAAGCAGTTAAACAGGTCACTGAGCACCACCCTGAGGAGAAAAGAAGGACTTGCAGTGAAGAAAGGCCCTCTGCTGCAAGAGTTTGGTATGTAGCCTTGTTCATTTCCAACATTGCTGGAACAATATGGGCACTAGAGTTCTGTGTCTACTAACGTTTATGCAGTGTTTATGTGCAAATGGATCCATTAAATAAGCAGTAAATTGAATATTTAAAAAAAAAAATCACAAGGAAATATGTAATTGTTTTTTTAAGAAAATACTTGGGAGTGAAATAAATTATCAAGCCTCATCTAGAATATTAACAACAAAACTATGTTTTTCCTACTGCATTATTTCAGTCACACATACTTACCTGTTGTGTCTTTGCTCTACGGCCTAACAGTTTGGGTGCTCACTGCTTCATCATTGTGTGTTACTGTGAGCTAGTGCCCTGCTGCAGTATGTGTGTAACTAAACTAATGTTGAGGCTACACAAATATACACACACACACACACACACACACACACACACACACACACACACACACATGTATTTTTGCATGTGTTGTGATGCTGAACAAAAATTTGATATATACCTGTACAATTTTTTTAAAGGATTCAAGACAAAGCGGTCAACTCCTTGATATAACTGAATTCTTCAAAAAGTCCCTGGGACAAAGTAAAAGGCACACTTAATTGATAGTCAGAAGAATATGTTTAATAAAAATAATTAAACCTCAATTTCCTCTATAGAACTTCATAGAAAGTAATCCAATAAATTACAAATGACTTTTAAGACGTGTTTTCCTGCACTACATTAAGAATTATTTTGACTACACAGACCACAACTTGCAAATATATCAACTGTCCAATGAGAAAGAAAGAAAAAAAAAAGAAAAGAAAGAAAAAGACACAAACTGACCAGGGTGACATTTAGGATACTATCAAGCTTGAAATAAAAATACAAACCCCATGATGGTAGTTTTGTCATCTCAGTGATTACATGTATGAAAACCTCCCTGTACAGCAGTAGTGTGTTTTGTCGTTCCTCTTGCATATTGGTCATTGTTTTCTTGTGTCTGTGTTTAATGCAGATTCAGCACAGCCTCTTTAGCAGCAAGCAGTGCTTTCAAGGTCTGTATACAATATAACCTCTACAAAAAGAAGGAAAAAAAGGAAGGAAAGCAATGAAAGCGAGAAGTCCCATCTTGTGTCTACATTTATCTCTTAACGAGGATTAACACAGTCATCAATCCATCGCTGCGGGGCAACAAAAAGTAGCAAAAGTCATCAGTCAGTCACCTACAGCAGATGTAGCAGTGGCTGGGTGTTTGCATAAGGGCACTACAAGTTTAAAGAGCGTAGAGGTGCAGATATACAAAATGACAGTGGCATGTTTAAGTTCATTGCTCAGACATAGAAAAATACCGTACTGTTAGTAATAATAATTAAAAAAGAAAAAATGCAATTGCATTGCAAGCAAACCCATGACGAGGTCTATATATAACAGGCATACAAGAAAACCACATTAAAGCAACATTAGAAATCAGGCATGTCTTCAGTCTTTGTTCATGTCTGAACCCACGGAGAAAAATGCTACAGCTACACTTAAGAACTAAACAGGTTTTTCAGCGGGCTGTCACCCTCAGCCCAAACAGAAACCTCACCTCGGAAATAATTTGTGTATCTAACAGTCCACTGTGTAACAGCAGTCCTAGAGCAAGCACGGTTGTGCTGAGAGAGACTTACAAAAAGGTACTTCGGTTCGAGTGAACTCCAGTGTTTGTGTGTATATCCTGGTTACAGGTTTAAAATGGACATGTGCACGGATGCTGAGCA
Source organism: Rhamphochromis sp. 'chilingali' (assembly GCF_963969265.1). NCBI lineage: Eukaryota > Metazoa > Chordata > Actinopteri > Cichliformes > Cichlidae > Rhamphochromis > Rhamphochromis sp. 'chilingali'. The sequence continues at coordinate 33,527,448 of NC_137933.1, read as the reverse complement.
AAACACACAAGCATGGATAGTGAGCGTAGATGTGAGCGGTGAATGAAAGAGAGTGAGGTACAGGATAAGGGCACTTCTACATCTATCTGAAGCTCTGTTCGTCAGAAAACAGAGTTGAGGGTGAAGTGAAATAAATCAAGACAGCGCTGAAAACTCCCAGCAACAAAAGCTATTATTGAGCCCTTCCTGAAGCTAACCCGTGTGGCACTGCGTAAAATTTAATACTTAGACAATGACAGTGATACTACAATCTTAGCCAGGAACTGAACTAACTTGTGCTTGTGCCCCATGGGCTTTGTAGGAACACAGGTTGCCATGCAATGCGTATCATCAAGCACTTGAATCCTCCAAATTTCCAAAGAGAAATTTTTGACGGTATTAAAAAAACAAAACGACAAAAAAACCAAAAAAACAACAGCAATGCGGTTTTTTACGTCTCATAGCCTGTCAGCCCCCACACCACCACCTAACATACAGCCTGGTGAGTTATGGATGCGGCGAGAGGAGCAGCTCAGGAAGCAAAACACAGAGGAAGGTTTCATTTAAAATAAAATCAAAAAAGGCCTCTGACACACATTCCAGCAGAGATGAGAACATTGTGTACATTGACAGATCACACACACACCCATGCACATGTACATTTGCACAGTGAAGCCAATCCATTTAGCAAAGTTGAGGTAAGATTCAGTCAAATACATCGGGGTTGTAGAAATAATATCCATCAACACTACAAAGACCAAACAACTCCGTCAAGACCGCCAAGGGTCAAAGGGCAGTTTTTTGGCACACAGTAGAAGGTTTTTCTCTGTTACCGCAGCTCAAGGAGCTTTTAGTTATAATTAAGAGATGTGCAGGTGAATGTGAATGCCTACTGTTGGTGGCTAAAGTGCGCCTTGAACATGCTGTGGCATGTTTGTAAGGTGATGGTGAATATTAAAATGTAAAGTCAGACAGTAGAGAAATGAATTATGTTTAACTTCTTTTTTTTTGAAAGACAGATTTAAGCTTGTGTACGTCTGGAAAAATAATAATTTTACCATTTTTCCAAGTCCTTACTAAGGAAGGAATCATTTCCTACCTGGACAAGAAGAAGTGATAAATAACCTCTTCAAGATGATATGAAGGTATTTGACAGGTTTGTGAGAGTTGTGCACTCGGGTGGAACATGGCAGACAGAGAATCTACAGCTTCAGTGACATTCATTAGCTGCCCAAGTTATTGCTGACATATCCAACGTATGATCTGCAAAGCATAAGTGTCAACGAACCTGTAAAAGTACTATTTACAAGAGAACCCAAAGTGTTTGTCAAGTGTCATTCCCCACACCCCTGACAATCAAAATATATTAATAGTACAGCTCAAAGAGCGTGTTGATGTAGTTTTACTTCTTTTAATAAAATTAATCCTGACATAATTACAATAATGCCTTTTTTGTTGCAATAATTGCATGGTACAAGTTCAGAGTTCAGAAATCTACTAAAGTCTGACATGCAAAATGTCTCAAAACAAGACTGTACCTTGTGAACAAACATTGACATTTTATTTCAGTTTCTTTAGGTCAGTTTTTCCTATTTTTTTATTTCTTTTTTAAAGGTTTTTGTAGTCTTTATTACAGAACATTGTAGTTAGTTCTTGTATTTACATGTAAAGAAATCACAACAGAAGTGCTGGAAAATCCATATATATATGTGAATATATGTATACATTTCTAGGCAATACATAAATAAATTTATATTTATATATTTGTAGGATCAGTCCTCATCACTTGAGTCTGAATCGTCCGAGGATGAGGAAGAGCTCCCAGACTCTGATGAAGAAGACTCTGCTTTCCCTGAACCTTCAGGACCACTGTTATCCTTTTGTTCTATGGATTCATCCTCTTCCTCCTCCTCCCCCTCATCCAAAGCGTCTTCCAAAAGCTCGTCTTCCTCCTCTCCATCCTTGTCTCCCTCTGGCTGCTCTGTCTCCTGATGTGATGACTGGGAAACTGAAGGTAGAGGAGGAGCAGTTGGAAGGGTGGGGTCACTGTTTGAGCTCTGTGGCTGTGTGGTGGACACAGGAAGGTTAAGGCCTGGAGTGAGAAGCGTCCCTGGGTAAAGCATACTGGAGAGTAACAAGGGGTTAAGAGACAGTGGCTGACTGGAGGCTGCAGAGGCAGCTGAAGCACTTTGTGTGGCGGAGGAAGAGGAAGCAGAGCTGGAAGTGGAGGAAGGAGTCGTGTTTGAGCCCTCTGTCCTTTCTCCTTTGGTGTCTGAGGTGTGAGAGGGGGCTTTAGAGGCAGTTGGCTCTCCTGTCCCACCGCTGGTTATTCCCTTTGTTTTCTCTTCAGAGCCTCCTGCAGCTTCCTGAGCAGGCTTCCCAAGCAAGCTGCCCATACTGAGGAGGTTTGGCAGTCCAGCCATACCAGACAGCATCATGGGAAACATGGCAGCCAAGTTACTTGCAGCCAGGTTACTAGCATCAGACGGCAGCCCCATCAGGCCTGCAGTGAGCTGCAGGGACTGTAAATTCTGGAGGTTTTGCTGGAAGGCCTGCAGACTCGTGAGGTCCATTCCAGAGAGGAGGCCGTTTGCCAGCAGTGGGTTCAAACCTAGTGCCGAGGCTGCCGGGTTAGGTGGTGCTCCTGCCGCTGCAGCTGCAGCTGCCGCTGCCTTGGCCAAAGGATTCTTAGGTCGCCGTCCACGCCGACTTACCTCCTCTGGAACAATGGGTCCAGTCAGGATCCTGTCAAACATGCTCTCTGGGAGGTAACCCTGGAAAAGATGGAACGATGTTGGTAGGGTTCCCCAATACGAGCAAATAGTCAGGTAGTGACAGTGACAACAGTTCACTGTTACTTAATTAGGCTCATTGAGATAAAACTAATGTTGTCCTAAGAGAAGAAGAACAGCACATATTTGAACATATGCATTAAGGTTAGTCAGGCCAGTTTTACTACTATCTGCACTCAATAACATGAATGGGGTGAATTTAAAAACCATTTCGATGGCACCAAACTGCCGTCTCTAAAATGATCAGAAACAGGTTAAAACCTTCATGACAGTAGAACTTACGCCTGTTTAAATTTTATAAGGTATAAATTTTATAATATGTGAGGGAAGTGTTACTCTGTAACTTACCGACTGTTTAACAACATCGGCCCATTCAGGCGGGACTCCATACTCTGGGTTTTCCTGAAGGAATCGGCATAGGTCCTTCAGCGGAGGAGCAAAGGCTCCACCAATCTTCAAGAAAGAATACAGACAACATAAACCCAAGTGCACATCACTGTTATAATGTACACACTGTCAAAATGATTATTAACAAATTAAAAGCCATCTTTGTATTTGTATGGCTGGTTATGACTTAAACACCACCAACACACCTTGCGTGCGTTTCTCCTGTTGATGATCTGGACCCTTTCTTCTCCCGTCAAGCTGTTCACATCAATCTTGTTGGGATTTCTACAGCGGTGCCTTTTCTGCTTTGGCCGGCCATCCTGGAAGTGGAACTGCATTTGCATCTTATTTACCCCCTAAACATGAAATGTAACGACAGTTAGTTACATAGAATGTCTAACTACAAGAAGTTTTCTGCTCATACTGGTTCCTCTGTTTTTTTAATTAAATATGTACTAAATAAAATAATGTTTCTAAATATCTATTATTTTAGTTAATCAGGAATTGTCTCTTTTCAACAGACAAGAAGAATTTGAAGCCCTTGGAACACTTACACAGATAAAAGCTCCTGTGTCTGCCACAAAGCCAGGGTTTTCTTTTAGCCACTGCTCCAGTTCTTTCCTCCTGGGGGCATCATCCCCAGCCAGCCGGGTGCCATCTTTCAGGTTGATAACCGGGACCCTGCTCTCAGTGTCTGCAGGGACCTGACTGGGGTTCTGACTGTAGCTTGATGCAGGGCCTGGAGTCATGCCCACCTGGCCAATACCCCCCCACCCTGGAGGTACCTGAAAGCATATGAGCATGTCATTATATACTGTATACTTTGCAGAACAGCCATTAAAAAAAAAAAAAAAAAAAAAAAATCAGAAGAGCACTTTTAACAAATATAATTGGTTCCAAAAATAAAATAAAAAAAATCAGGAAACTGCCATTTGTGATTGTTTTCTGATTTCTAGCATAACATACTTACTAAGAAGTATGCTCAGCTAACAGAACAACTGCTTACCTGATCGGGAACTGTTGGGACTCTACTCTTGTTCATGAAGAGCAGGTCCATTCCCTCAACGTTCTTCCTCCTCCCTCTCCTCCTTTTAACCACTGGCTGGCCATCTATTACTCCATTTGGCCTCATCTGACCAGTAAGACCTGTAGGAACTGGAGGAGAAACAGCCTGTTAGCAGTGAACTACTGTGTCAGAAAAAGGGCTAACTCTAAATCTTTTCTTAAATTGGAGCCACATTCATATTTTGGTGTCAGGACTTTGACTTTTTCTTACATTTAAGAATATTATGAACAGACCAGATGATTTTCTTACAGAATTAAGATATTTAATAAAGAAAATGTCTGTATTGAGTACGCAAAGCCAATGCAACAGTCCAGACTGTTTTTCTCTGATCCTTTGCTACCATCTTGTGGTGCTAAAGAAAAACAGCATTGTCCATTTCAGCACACTGTGCACGAACAGATGCTCAGATCTTTGCTCTATTTACATTCAGATATATTTTAGACAGCACACATCATCAGGCAATACATTTCTATAGTGCAATGTATTCCCTTTTTGGATAACACCAACTGTTTAACTGCACACAACTAAAGCCTACTCAAATATGAATGGTCAACACTACTTGGACTACAAACAGAGAACTTCTGCTGCCTAAAGTCTTTCCTGTTGCCTAGAGATTTGCGTATTCATACGCCAAATCTGTTGAGGAAGATTATTTTTAAAGAAACATACCCGTCTGGAAGCTGGACTGAGGTTTGGTGATGTCAGCAAGTCCTGTATCTGAGGCACTCTGGAGCTCATGAAGCCGAGCCAGGTACTGCTGCTGGGCCTGGGGACCTTCCTCAGACTCCAGGGCCCTCTTCAGAGGTAGACCCTGTTTCTGGAAGGTCAACTTCAGACCTCCCTCCTGTTATACAGACAACAGTGTAAGACAAGTCTAGGAAAATGACTGTCGGGGAAATGTACAGATTTATAAACAAAGAAAAGCTTTAGACTTTATTTGTTGAGTCTGTCTGAGACTTTCCTGAATGATCACATTCTTTTTGTCTTGTGATTTAAGGATGACTAGGACTGCTGTTCTCATTGCTCTCTCTTAATGGAAATGCTTACTTGAGATCTTTGTTAATTCATCTTGTAAAAAGTTTCTCACAAAATAAAAACAAATCTTGTTCAGATATTTTCTGGTTAGTAATACTGGGACACATGGACACACAGTGGGTAGTGCTTAGCAAAGCAGTGGGTAAAGCTTTTTCAGACTGGAGTTGAAAGCCATGCCAAAGCAATAGCTGCTGTCAGCATATAATATCTTAATATTGAAGGTAACAAGCTTCTGGTGTTTAATGATCTGTGATGGTAAAAACCATAAATTTGGAAAATGATCCCCATCAAAAAACAGCATAAAAGGAAAGATGAATACAAGCAAATCTGAAGCCTGCCATGTTAATGGCCACATTGCTTAGGAGCATATCAGAGAACACCCACAGCAGAGGTCTCCATTTCAATCTGATTATTAGCAAGACCCCCTTCAGTCTAGAGAGGCTTCAGACTGAACCTTATTATATTCTCATGACTGACTGATTTGTGCTCATGTAATCACAGCCCAAGAGCCCAATTCAAATTGAGTGTGTGGGAAAAGAGAGGAAGGCTGCTATTAAATTAATCTCTCCTCCTGCCAGGCAGTCAAAACCACTAATCATACCCAAAGGAAAGCAGGAAGAAAACCAGAGAAACATGCTGAACACGGCAACTAACACCGGTCATGGCAGCAGGAAGTGGTAGGGTCCTAGGATTAGGGCGAAGCGGAGGGAGGAGGGGAGGAAGGGAGAAATCAACATACATCGTTGAGTTTTACTGAGAACTCCTTGTTTTCTGCAACATGCTTGGTCACCTTTGACCCCTGTGGTGAAGCAGAGGGGTCCTCGCACATGCTGTTGGCATTGTCCAGCAGCTTGGTGGTGTAGAAGGAGGCCACAGCGCCTCCAGGCTCATAGACCCGACGTGTTCCCGGCCATTTGCCTTTAAGCACTGCCTGGCAAATGCTGTCCAGGCGGTTAATAATCACGCGATCCTTAAAAAGCAAGAGCCACAGAATTTTAGTGCGATTTCCCCACAGCACCTGACCACACTGTAAGTGGACATATTAATGTGTTTTCAGCATTACATCATCAGCAAATTATGCAAACCGCACATATGCATAGTTAATCACCTTTGGCCAGTATGATGCAGCCAGCATGTACCCTCCACCCTGGAAAGGGTGTGAAGAGTTGTTGGAGATGCCATTCTCAGCTACATGGGTGTCTTGTGTTTCATCCTGCGTAGCGCTGAGAGATGCCACACTGTCCTCATCAAATCCCTTTACACTTGTAACAGTGGGGACTGAGAAAAATCGGCAAAAAGACATTTGAGATCCACAAAGAATGAAACAGAGAAAATGCATTTATTTGAACCTAGAAAAGCTCACTGTCAGCACTCCTAACAAAACATTACTTGCTTTAAGTTTTCTGGAACTTGCATAAGAAAGTACTCACCCTTCTTTTTTCCTTCCTCTCCCTCACTTTCACTGTCATCAGAAGAAGATGAGGAGGAGGATGATGATGATGAAGAGCCAGAAGAGCAAGATGAAGAAGAAGAGGAGGAGCTGGACCCTGAATGTGATGAGGAAGATGAGGATGACGATGAAGAGGAAGAAGAGCGTGACGTCGAACTTGAGGAGGAGCCATCTGAGTCGGACTCTGTGCCATGCCTGGCGTCCTTGCGGCCCCTCTTGGTCTTCTTCGGTTTCCTCTCTGAGGAGTTGGGTGTGAGGGGTTTCGTTCGTGCTGCCACCATCTGCCTTTCATTGTCCCTGGTTACTGAAACAGGCTTCTCTTCCAGACCTGTGGGAGTAGCTGGTGCTTGAGTCGGGGTCCAACTTGCTCCCTGTCTTTCCTTGCTCTCCTCACCCTCTGAAATTGGTTCCACTTTGGGCGTGACCCCACATAGGTCTGCGTCTCTTTGAGTGGGTGGAGGCAGTGGAGAGCCTGTCAACACTGAAGTGGTAGCTTGGTACTGAGGGTGTAAGAGCGGTGTGGATGTACGTGATTGCTGCTGTGCAGCTTTTGTTTGACTGTAGTTGCGTTGGGCAGCCATGAAGCTGAGTTCAGGGTCTCTCAGAATGTGGTAATCAGTGCGACTTACACCATGCTTTGCAGCACCAATTAGCAGGTCACGGTCATGACTACCAGCCTCCCACCAAACAGGTAAGTCAGAGCTCATCTGACACAGTGGCAGACGCTCGTACAATAATTGATGTCGAAGGACTTGTTCCCTCACCTGCCGAAGCAGCTCTATTCTGTACAGGGTACGAGATGCTCGCTCTTCTGTAATGGGCTGGATGTTTAGAGAAGGGTCCACTGCAGAGTCTGGAACAAAATGAACAAGCAGGTTTGAGAAAAAAAAAAATTCTCAACAGGAAACTCTCAGACTTGTTTTTGTCTGGAGCTTCAATGTCACAGTGTTTATCTTTCCACAAATGATTAACCTTATCAGTCAGTCGTCTACCTCAGAACTGCTGAGCCAGCTTGTTTACTAAGGTGTTACAGACCATCCTCCAAAACAGAACCTTGGAGTCAGGATTGAGTGAGCCACATACTACATGAAGCACTGTTTTCACGTTAAGTTATCCAACTAAATGGATTTTCTTGATGAGATCAAATGGCTTAGAGACACTAACTGTTGAAAATAATCTGAAGGATCTTCCCTTCAGATATAGGTGTGACTGGACCATAATATATGACATTGTGATCTGCATACATGTCTGCAAATAAGAAAATGAGCATCTGACCTCCCTCTTTAGGTGGCAGGCGACACACACGTCGGCACATGGCAGTAAAAGCACAAAGGTATTTCTGCAGGCTCTCATCAGTCTTCTTGTGCAGCCGAGCCATAGCCCTGAACTTGGTCCAATCAAACCGCCCGAGGTTTGGGTCAAAAACGACACCAAAAGTAGAGACAACGCGATAAAAGTCAGCCTCTTCTCGTCTGGTCCATCTGTTGAAAGTGGAAAATAAATTTAAATTCTATTAGTTAAACATACGCTCTCTCTTAAAAAAAAAAAAAAAGATTTCTGATGTCTGGTTGGCATACTATTGACCAGTCATGTTTGAAACTGCGATACTAAGAATAGAATTTGAAAAAGTGCATCAGAAGACTGATGGCTATCGTTAACAATCTTGATTTGTATTTACTATTTTTAAAACTGAAAATGAATATCCATTGGCCCATTTGAAATCCTAGAAAATTGCCTGTTGCTCTGGGAGGCTATGTCAGCAGATTGGGTAATGGGTTCCCACACTGCCCAACCCCGACACATAATATTCTGCTTTTACGAGAGCATATGAATATTGAATTGCTTCTTTTTTAGCCATCACTGATATAATCTGTGTTCTAACCTTTGTTGCCGTTCAATCTTGGCAGCCATCTTGGGGTTGAGGGTGTCGTTGAGAGTGGGGGGTAGCGGGCAAAGTGGAGCAGACAGCACCATAGTCTGCTGGGAGGACTGAGACTGAGTCTGGTGGATGTGTAGGATCTGGCGGCTCTTGGTGTAGCGCTGAGAAGCTGTTATCAGACGTCTCAGCCTGGCTGTCAGCACTGAGGGGGAGGGCCAGTAGGCACTTTCACTTTCTGTCACTGGAACAGGATCTGAATTAAATAAACAGCAAAAAGAGTGGCATTATTTCTAATATTTTTATTGAATTTACCACTTGAAATCTCTAGATTTCTCCTGCCCGTGGGAGGCCTGTGCTTGTAATCATGATAATTTGCTGTGAATTACAAGCATCTAATACTTACCTCCAGCACTGTCAGTGATAACCAAGTCTCCAGGAGAAGAGGCGTCGTCCTGAATGAGAAGAATATATGTTTAAAGAAGATTACTGGAGAACTGACAACCCCAACAAGTCAAATTAAGTATCAAATATCTTGATGCATGCTCAATCATCCAGGTAAGGAAATCCTAAAAAGTTGATTCTGTTCAGCTGAACAGAAAAACGCTACATCCACATGAACAGAATAACATTTTGGGGAATAAATATCAAATAGCAACATTCACCTTTGAGTCTTGTGACCTTACCTCCATGTCGTCCTTTAACAGTGCTGGAGCAGGCTTGTATTCTGGATCATCCACATCCCTATCCACATAGAGAAAGTTTGTGTCTTGTTGGGGTTTTTTTGCAGATGACAGATTAAAAGATATCTGGACCAGCCTAATCAAATTAAAGTAAAAGACAAAGTATTTTAACAGTTCAGGTGGGTGTCGTGTACTCACCCATCCATGAAATCATTGTTTCTCTGTTCAGCAGCGATGGCCTTCTCATCTGGTTTTCCCACACACTCTAGGAAACACAGGGTAGGGTCTCCACGAATAGTGTTGTACTTCTCATAACCTGGGAAAGCACAGGAGGATAAGTAAACACCAAAATTAGTTAAGGATAATGCATGGAAACAGATATGAAGTAGACAAGCTGGTTCATTTCCCACCAACGAAAAATATTTTAGCAGGTTTCCACTGATGGTACTTTAAATAACAAATGCTGACTTTTCCTTTTCACCAAACTCACCACTATCATCACGGAAAAAGCTTAACTTAAAAGCTAACTTTTAGTTGGAACTTAAAATCCAGAATTACATTTTTTGTACTGAAGTTTTAAAACAAACAAACAAACAAGCAAGTCACATTAGTAGAAAAACTGTGTTACCATGCTTAAAGACACCCAGCAGAAGACACTTGTCAGAGATTGCATCCCACCACAGTGCTGGAAGCTCTGAATTGTCAGGCTCTGGAACCCAGATTTTTACTTCACTGTAGAGGACAAGAAGACGCACAGCTTTAGACGGGTATTATGGGGAGTGATGTTTATACATTTCAATATACTTGCTGATAGTTGTGACCGTTTTTCAAAAGATACTTCTTGATGCATTTTTAAAAAGCAGCTGGATTTGATTAAACAACTTTTTTTTTTTTTTTGGTCGTTAAGAGCTTTATTTGATATAATGATTTTCTGCTCAGAAATACAAATGTACTGTTTGAAATAAACAATTTAGCATAAAAATATATATATATATTTTTTGATTAAACAACTTAAAAAAAACAAAAAACAAAACCCTTATACATCTATTTGCTTCAATACAAACGTCTTTTATTGTTAATCCATACAAAGCTATTTGTAAAATGTAAATAGTCATTTCATGTTCATGGCAGTTGGCATGTTTTTGAAAAGATCACAATGTGGCATTATACCTTAAATACAAATAAGGTTGCTATAGTGAATTTAGTGTTGAATCTGGCCACGTCAAAGATGCAAAAGCACTGTAGTTGAACCATCTTGTTCTTGAGCAGAAAATAAATAAGTCCCGTCTTTCACCAGCAGGTGGAGCTCTGCAACCTTCTAATGAATTTGGCTGATCATTTGTTCCCTCAACAGGTTGATACCATAGGCTAATGACACCACTCCAGGAGAGAAGCCTGTGGCAACGCCTTTAACCCTTTAACCAGAGTTGTCATTTAACATCTCTATCAAGGCATTTACTGTTGTATTAAGGCAGAGGAAGCATTGGTCTTTTCTGTACAGTGAGATTGCGAGTAGTGTACAATTATAAAAATGCTGCATAAAGGTTTAAAAGCTGTCTACTGCTAAGTATAAACAGATGAGTTATGTCCTAAGAAGAGTATAGTATAGTCTTTGCCAAAAATAAATTCTAATGGAGACCCAAGCAATAAGAGTTTCAGGAAAAACTCATCTTAGTGATAAACGGTTTTAATTCTCAGTGCAAACAACCCAAGTTGACATCAGACTAGGTAAAAGTCAAGCTCACCTGGAGTCCACGCCATCTAGCACCTTCTGGGCCTGGCTTCCTATCACCTCTTGTTTCAGGTAGTAGAGCATTCTGACCCTGAGCAGCACCCTGCACAGAGAAAACCCACTGGTCAGAACAAAGCCCTGACCACTCAGCCCTGCTGAGCAAGCAGAAGTAATACACAATACACAGACATACGCACACAGACTCACCAATTTGTTGGGCAGAATGCAATTAACTGTGTGGTCAGACTACAGACTGTATTGTATACTCATTTCATTTTCACTTATACATTTAGTCACATTCATCAATTTATGCCTATAATCTCTCATCTTTAAGTGTACTAAGAGCAAAGTACAGCTATAAATACTCCACTGTACTGGCCTTTGACGGAGCAGGAGACTCTACTCAACTCTTCTGAAGAGACCGGCATATGTGCCAACCCTGATCAATTAACTATGAATTATTGTATCACTTAGAGTGACATTATTGTATAGACGTCACAAGGGAGTCATGAGCACATCCACAGCTCGGCTCTGAGGACTGAATGAACAGACAAGCGTCTCTCTCCAGTTGTCATGTGGTTGTACTGGCAGTAGATGAAGGCTGGGAAGTCGAGGCTGACAAGGTAGAGAGGAGGCTGACTCACAGGGGAGACATTAGCTCTGTGATGCATGATCACACATTACAGGCAGCAGGCTTTGAGCGCAGACAGTGAAGTGCTGGGAACCGATGTGCTGGTGTACCAGAGCTGTAGCGTCTAGCAAGCCTTGAGATTTTCTTGGTGACGAAGACCTACGGTCTAGTCATTCTGTAAGAACACATCATGATGCCTGTTGGCCAATTTTGGCTCTCAGGTTTCAAGGACAAAAATAAATAAATAAATGAATGAATTTTGAAAAATCCTAAAATGATTTTTTTAGGTCACATCTCTGTTAGTACCATTGTTGGCAGGCTAGTCTGCTTCCTTGTATTTGTGACCACTTTTTCTCATCACTTATACCACTATATTCATACATCATCATATGGATCCATTGCTTCTCCTGCCAAGGCTTCTTTTCAGCACAGCTTTTCTATCAAGAGCACTGAAAAAACTGTGGGCTGCTGCTCACAAATACATCATGTCAGGCATTCCATCTTTCTTCTGGTATAACTAGGCTAAATATTGTTATAAATGAGCCCAAAATCCTTCTTTCATTTACTGACACGACCATGAACAACCGGAGGGCTCCAGAGTCTGTCCATCTGTAGGAGTGATGGATGTCTGTGTTGACCGGCCTGGACTTGTGGCTCTGGTAAATTAGAGCTGAACGTCCTCCTCCCTCCGTCCTCCACCCTCCATATTCCTGTGTGACTGGACCCACCCAGGAGCAGCTGCTGCTTCCTCTGCCTGTCAGCACCCCTTTTCCAAGCCTCTGTTAGTTGCATTTGTGTTTGTGTGTGAGAGATGTGGTTCACTCAGAGAGGCTGCAGAGGATCTCAGCACAGTCAAACACAGTCTTTCAAAAACAAATAACCCAAGTATGTCTGACATGAGTGGCATGCAAAAAATCTCCAATGGGCTGTACATAGAAAACACCATCAGCGCAACAGAGAGATTCTTCATCATAGATAATATTCTCATCCAAAACACGCAATGACCATAAAATGCCTTCTTAAACCTGCATAGTATAAGTATATTTTCATAATTATATTATTCAGCATGCAGTAAAAAGGGGAAAAAAATCTACTGCATTTTATTCAGTAAGGTCCAAGATGTTCACAGTTTCATAACCTGTTGATGCTTTAAACTTTTCAAGTCTTTTAGCAAACAGTCTACAGTAATTTACCCCTTCTTCCTATAGCAACCATTGCTGTGCAAGAGCTGTGTCCTACATTTGTGGGTCTGTTAAGAAGCCAGTGCACACCCCCACCCCACCAGTCACATTCCAGGTCCTCAGAGGGAAAACGCACAAGTCAGCAAACCCTGCTAGCTGCATGTCCCCAATTGCCCGGTGTGTCACATATCAGACAATCCCTGGATTCAGCAATACTGGAAAAGGAAACAATGGAGAACTTTCTATGGAAGCTTCAGTGCTCTGCATCCAAAGCCCAATGGACACAAGCTCTGCGTTTTACAGCGCTATTCCCCCCTCTGTAAATAAGAGAGATCTATGACAGCCATTAGATGGGCTGAAGCCTCATGAAGATTCTTATCAGCTAGTGTCAACGTCAAGTCTGTTAATCAATCAGCGAACTGTCAGCTCCAATACATGTTTTAGTGCTTCCTAATTATTGTTGCTTGAAGATGCCGCGGTTAAAATTTGAGCCACGTGCAAACTGTATTTTCATACACTTAGGCTTCATTACACGAAAAATAACTTGAGATCATCTTTGTTAAAAGAGAATAATCACCACCTGCCAGTTTCTATAATAGCTTAAAGTTTTACATCAGCACTCACACACCTCTTTCTCATGCACGGGAGACTAAACAACACAGCAATAGACAATTAGTCCCCATCTCCACTATAAGCCAGTTAAATGCATACTCTCTTTTATCTTATAATGCTTTTGAAATAGCAATATAGAACCTCTATATTGTGGTCATTTGGAACATTATTTGTCTTAATTGATGAAACTCAAATTGGATGAAAAGTGCCATAAGTGAATACTTACTTGTTGCAGTGGTGTTTCAGGTGCTTCTTATAGCCATCGTCCTGAAGCATATGCTCAGGGTTGTGCTTCCTGAGCCACTCAGCCTTGTGGATGTCAAAAGAACTAGACTGGGTTTTCATCTTTTTACCCTTTCTCCCCCGAGGAACTGGGGCAGACAAGCCTAGCAAAATAAAAAAGTGTTGTGGTTCAAATTAATTCTTACTACTTACTGATTGTAATAAAGTCAGTAAATGTCGGCTTGAATTGCTGAGACTCACCTAAGTGATTCTGCAACTCCTTTGTGCGTCCATCCTCGGTAGGGGCTATGAGGTCCCACATGAAGCTTTTGATTTTGTCATCTCCACGATAATGGACCAGGCAGTAGGCCAACAAGGCCCTGCAGATGGACTCCACATCCCACTCAGTCAACTGCTTCTTAAAACGGCCATGGTTGAGGATATCCTTCCAACGACCCCATCTGGAAACAGAATGGGAATGCCACACTTAGGAATACTCATTTGAGTATGGAAGCAGACTCTATATACAGTTTGGATAATGTTTTTTAGTGTTAAAGCAAAAATGCATATTGCTGTAATTTATAATCCTGATGGTCTTGTTTGTTTGTATGTATATGGACAAATTCAAGTGGAGATAATAGGATGTTTAATTCAATCTATTACAAATTTTTCAGGAGCCTCTTTGTTGACAAAAATTCAGGTAAGTCCTTCCAAATACCAGCTATGTTATTTAATAGTTAGTATTAGGTTAAACTTATTAAATATATCTTACCCATAGACAAGCAAGTTCTTCTCTACTCTGAAGCACTCTGTGCGGCCATAGCTGTTCAGGCGATCGTAGTTTCGTCTGAGCTTAGGTTTGGTCTCATCGCCGTCACTCTCGCCCTCTGAAAGCTCTGCTAGCTCATCCTTGGTGGCACTAAAGGGCCTTGTCTGCTTTCTGACACGAGGAGTGTCAATGACCAGGCTGTTCTGTAGAGGGGGAAAAAATTTCATGGACTTTATGTCTTTTATGCAGTTAAAAGGGAATAGATGTCCTGTGTATGTCACATTCCAATTATCCATTTCTGTGGATATTGTATCCATTTTAGTCTGGTACTCACTCTGCCATTGACCATATCCATATCAATGTCAGCCTTTTTGGCCCACTTGTCCCAGAAATTAGGGTCATCCAGGGAGATGTCTGTACGGTTTCCAGATGCTACAAAACTGGCCTGAAAGCAGACATCAGAATCACATTAAGTTATAATCATATTTGTTTTTCCCCGTATCCCTGAGTCAGGAATGGGCACAGGTTGAGAATTTTAAATAGCCAGCGATATGCAATCTCCACACTCATGTACACAAAAGGCAATAAAGCTGATGTTAAATCATTTGTACTTAACGAGTTCTATTTATCAGATTTCTTGTTTTTTACCTTGGCAAAAGTGGATCCTCGTCCCTCAGACTCAATGGTAATGGTCTTTGTCCTGCGCTGCAGGATCTGGTCAATGTCCTCCTCACAGAATTTGGCCCCTTCATCCTCCTCATCCATGATTGCCCCGTAGGCCCCACGTCGCAACAGATCTTCAATCGCCTTTTTGGACAGCTGCTGCTGCACAGCCTGTAAGGTAAAGAAAAAAAAATCACATTAAAGTCATGAAACTATAACACTGTTATAATTACATGATAATAGACCTGAAGTCTACAAAATAGACTTCAGGTGTGAAATGGAACCACAGGAGGAATGGCACTACATAATGCATGAGTTGATCAAATCTCCAGTTGACAGAAATAGCACACTAAATGCAGGCACACAGATAGAGCGACAAAAAGCGTGCCGAATTATTAAAATCACAAAATTAGCAGCTATATATCCAACCCCGGCATTTGTTTAGTATGCAGATATGTTCAGTCAAACCAGATGTAGAAAACTGCTAATACATCCTCCTTACTGTTCATATAACTCCCAGGGGACACAAACTGCAGCTAAGCATCCACCTACACACCTCACAGTGTTGACACACTCCCTCACAAACAGATTAGACTAACAGGATCGGTGGAAATTTTAAGAGTGACCTTCACGTTTTAGTTTTTAGTTTTTTGTTGGCTTGACAAGAAAAAATTGGCTTAGTGTCATTTCACATTTGCTACAGTGTCCTCCTAATGTAATTCAGTATCCCGGGTATGTATGTCAAAACTTTTATGTTACTGGAATGGCAGCTGAAAGAAATGCAGCATTGATCTCTTGTCTTTTATAAATGTAATAATTTTCAGGAGATCATTAACTTGTTTCATATCCAGCTTTTCAGAGTTTAAGATGGCAAAGCTGGAGAAGAGAGTGGACGGTGTACTGTTCGTTAACAATAAACAGAACACTTCGATCAAAAAACAAAAAACATGTTATTATAATTTATTTGCATCTCCCCATATGAGGCATTAGTCATTGGCGCTGGGGCTCGTGTAATTCTGCAAGATGGTTTCTAATTTACAAGATTTCAAGATTTAACTACTCATTTCTATTCCAGACCGTATGGACAATTCTCAAACTTACCCCTCCCCCAGTGCCTCCTCCCAGGCTGTTATCTCGGCCACTCATGCTCTGCAACACTGCTTTATCCAAACCCAACTTGAGGCTGGCGCGATCAAACATTTCTCGCTCATATGAGTTCCTGGTGATCAAACGGTACACCTTCACTGCCTTGTTCTGACCGATGCGATGGCAGCGAGCCTGGGCCTGTAAAGTATACAAAAACTGAGGAAACTGCACCGAGCATATAATTTGTTTTAATATCTACACATTGGTTTGACAGACTGCTCTTCTTAAATGACTCATTAAAATGAGATTCAACAAATAACATGTAAGTTGTTTGTGGAATGACTGAGCATTCACAACATGTACTTTTTACTAGACACAGTGTAATGCACTTCCCATGGTGGCTAGTTTTGCTGCCTATTAATTGCACGAGCAGATCTCAGATAACTGTTAGTATGCCACTTTCTCGAAACAGCAATAAAACAAAGTCTACAGCATTTCGCTGAACCCACTGCTGAGTCCTACCTGCAGGTCGTTTTGTGGGTTCCAGTCAGAGTCGAAGATGATGCAGGTGTCTGCTGCTGTGAGGTTGATTCCCAGCCCACCAGCTCTTGTACACAGAAGGAAAACAAAGCGATCTGAGTCAGGCTTACTGAAGCGGTCGATGGCAGCCTGTCGCAGATTTCCACGAACCCGTCCATCAATACGCTCGTACAGATACCTGCAACATAAATGAAATAAATATGATGAATGTTTGTACAATACCTTTTTAAATAGTTTATTCTGAGTTCTTGTACATGGGATCCAGGTATAGTGCTTATCTAATCAAACACCAAAATGTGGGCGTTATTCTTTGACAGCCATATTAATTTATCCATACTCAAAACAAGACCACAGTACTTATGGTCTTCACACTATCAAGTATTCTTGTTTTGTTTTGTATTCCCTTTTTCTTAACCCGAGAAATATAAAACTATTTCTACAAGAGGTGAGTATGCTCTTTCATCCTCGAGTCCACAATCATCCCCTCCTACAATCCTACCCCTTGCTCTTCCTGGGGTTATCCACTTCCACTCAAGAGAAACCTCAGAATCTCCCACTTGTCTAATGTGATGGAGCCCTGAGGGCTTTTGTAACCTACTGCTGAACCCTGTCTGAGGTCTGTGTTGCACAGCACCTCACATGTTTACAATAGCTTGAGGTTTGTTCTAGCTTCTGGTGGGCAGCCAGCAGAAAGAAAGAAGAGAAAGAGAAAGGAAGAGCTAGAACAGGACAGTGAAGGGCTTTAGCTGGAACTTAGTTTGTACACATTAGCTTTATATCTTTGATGAAAGAGAAAAAAAAATAATTCACGTATACTGATTGAAATAGCTCCGTGTATTGCACTCTAAAATTTAAACCTAAAACCCTGTGATGGAACTGAGACATTATCAAGTTACAAATGCTAAAGAGAAGATTAAAATAGCAGGCTGTCGTGTAAAGTGCCTGGCAGTTTGGTGTGATAATTTGACATCTCTTTGAACATAAAGGAAATTAGAAATTTAAACAATGCAGGTAGAAAGGAACATTTAAAACTACTACTAAGTGTACAACTAAAACCTTGTTTGGTTGTGTACAACAGATATGGTGCTTCCTTACTATCAGACTGGATGGAACGAGGTCAAAGGTAAGCGAGTAAGGGTGATATCACATTTGAACTGCAGGACTACAGTTTGTCTAGTTACATCCTGTTACCTTCTCTGAATGAGGTAGTCTTCCAAGATGTCCAGACAGCGGACCATTTGGGAGAAGATGAGCACCTTGTGCCCTCCTGCCTTCATTTTAGGCAGCAATTTGTCAATGAGGACGAGCTTCCCAGCAGACTGCACCATAGCCTGCAGGTGAAAGTCTAGGGCAGTAGGGCTGTGCACTTCCCTGAAGTCTTCTAGGATCTTTTCCTCTGCTCCTGTCATAGCAAAGACATGGGCGCATTAAAAAAAAGTATTGTCAAAATTAATTATTTTATTTAAAGCCGGATTTCGATTCAATGACTGATATTTAAGAGCATAATTATATGAGAAACAATGGTACTTGTGTACCATAAAAAAGCAGATTACAGAAAGAAAGTAAATTGGCTAAATTTGGCTGTTAGCTCTAGAAGGTGAGAACAAAAGCTGTTAGTTTGCAGTTATTACAGAACTTCTTTATTTAAGCTTTCAGCGCTGTCCTACCTTTGATTAGGTAGGGGTGGTTGCAACACTTTCTTAGCTCCATCATAGTGTTGACCAGGTTGGGCATATTTGCCGGGCCAGCTCCTTTAGCCAAGAAAGAAAAATTCTTCTCTAGGATGGCACGGTAGTATTTCTTCTGAATGTTGGTGAGCTCAACTTCAATGATGGTTTCCTCTTTCGGAGCCAACTTCTTCTCCACATCTTCTTTCAAACGACGCAGCATCATAGGCTTCAGGATACCCTGAAGCTTTTGCACCTGTGGGTCACAGAGACAGTTTGAACTCACCTTTGGCAGCTGCTTCTATGCTGCACTTGTTTGGGGTCTAAAAATTGTATGTTTGAAAAGGATACAACTGTAGCTGTGTTGGGTTATAACGAACAGTATTATCCAAGTCATCAAATTTCCATTTTCAAATTTAGATTTATTGCATTTAATAAGTGTATTTTAAAAGTTACAGAGCAGCAAAAAATGAAGAAATTCAATTTCTGTTCCATATCATAGACAGACACGTATCATTACACATGGAAATGTGTATTTCACAAGTATAGCGGGTGATGCAAAGAACCACTAAAAGTAGATAACATACATTATGTAAATAATCACTGGCTAGAAGTGTAACTCGGTGTTAGCTCAGCAGTTGACTGCAAAATTATTTTCATTTCCAGCTACTGTTAAGAAATGCCACAGTGGGGAAACTATTTGCATCATTTGGTGTTAAGCGCAACCATAGTAACACATACAATTTCACTCTTAAAGCAGAAGTCGCTGAAGAGTAAAGCTGATCCAAGCACAGTATTTTATATTACAGAGTCACCTTCTACATATTATCATTATTATTGTAGCTTGCCAAAGAGGTATAATCTAGGCCATCTCATATGTATGTCTAGTAATTTTTCCTTCATCTTATGAAGACCTACATCTCACAAATCATGAATTTGTGCTGTAGTGCAGCATCACGGTGTAGATACTATTACACTCCAAGGACTGGGCCAGCTTTACAAAGTGCTTTTTTTATTACACACCCTGTGCAGGACTTCATTTAATATCAGTTATGCTGTGTGGAGAAAATAAGTCTCCTAACAGCACCAGCAGCTTTTACTATGAAAAGAATTACACATTTCTAAATTTAGTTCCATGTGTTGAACACTGGCTGCTCCACACTTCCACACTCCTGACATTGAGATGTTTTCAGCAGCCTTCCATTGAACACCTCTTTGGTAACACTGACTAAAAATGAAATGCCAAACAGCAGTATGTAGCAGGAAATGCGAAACTGTCACATAGTCCAGCACTGAGCAGTGCAATACCTGTTATCAATTGTTATTATTCATCATGTGTTGGATGTGTGCGTTTTATGACTGTGCCCTAGTTAGAATAGGCTCCAGTTCAACAGTATCTTCACTGATGAGCAGTGTGTTTGAAATTTGGCTGCCCATTCATAAAAAAAATACTGAAACCAACACTGAAAAGAAAGATCTCTTTTAGATTCTGCAAATATTAAGGTGCTGTGTGGAGCCATAAAAGCACAACAACACAACACACATTGATGCAGTTTTTCTCTAAGGTGTATTTTTGTCATGGAGAATAAAACTCTTGAGACAGAATGTGCACATATCTAAGCTCACCTGCTCTTCAGTCTTAAGGTCTCCAAACTCCTGCATGAAGGTGTTTTCAGAAGGGAAGCGTGCCGGCTCCAGAAAGTGAAGCAGGCTGAAGAGCTCTTCCACTGTATTCTGGAGAGGAGTACCTGTCAGCAGGACCTTGTGTTCCTTGAAGAGGACAAGAGTTTAAATGTAAAGTGAAAATTGCTTCAATTGGTATTTCTGAATAAAATTCGGACAATGTGTAATAATTTTCTCTAAGCTCATGATTTATCTACCAGGTTCATGAGCTTGAATCCCTCTAGCAGCTTGCAGTTCTTGTTCTTGAGACGATGGGCCTCATCAATAATAACGCAGCGCCACTCTATGGCATTGAGTTCGGGACAGCCTCCAAGAATCATCTCAAATGTGGTAATAACAGCCTGAAACCTGTAGGCACCACGTATGATACGACCCTGAAGACAAAAAGGGGAGAAGTGTACATATTTCATCCGTTTAGTTAAAATATCGTATTTTATTAGCTGAAGTATGCTCAATGTGTTATGTGATTAAAACAATGTTGTTTTCTATTTACACAAGCACTGAATCTGAAAAAAAATGTACTGGAAAAAGTGCTATAAACAGATGCGCATGAAAGGTACATAGTTCTTCTGACAAAGCTTGTCCTTTTCTGTGTTGACATTAGAAACCTACATATTTGCAACCTTTTTAGCTGTTGACAGCAAACACAGGGTTTCCTTTATTTAGACTTCTCAAACATCAAAAAACATACATTATGGTTAGGAGGCTATCTACAGCATATCCAGTACACAAGCACCTGCCAGTGAGTATTTATTATTTGTTTATTTGTTTGTTTGTCTGGGGAAGCGTTGCTTTCCCCCGCCCCTCCATTTGTATCCATTGCCTTGACAACAGTCCTCAAGGGATACTCAGTTATCCAGTAACCCCCTCCCACAGCCAGCCAGCCAGCCAGCCAGCCAGCCAACAGGCTGCTGTTGAGGAGTCAGCCACTCTGATATGTCTGAGCAGCGATGACAGAGATCTCCCCGTGGGGGCTGCTATGACATCACAGGCTGCCTGGGAGACAGGCTGGTGGCGGCTCCACTCTGTTCTCCTCTCGCCTTAGATTCCTCCTACGGTTCGTCAGAATACTAAAAGGTCCTAACTGCCTGCTGTGACACATCACATGGCCTGCCAACCACATAAAGCTTCTGTTCAAGGCTCACTAACTACCTAGCAGCCTACATATTGTCAGGCACGGGCCCTATTTGGATTCTTGCTATATGCATATCTTAGTATTATAAACCAGATATTTGTTGAAACGCTATCTCTCTCTGAGCAAACCCAAGCTGTTTATAGATTTATATTTTATACAGGCTGACAA
The DNA here is from genome assembly GCF_963969265.1 of Rhamphochromis sp. 'chilingali'. Taxonomy (NCBI): domain Eukaryota; kingdom Metazoa; phylum Chordata; class Actinopteri; order Cichliformes; family Cichlidae; genus Rhamphochromis; species Rhamphochromis sp. 'chilingali'. Next base: position 33,506,091 of record NC_137933.1, on the reverse strand, counting down.
AAATCAATACAGCTACAAAGTGATACCTTTTCAAGCGATTCTGAACACAGCCTTGACACAAACCTTACAAACAACTTGCACCAAGCACAGAAATCCACTGTGCTTGAACTGTTGTTTGTTCCTGTCTTACAGCAGATGAGTTTTCCTTGAAAAACATGGTGTTAAATGAGGTTGCTGCACTAGCTATAGGACTGTAAAGGGTATCTGGCGTTTGTGTTGCACACACAATCACGGTTTTCCTGGCTTTTCAATATCCGACTCCTATTGTTATAAGAAGGCCTCCTGCTTTGAAACATATCATTACACTACTCATAGGATTTCATGTTACTGACACAGTGCTGCTGTTTTTTAAAAAGCACTGTGATTACTTTAATCTAAGTGAATCACAGCCTTTCACTCTTAAAAGGTAAGCACAGCAGAATTGAGTTCTGCTTGCCTGTTTTTAAAAAGGAAAAATTAGGTATATATATTAAAATGAACTAAAAGACCTCCAAATCCTTACATTTCTCTATGTGGTTGGTAAGAGAAACAAGCTGGGAGTACCCCTGTGCATCCAGAGCTGATTCCTTTATAGGTCCTTAAGTCTTCTCATAGCCAAAAACAGCCAGCGTGGTGATATACAATCATATTACGGTACCTACTACACATTGGCCAAAACTATATGAAAGGATGCAAGTAATACATAGCACATTTCAGCTTCTTAAAGGGCTCCTTTCTATATTATTCTCTTGATTGTGTGACAGAATAACACTGGTACTTGTAAAATAAGAACTACTGTACTCAAGAGCAATAATTGTGAATTCTTGTGTTGAATCTGCTGTACTCATTTTAAAATGTATTATTTTCTGCACTTGATATATTCATTTACCTGTGCATCCCTGAAATACATCTCATACTGCTGGAGCATCTGCCTGCTGACCATGCTTCCATGGTAAACGATGACATTGAGGTGGGTCCAGGTACGGAACTCCCGCTCCCAGTTGGTGATGGTGGAGAGTGGGGCAATTATGAGAAAGGGCGCTTGGATTCCAACGCGATGGATTTCTTCTAGGAAAGTGATGGACTGTATTGTTTTCCCTAGGCCCATCTCATCTGCCAGGATGCAGTTCCGTCTTAGAAAAGAAAACACAGTGGATTTAGGACAAAAAGAAAGCAGGAGAAAATAAATTCCTTGCTTTGTACAAAAAGTAAAGTAGGTGTGTGGGGGGGTGCAAATGTTTTGAATCTAAGTACTGTATGCAATTTTATCACAAACACAGCGTGGTGTATATTATGAGAAATTCTTCTCTTCTAACAATATACAAAATGTGTACAGATGGCCAGGGGAATAGGTGAAAAGAGGAAGAGCAAGAAAATGAAAGGAAAATGCAGAACTCCGGTGACAATAAAAAACAAACAAAAAAAAAACAAACAAAAAACAGTGAAAACAAGATAATCAGCAGTAATAATAGTCCCAAGATATCATACAGCACACAATGGTAAATGCAACTGCCTCTGCTGCGTGGTGTACTCCAGCTAACCATTTATTCAGCTGTCCAGTGGGTGGGGGTATTATGTCTTGATGCTAATTGCAACGTGCAGATATTCCCACTGGCCTCTTAAGCAGCTCTCTACTTTTGATGAATCTCTCTGCGTAGGCATACACAAACTCCTGCATGCTCACACATAACAAAACCAATTCCCAGGGTTAATGCAAGCGCACTGACACTGTGTTCAGCAGATGTACTGTGCAGCACATCTTTTGAGATTGTAGGCGAAGAAAAGCAAATGTCGCAACAGTATGCACCTTGACAGGAAATTTGACTACCCTCACAGGCCTAAACAAATAATGTGAATACAGAAAAACACAAGATGGTCCCACACACGCAGGATTCAAAGCAAGATAAATCATTCATTATTTATTATCTGCAATGCCAATACACCCAAAAGACCTCTTCTTGAAACACAAAATGTATGTAAAATAAATAAAATATACTACAGTATCCTGAACTGATGGACGTTTCTGTTATTAATCCAATTTGCACTGATACAAATAGAGCAAAGAAAACAACAAACAAACCTCTTTGTACAACGCTAAACAGATTAGCAACACTACATATTATATCCCCAAAAGAGACCACAGAATTGGATAAGCACATCTCTGAAGTATAAAAAACAAAATATTATTACCTTTATGAAATTAGGGCACATTACATAACCACTGCAATTTGTGATGTGTATGAAATTATATGCCTTTATTTTTATAAAACAATGGTTCCATAATTAAATTTGATCTCACTTAAATTAAAAAGAAGCGTGTGTGGGGGGCTCTGTGCAACGCGTCATACAGTTGACTGCTTTTGGTTTGAATCATATCTATGAAATAGACTCCAATTTGTTCATGTAAATGGAGAGTCCTCTTCAAACACCATAGGTTAATTATGGAGTTCCACAGAGTCACGTGCTAGGGTCAATTCCTTTTACATTATATATGCTTCCCTTAGGCAATATCATGTATCATAGCATACATTTTTATTGCTTTGCAGGTAATACCCAACATTATCCATTAAGCAAGATAGCACACACCAATTAGTTAAACTGCAGGAATGCCTTAAAGACTTAAAGACCTGGATGATTTTCAAATTTTCTGCTTCTAAATTCAGATAAAACTGAGGTTATTGTACTCGCCCCAAAAATCTTAGAAACGTGTTATCTAACCAAATGCTTACTCTGGATGTCATTACCTTGGCCTCCAGTAACACTGTGAAGAATCTTGGAGCCATTTTTGACCATTTAATGTGCATAACAAACAATACGTAGGAGTACTTTATTATATTTGTGCACTCTCTCTAAAATTGGAAATACCCTGTTTCAGAGTGATGCTGAAAAACTAGTTCATGCATTTATTACTTCTAGACTGGACTATTGTAATTCAGTATTAGTAGGCCCTCCTAAAACTCCTTGAAAAGCCTTCAGCTGATCCAAAATGCTACAGCAAGAATATTAACAGGGACTTGGAAAAGAGAGCATATTTCGCTCATGTTGGCTTGGATCTTGTTAAATCATGTCAAATCTTATCAAACAGGTTTCTTTAACACGGCAATGACTTCAATGGAATGAAATGCTCTCCAGGTTTTCTATTGGGCTGTGATATTGCAACCCAATAGAGCATCTCTGGGGTGTGGCTGAGTGGGAGATTAACATCATGGATATCCAGCTGACAACTACAAAAACTACATGATGGCATAATTTCTGTACTGTGATACCAGTTAAAAGCTATTTGGGTTTTTCACAATAGCTGCAGATTTTTTACAGGTATGCATACTCACAGTGCTTAAAACTAACCTGTTGTACCAGTTGAAAAGAAGCCAGTTGACTCCTTCTAGCTGGTAGTCCCTGAGGCTGTTGCCATTCCTGTATTGCCTCGATTGTTCCCTCTTCTTCCACAGATTGGCAGGAGGACGCTCCTAAGTGACATATATGGCAGATTGGAAGTTAACTTTACATTTTTGATGAACACTTTTCCATAGAACGTAAATATTACAAATGCATGACACAATTTCTTATACATAATGTTAGCATTATGACCGTACAATTGACTGGCACCCCATCCAGGGTGTACTATAGCCGAGATAGGCTAAAGGATCTGTAACTTATACAATAGTAAATTGGATGTGGAGCTAGCATTAGTGTTCATAAGCAAAATGTTGGTTATTCAAGCAAACTGGAGAATGACATTGGTTTAGAATATATAAAAAATAAGGAAATCCAGCAGTGTGACATACATGCAATATAAAAACAAAATCTCCAGCACGCCAACCTTTCTGCATCTGCAAACCTATATGGTAACATTGCACGCAAAAAGATATACACACAGGTGTAGAGGTGTAAAAACTGACCTATTGTTACAACCACAGGTATGCAAAGTGTGAACTATTGTAGTGGACAGGGAAATAAAAGACGAAAGATAACCTGAAACAAAAACTGTCAGTCTTCATAGTACAAGTTACACGACTGATCTCTGTGTAGTCTAGTTATAAATACAACAGTTTGTTTCTCAATAAAGGGGAACTATAGAGTATGATAAAAAACAAAAACAAAAAAACATTGTTCTCTTTGAAGATTCGTCTATTTTGTTTCTCCTAATTTTGACTTCCGTCTGTTCAGTACGTCTTGTGAATCTTCAATAGAAAATGTTTTCCTAGTTTTACCTTTCCAATAAAAACATCATTCACTGATGTTGAAGTGACTGACAGCAGGGGTTTGTCTTTCAAGCTCGCTCATACCCCTGTGTGAGTGTTGTCTTATTTAGATCACTGTAATATGTGTGTACACGCACACGCGCAAGAGTGATAAAGAAACATGGAAATACAGCGATAACTGAAGAAGGCTGGCAGGCACAACTTACCACCCTGCGTGAGTCTGGCTTGGCTGCCTGCAGCTGCTCAAACTCCTCAATCTTGCTCTGATCTACATCGTCCTTCAGCTCCCAGGTGCTGTCTTCATAAGGCAGAGAGCACCACTTCACCAGGTAGTACACCACTTCCTGTAACAAGCAGAGGAGGATTAGCACTGAAAAAGACTAGAGTGAGGCCAAGCTTTGCTTTTACAATATTAACAAAGGCTGCAAGGAAGCCCATTAGGATGGCCTTGGGCATTTCTGAGATACAAAGACATTGCTAGAGTGGAGAATCTTTTGAAAGGAACAAAACCAAGAAAACCGTTCAGGAACTTACACAAATACAGAACTCACGTATGTGATGAAATGAAAAAGGATTCGCTTACCTCTCTTGTATCTTTGTCCTCGCAATATGACACCTCCAGCACTCTATCTACTTCTACATAGTCAGGGTTAAATGGCTCCTCTTCCATCTGAGCGAGACAGAAGGAAAACACAAAAGGAAATGAAAAAGATTAAATAAAGGGAATAAACCAAAGTGCCCACTCACCATCTGGAAACTGAGATAAACATTATATTGTATCAAATGAGTGAGTAAAGAGACTCAAATATATGCACGCAGATGTGTACTGAACGTGCAGTTGCATCCTAAAAGACACACCAAATTGTGGAGACACGCACACCCACTTATAGAAATGTCCTCGACAAAAAGACCCCCCCCCCCCCCCAAAAATAAATAAAAATAAATAAATAATAACCAAATATTTGTGTCGACACGGGTAGTACAGTACGTCCCCAGACACAAACCAGTCGCACATCCTTACATCTGCAAAGAAGAGTGCCCTCTGTGCCTGTTTCATCTTGAAGCGTTTGATCTTCTGCTGAATCCTCTTGTCCTTCTCCAGCTGCTGTTCTGTGGCCCACTCACAGTGTAGGTAGGAGCTGACACACACACACACACACACACACACACACACACACACACACACACACACACACACAAGTTCAGTAAGGTAAGGGACTCTTGCAATCACCTAAACAGCATCTGGGGGAATTGCTGAGGCCAGCAGGTGTGATCACAGATTGCAGATGTGGTCACAGTATCCACTGGCATGCTGTTCTCAGTCATATTTGTTTAGAAATATTAAAGTGTTTTCACATTCATATTTCCATCCTCGTTATCATTTGGCTGTGAAATGATGGATGTGATCTGGCTGATGACAGATTATCTGCCACACACAAAAAAAAATTCTGGGAAGCTGAGTATGACACTTAAATCTTAATTTCCAAAACATTAAAACTGATAATTTGGTGTGTGAATACGCTAGAATTTGTATTCTTCTTTATTAACAGAAAAAACAGTCATCATAACATTGAGGACACGACAATACTAAAAGTTGTCCCATGCATGCCTGTGATGTACTGACATTTGAAATGTCAAAAGTTCTTAATTACATCCTCTAGCTTTCATGTTGCCTCTGTCTCTATAGATATATCTATAGACAAAAACATATTTGCCACTAACCACCCAGAAACTACATATGAATAACTTACTAGTTTTTGTATTTTACAAAAAACTCTTCCACCTCAATGACCACTCCTGGAGAGACCTAAAGAAAAAGAATGCAAAAACATAACAATGAGAAGCAATGCTTTCATTTAGTGCTATAATAAGGGGGAAAAAAAACATAATACAACAATACAACTCAATACATAGTCCCAAAAATCTATTAAGCTAAAAATTTGCAAGAGAAGCTTTTATCACAACTGTACAATGGTTAAAAAATAAGGCAAAACAACAAATTAAATATTTACCTCCTTCTTAGCAATACGAGAAGACATGATTTTGTCAACAACAGCAGCATCCTCTTCACTGGGATTCTCCTAGAGAGAACATGATATGGTTAATGTCAACTGATAAATTCATAACAGTCACCCCAGAGCATTAAGTTGCATAAATGTCTTCATAATATGATAACAAAAACAAACACCAGATGCTCTCTTACGCTTTACACATCATAAATTACTTTGTCAAATTTGTGATTCTGCATTACATAAAAATATCCCAGAACTGAAAAAAACAGTTTTAGACAACAGAAATTAGAGGACAACTAATTTTATTTTTAAGCATTAAAATGTTTCTGTGGCCCTTTCTAACTTCTGTGCTGTTGCATCTAAATCATAAAAAAAGGACAGTGAATATTATCCTTCTTCTTTTTAAAAGCCTTACTGCAGGGGTCCTGGTTTGTACGTCACAGTGTGTTGTTGAAAAGAACAGGCTATTCAGCAGAGCAAGCAGTCCTATTGTTTTTTGTTTCGTTTTGTTTTTTTACTGAGTGTGTTTGTGTTCTTTTATGGTACAAAAATAAGATCTTCCCAACAATGTTTATGTGCATTATTTCCACAAACAATTCTATTTCTTTTCAAGTCAAAACTCTTAATACATGTGAAAAAGAGAGACAAGACCAAAGTGGAGAGGTTTGGTCATAGACCAAAGCACCATGGTTGACAAAAATCAAACAGCATATCAGCACAAACACCTCATACCAACTGTTAAGAGCAAGTTGGAGGGACAATTATTTGGGCTTGTTTTAAGGCCACAGGACATGAGCACCATGCAGTCACCAAGTCGACCACAAACTCCCCTGTATACCAAAGTATTCTAGAGCCAAATGTTAGACCATCTGCCCAACAGTTAAAATCTTGGTCTAAAATGGGTCATTGGACCATGATCCCAAACACACCAGCAACTTTACAATAGAGTAACTGGAAAAGAACCAAGTTGTTGCAGTTGCTCAGTACAGACTTTAACCCAATTCAAATACTGTGGCGGGACCTTAAGATAGCTGTGCATAAACAAATTCCCACAAACCTGATAAAACCATGCAGAAAATAAGTTACTTCAAGTTATTGCTGCTAAAGATGGTTCTACCAGCTAGTCAATCATAGGGTGTACTGTATCTTTTTCACAAATGCAACATCCACTGATTCCAGTTAATACACTGAAGCTGTATTTTCCCATTTATGTTATAACTGAAACAACTGAAATTAAACGTGTTTCCCACAGAGTTATATGCAGAATTACTTACTACAAATAGCTGAAGAGCGGGTTCCTTGGATGCTGCAGTATTGGTTTTCTTGGCTTTGACAATAACCTTGACTTCTTCATCTGACAACCTGGTCTCCAGCTCTTCAGCATACTTCTTCCTCTTCACCTGTCGATTAGACCGCCTCTTCTAAAAAATTATAAGATATAAGCCAAAAAAAGGAGTAAGAAGCACATTTACACAAAAGACAAAACAAAGTAATCTCAAATACTTCATTAATCAATTTTGAAACTGCAAAATAAAATTGGTAATTAATGACTGCTTCACATGAAAATTTCCCATATGGCTCTAAGACTGAAGATTTGATCAAGACTGAGCAGATGTTTTCTAACAGAATCTTGAGCATGGACTCATTTCATTCTTAACTAGTGTGCCTGTTACAAACCAAAGCAACAATGTAACTACATCACATAGGTCGCCAAAGCAAGGTAATAAACTTAGCTAAAGAAAACACAAAGAAAAAAAACGCTATATGATCAGGTTCATGATTGACGTATTATCAAGGCTCAGAGTGTCCTAGGGCTGTTCGATGTATATATATCGGATGACGATATAAAAAGGTCTATCGTTTCATTTTACGTTATCGTTTGTTTCGTGGTGTCGCAAAATAAACTGTTTACGGTGTTGTGCCAAAAAGTGATTTCCAGTGTTTCTGTGTATTTTTTATGTGTAATATCTTTACGTATGTTCGTAAAGATTCCAGTCAGCCTGGAATCCAGAGCCACACCACTGTGCCAGCCTCTCTCTTCACATGTTGCCTCCTGTGAGATTCCTGACACCCCTCCCCCACCCATCACCTTCACTCAATACCAGGTTGAGATGCAAATGAGGAGACTTCACTCAGGCAAGTCTGCTGGACCAGACGGAGTGAGTCCCCTTGTCCTCAAGGCCTGTGCCCCCCAGCTGTGTGGAGTCTTTCATAAACTGTTTATGCTGAGTCTGAGTCTGCAGAGGGTCCCGGTGATGTGGAAGACATCATGCCTCGTCCCTGTACCAAAGACGCCTCGTCCCAGTGGCCCCCAGGATTACAGGCCCGTGGCACTGACCTCCCACATCATGAAGACCCTGGAAAGGCTCATCCTGGACCAGCTGCGACCCATAGTAAGACCACATCTGGATCCCCTTCAGTTCGCTTATCAGCCTCGTCTCGGAACAGAGGACGCCATCATCTACCTGCTCAATCGTGTCTACACCCATCTGGACCAGCCGGCGAGCACTGTGAGGGTCATGTTTTTTGACTTTTCCAGTGCTTTCAACACCATCAGGCCGACCCTCCTGGGTGATAAGTTAGCAGCGATGCAGGTGGATGCTTCTCTGGTGTCCTGGATTGTTGATTACCTGACAGGAAGACCACAATATGTACGTCTCCCACAGTGTGTGTCTGACAAGGTGATTAGCAACACAGGGGCACCACAAGGGACTGTCCTCTCCCCCTTCCTCTTCACCCTCTACACCACAGACTTCAGCCACTGCACAGAGACCTGCCATCTTCAGAAGTTTTCTGATGACTCTGCGGTGGTTGGATGCATCAGCAGGGATGATGAGACAGAGTACCGGGCTGTGGTCGACTCCTTTGTCACGTGGTGTGAGCAGAATCATCTGCAGCTCAACGTGGCAAAGACCAAGGAACTGATCGTGGACTTCAGGAAGACCAGGAAACACTTGACCCCTGTTTCAATCCAGGGGGTCAGTGTTGACATTGTGGAGGACTATAAATACCTTGGAGTACACATTGACAATAAACTGGACTGGGCTAAAAACACCACAGCACTTTACAGGAAGGGCCAGAGTCGTCTCTATTTTTTGAGGCGACTGAGGTCCTTCAACATCTGCCAGAAAATGCTGAGGATTTTCTATGAGTCTGTGGTGGCCAGTGCGATCCTCTATGCTGTTGCATGCTGGGGGAGCAGGCTGAGGGTCGCAGATGCTAACAGACTTAATAAACTGATCCGTAAGGCCAGCAATGTTGTGGGGATGGAGCTGGACTCCCTCAAGGTGGTGTCGGAGAGGCGGATGCTGTCCAAGATAAAGACAATGTTGGATAACACCTCCCACCCACTCCATGACATGTTGGTCAGTCACAGGAGCTCGTTCAGTGAGAGACTGAGATTACCGAAAAGCACCACTGAACGACACAGGAAATCATTCCTGCCTGTGGCCATCTCCCTGTACAACGCATCCACTTAACACACTGTTTGCTGCTACAACTACACATGTTTCTTTTCCAAATATTTATTTGTAAGTGACTTATGTATGTATGTATGTATATATATGTATATATTGTACTATTCTTAGTTAGCGTATTGTCTGTCTTGTCTTAATGTTGGTTTAAAATGGAGCACTGTAACAAAAAATAATTTCCCCCAGGGATCAATAAAGTATTCTGATTCTGATTCTGATTCTGAAATAGACTTCGGTGAACAGGGGATACAAAGGGGTTACATAAAGAATTAAAAAATTATCTGTTTTTTAAGTATCTTTACAACTTGTACTTACATTATAACCAATCCGGTCCTTTATCCCCACTTAAAATATTTTTACAGAACTATTGTAATATTTGCTGCCATTTCTGCTGTCCTGTTGGGCAACTTACTCTTACAAAATACATTTTTAATGTTAATGAGATTTTTTTTACTGCATAAATAAAGGTTATATAAAAGTCGCTGCCAAAAACTGATTGCGGCTTGTATCTTGCTACACGAATGTTGTTTGTGGCTCAAGATGACTTTATGTCATCCATAAGGGATGCATTTGACATATGTTTAACATATTATAGCCCAACAAGTTACTTATAGCACTTTAAATATGAGCAATCGCTTTTTGGCAAATACCGGAAATCAGTTTTTGGCAGACAATCACTTTTTGGCACAACAACGGCAATATTTTTTCATCGTTTTGATGGTCACTGTAGTGGCTATATTAATTACTTAAAGTTCTCTCTTTCTCTTATATTTTATATAACCACACTATGGACGGACAAGTGCCTGTTTTTATGCATTGTGGTTAGCAACAACAACGGTAACAGCATCGCGTGTCCGCTTGTTTATGTTCCACATAAACCTTTCACAATAAAGCTCAAGATCCTGTTGAGACTTTTCAAAATAAACTGAATCACGTGAAAGAGCAGATTATTTACGGATGAAAATTTAAAAAAGAGCCGCCAGGTGCTAAAAAAATAAACCTTAGACTCAAACGTTAGAACGCCGTGTAATAAATACAAAGAAAACGGCGGCCTTTACAACTTATGTGTAAAAATGTATAGTTTCATGCATCGGTTAAAACACTCGACTCCAGCTACATGACGCGCAGCTGGAAACACTTCCTGCAAGACGAGCTGCCCGAGATTCACAGAAAATGTTAAATTTTTGTGATTTATATATCGTTATCAGGACGATAGATTTCTTATATCGGGATATGATATTTTGGTCATATCGTACAGCCCTAGAGTGTCCCACTGCTTAGTTAAGGCAAATTACACATGCATTTACGCTTAGTGTGATTTAAACAGACAGCAACAAAATCTACAAACTATTTTAAAGTTGTGACTAATGAGCATGCTTTTACTCATATAAATCCCTGCCAGTACTTCCAACATTTTATTATTAGAATTTAGAATAAGATTAGAAAAGCATTAGGCTAACAATCAGGTCTACTGTCAAATATATTTTCTTTAATATTCTATGATCACAGATGTTATCCTTCTTGCTGGTTGAAAACACAAATGGCAAAAGCTAGGGCTGTGCGATATGACCAAAATCTCATATCCCGATATAAAACATCTATCGTCCTGATAACGACACAAATCACAAAAATTTAACATTTTCTGTAAACTCTGTGAATCTCGGGTAGCTGAAGTTTTTCCAGCTGGGTGTCGTGTACCTGGAGTCGAGTGTTTTAACTGATGCATGAAACTATACATTTTTAGACATAGGTTGTAACGGCCGCCGTTTTCTTTGTGAGTGTTTATTACACAGCGTGCTGCGGGGGAAAGCCTGTTCTAATGTTTGAGTCTAAGGTTTATTTTTTAGCACCCGAAGGCTCTTTTTTGCTTCTCATCTATAAATACTCTGCATACTTTTTCATGTGATTCAGTTTATTTTGAAAAGTCTCAACAGGATCTTGAGCTTTATTGTGAAAGGTTTACCTGGAAAATAAACAAGCGGACACGCGATGATTTTACCGTCGTTGTTGCCAATGACAGCACATAAAAACAGGCGCTTGTCCATCCGTAGTGTGGTTATATTAAATAAAAGAGAAAGAGAGAATTTTAAGAAATTAATATAGTCACTACAGTGACCATCAAAACGATGAAAAAATATTGCCATAAATAGTTTATTTTGCGACACCACGAAGCATAAAATGAAACAATAGATGTTTTTATATCGTCATCCGATATACATCATTATATCGAACAGTCCTAGCAAAAGCACTTAACATTTATACATTTCCCTGTTCAAAATGATAATATAGAGTTTTCCATTGTGCAGGCCATTGCCCAACATAACCTATTACTGGCCTTACGTTACTAAAACCAAGTCAAAGTCCAGAAAAATATCCTTAAAATCAGAAAAAAACGTGCTCTAAAATCCGGCTTCTTTCTATTCCTTCCTGTCAAGCCTTTATAATTATCATATGCGTGGGCAGCTGCATCCTGCATCAATACACGAGCCCCTCCTAATGATAATATGTAGTTAATTAGGAATAAATGCCACTGAGCCACAGTTAATTAGGTGTGCAGCACAGTATTCCCGTGGAGATATACCCTCACATTCACAAACCCAAACTGACCAGAAGCTGGAGACTCAAACCTGCCGCATGCCACAACAATAGGAGCGAGCCCCTGAGGAGATCATGCTCCTGTTCCAGCCGGCGGCCAAGCTACTTCAACCTCTTCCACAAGATCATCATAAATGAGTCATCCACCGACTATTTTAATTAAGTCCTGGGGTGCCACTTAGCGGGCGTAATTATATCATACAACACACTGTAGTTAGTGGGGTGTCGTCCCCAGTCATTCATTCATGTCACTCATAACCTTTTGGATATCTGTCAGAACCTACTAGTGAGAAAAGCTCCACACAGACCAGAAGTGTGTTTTAAATGCTAAAGGGTAAACTCAGGTGACACCTAGTTCAATTTGCCATTCTATCCATTGATGCTCTGACCTAGATAAAAACCTCTGCTGTCAGTTTTCTCAATCATCAACACAGATGAGAATGTGCACTTGAGATAGCCACCCACTGTATGACCTCCATATGAACCAGAGAGTGGAGCCTTCCAGAATCAGACTAAAGCTGTTAAGTCTTCTACAATGCTCAGCAGCAGTGTGAACAGCCAGGCCGAGGACACCACTTAAGTTTTATCAGAAAGCTAACAGAAAAAGAGTCTCGTATTTCTCGTCTGCTCTCAATAACACCTGCACAAAATCTGAATAAAGTGGGGAAATAACACAGTCAAATATAGCCAAGTTCCAACTTAAAATTCTAGTGTTGTCTCATATGTAAGGTTCATAGTTTGGTTTGATAAACGGCAATGAAATGCACTAATTTCTCCCAGTCTCATTAGAGCCCCTGTTCCTTGTTGGCTTGTACTGTGCATGTATGTCTGCATAAGTTTGTGTATACTTTATACTGGAACTCACAGAGTCATCATCCTTCAAAGTGTGTTGAGGGGGAGGGTCATCATCCGACTCCTCTGAAGACTCGGGCTTTCGCCTTTTCTTCTTTCCAATCTTGATGACAATTTTCCTAAGAGAGAGAAAAAGACCCCATGAAAACAATAAAAAACATGTACCAAATATACAATTTTTACTCTGCTTTAGGCATATTTTAGCTGGACAAATGCCCTAATGGTACAATCCAGAGGCTTCTGATTAGTGTTTTCTGCCTTTTCGTGCTTGATTCGACACTGTAAAATTAATCTACATTTATTTTCAAAACATTGTTAAAAATCTTGTTTATCTCACAAATGTGTCCATGTCTAGAGTTCTTAAATATGAAATGATAAAAAAAATATCTACCCAATAAACGTGTTCAAGTGTATGAAGTCCTGCTAAACATTCTACAAGCTGTTTATCAAGTATAAATATTCTACATGGGCAATTTGGCTTGTTCATTGTTTTTGACAATTCTGCACTTGCATAAACTTTAGGGAGTATATTAATGCAAAGTGAATGCATTTTTAAGAGCTCATCACAGAAAGCAAAAACACCTCAAAAGAACTGACATTTATTTCAGAAGAAACAGGGTTATTTTGAACTAAATCTAAAGTGAGACATTTTAACAGCTTTTAAGTGGGTGGATAAGGAACTACTTCTAACAAAAAGGCTATCATTAATGACTTCTAAGAGAAGGGTGGAAAGACAACCAAAACTATTGGGCCCCTTGCAAACATATACATTGAAAAAGAAAAGCATTTGCTGCACTGTACTCCAAAAGGAATAAATGCAGTTTAATGTCAAACTCCAACATACATATAACAGCAGTGGAACGATTGTAGAGAATGGCTGCACGTATTAACATGCTCACAATGGACGCTGCCTCAGTTTATACAGAGAGGAATTCGGTGCTTTACTAAAGCTCCTCCTTAAATGGAAGATTCACACCAACGTCATTCGATCCTAATTTGGTAAATATTTTTTCCCTCTTTAAAATACCATTCCTAGTTTGTGGGTGATGAAACTCTTACCTTGGTCTAATATACATTTATAGTACCAGAGCTCCAGATATCTTCAGCATCTCAGCAAATATCACTAAACTGCAGAATGACTATATGCAAGCTTTTAATTTTTTGCCAGCATTTCATATTCTAATCTCCTCTCTTTCAGTCACATATCATTTCTGTGACCTTTCTCCATATATTCTCTAACCACATATGCAGACACTTCTCCACATGCATAATCTCTTGCTAGCCGCAAGTGGTAAATCTTTGGCTTGGTGTGATATTGATAGGAAATATATATCTTCTTCCCTATAAGCTTTCAAACATGTTAAGAGTGTGAGAGGAAAAATATGTGCAACTAGGACAGCAAAGAAACAAACTGTCAAGATAGCAACTTCAATATGTAAAGCCACTAATTTTGTTGTTTCCGATTTATCATTTCATTCCGATTTAAGACTTCTTTAAAAGTCTTATCTTCGTATATATTTGTAAGTGTGCATAAATATCATTATAACCCAATTTTTTTCATAGTTAAAATAAAGTAAAAACAAACAAAATAAAATTCCTCGAAAACATATTTTTGACACTTTTTCACACATTTCACTTTTAATGTCAAAAAATTAATCATCTGAAGCTTATCTACATGGAAAAATACTTGAAGCAACATAGAATTAGTGGTCTGATAGACTAGATACATTTCAGGTGATACAAACACTCATCCACATACCATTATAATATCTGACTGTGTAAGGTAGAAAATAACAGACTTCCAGCAACACTGAAGAGCTGTCCCCTCAGTTGGCATCCCTGTCCCTGTCCCTGCCCCTCCACCCCTCTCTGGATGATATTACATCTCACAAATCCTCTTGACAATGACACTTTATGGTTGCCATGCAACATGCCCTTGGGAGTGTATTTGGCTATGTGGGTATTAAATCTTCCTCATGACATCACTTCCTGTGAAAACAACACCAGTACATGGTTACTAACGCTACGAATGGCTAAGATATATGCCAAGTCAGAGTGACACAGTGGAAGAAAAAAGAAAGTTTCCAGCTCTGACGCCAAGAAAAGAAGACAAAAACCAAAATGAAACAACACAAAAACAATACTGATAATAATGATAATAAAGTAGCTAAATGGGACTGAACACAATGTTTATCGTTGACTAAATAAAAGCTGGCTGTGATATGGGTCTTGCTGAATAGCAGTGTCACATCACCATTTAGCAGCTCGGCAACTAACAGCACATAACAGGGCTAAAGCATCTCTCTGACCCCCATATGGGAAAACTTGAACTGTGAAGCAAGATACTTGAGGACTGTAGAAACATCAATTGAGCCAGAAAGTGAAGACAGAAAATACGGATGCCGGTGTGATACATTTGTATCGACATCTGCTGCATGTGTGCATGGCATTTACGAGAGTCACGTGATTTACATAGATGCCATAGTAATGAAAAATAGATTCTACACTTGCACACACAAAAAACAAAACCCACATCTTAGTGATGGTAACATCCTGTTCCACCGCTTATGTGGCTGATACACAGGACCACCCAAAGATTTACTAACATCAATACTAATGCACATTCTCCCTTTGACTGGATAGCCTTCCCACAAGCTGAAATATGGTAACTCAAATGACAGGGAATAAACTCAGACTTTGAAGTCAACCCCTTACTGACAAAAAGTGGTACAAAAGCAGACTCTTCTGGGTAGTAGTTAGTTCTCCCTGATGCAAAGAACTTTAAAAGATCAGCATGAAAACCACTGAATTACAAAAATTCTATTCATTCTCCTAAGTATTCAAAATGCCTAACAGCCTGACCAGGCAAAGAGACAGCTGTAAAAAGAGTTTTGTTTTTTTTATATTGAAGGAAAATGCCAAATTTATGAGAAAGTGAACACAAGAAGAAACTGTCTGCAACAAAGTCTCTGTGGCATGTGTTAAACAAATAATTATCTTATAATACCAACAGTCAACTCTATATTGATGCAATTTCTCATGTTGAATTTTATCAATCGGGTCAAAACCATTTCAAATTATTAAATTTGTTCTCACTGATGTTTCCCAATCTTGAGCAAAACAAATGACCTTCAGACCAACCCTCCGAAACATTATTCGATGAATAGTTTGTCCATTAAAACTAACTGATATCAGAAGGTGACTTCATAACTTTGGCAACCATGTCATGTTTCTTGACATGTGATAACCACTATGGTTGCAGAGGACACCACTTCTACTCATTTTTGTTTCCTATATTTGTACTTTATGGTGCATTTCCGCCCAGAGTTGCTGGGTGGAAATGTTTGTTCCTGATAAAGATTCCAAATTTTACAAGGCCATGTTCAAGACATAATCCTACATCTTTAATTTGACTACAGTTGTCCCTGATCTGACATTACTCTGTATCACTGATGATAGGCTATCACAAGCTTTTTCCTGAGAGTAATAATCTAGTTGCTCGGCTTTCTTGGCTGCTTTTCCCCCATTGTGCCAAATAACCCCATCCCTTGTCCCCCAGTGTTGTCCTGTCCTACTTGGCATGCCGCCAGTGAGAGTGCATGAGTGAGGGTTTGATTTTAATAGAATCAAGATCTGATGGTGCTTTGCCAGCCAAAACTGCAATGAGGCATTTCAGCATGTCGGAGGAACAGTATTCACCTATTAGATAGCCTACCTCAGAAAATTATGATTTTGAGTGAACGAATTATACTCAAAAATGCCGTTAAGTATGCTGCGTGTTTGTGTGCGTTTCTTATCCTGAGGGGCTTATTGACACAGCAGTGCAGGTCGTTCTCAGGAAATCCCCCTTCTTATGAATGGAAGGCTATAATCTCAGTACCACATAGCAAACAACTGGAAACAGTAGCAGCAGCAGCAGCTCTATCAAGCACCCTCTAAAACACAAATACTATATCAGCGCAGAGCACATGGCCTCATGGGATTTCTGCTTTATACAGCAAACATATTTTTTTTTAAATTAAAAATGGGTAGTAGCCTCTCTCTCTTCCACACACACACACACACACACACACACACACACACACACACACACACACACACACACACACACACACACACACACACACACACACACACACAAGAACATCTGAGTTTGCATTAAGACATGCACAGACCCCCAGAATGTTTATATATCACATGCCTGCACATGTGAACACGCACAAAAATGCACCCTGCAAGGGATTAACTAGGAAAACAATAAAAAAAAAAAACAGCTTTAGCTTTCCCTAATGAAAAAAGTGAGGGAGAAGAGATTAGACAGCTAGCAGGCAAGCATTGAAATATGAACAGCTATACGCTGCAGCACATACACTAGACTTAAACCTCCATTTTCTATCATGTAATTGATCTCACAAGCACCATTTTGTTTGATATTTTCCTACTACCCTGCTGCTTTGTAGTATCAGCATATTTATAACATGCCTGCTCACAGGAAGCATTGGATGCACAGCTTTGAGCATGCTGATTGAACCAAATTTATATTAGGAAAAAAATGTAAAGAGGAGGGGGAGGGTGGAACAAAAAGAGCAGCACACTGCTTTCATCTGATAATTATTTGAGGGTATTTTTCAGCAGGTAGGCTGCACAGAAAAGCACATTCCAGCCTACAGAGAGCCGTGATCGGTCAAGCCTATCCAGTAAAATAACCACCTCCTCTCCTTAGAGTAGATAATGTTGGTTAATATTTAAATTTATAAAATTCTGGCTGAAAAGCGAAAAGAAAAATCTATCAGTGCCCTAGTCCTGTTTATTAAGATTAGGTGTATTTACACAATATTAAAAACAGGATATGCAGGTCCTATGGTGACCCTGAAAAAGGCATCCTGTCCACAACATCTTTTAGGGTCAGTCCATCATGTCACGCTGAAAGCAAGTAAAGCTTTTATAATTAAAAATGAACTATTTTACAATGATGGGTTAACTCACTAATCTGTTTTACTATTACGGTCTGTCATTTCCAAAGCATACCACAAGCAATTTTATGTATGATATTATGGTATGATATATCTTTGAGGCACAAATAAGTGCTTAAGTAACGCCCTTTTGATTAAAACAAAAACAAAAAAACGCCACAAACGAGTGAATCTGAAGATTCAACATAAACACCTGTAGTACTAACAGTTGAAATGATTCCCCAGGGTTATCGCACCTTATAGCAGCAAAGCATAAGAGCTTCCATGATGATGTGTCTGATTTGCCTAAATGCTGTGGGATCTAATGGTCTATGTTTAAGCTTTGATAAATATTCAGCAGTCATAGTGATTAAAGTCAATTTAATTATTAAGACGGTTATAAACCAAGTTGAAAATTAGTCTCTAGAATTCCCCAATAGCTGATTTTAATGTACCACATCTTGTTTTCCCAAAGTAGGACATCAGTTAGGACTTTAGTGTTGGGAAATTCTTGTTGGGCTATAGTTTCATTAAAAATCCCCAGATAAGAAGAGTCATTTGATACTGAAGCATATTAGCCAAGACAAAGATAACAAATATGTAACATTTGTTCTCCGGTTTGATTTTTCTTGGATATCTGTCATGTCCACCTGTCACAGCGGCTGTTGCACCCATATTTTAATCGGCTGCATTAATTTATTTATTCTCATCAGACAGGCAGATTTTCCATATGATTGTATGACCCCCCAATTTGCTTTCCAAGCATCTGGTGAGCAAACTATCCAAGTAATCCAGAGGACACTTATTAGGCATTAAACAGAATTGATTCTCCGAGAAACATAGGTAGTGATGACAGTATAGTGGTCTCAGAGAAACAGAGCCTTAAGTATACCGACAATTAGGGTAATGGTCTTATCGTGGGATCCAATTCCCTGCTTAAAGAACAGTCAGACGATGCGATGGAAGAGTGAGCACATACTCAAACAGCACCAAATACACACAACCTCCAGCTTTCAGAACACAGCCAAGCACACACCCTCAACAGAGCAGAGCCTGAATTAATGACTTTAGCGGAAGGTTAGTACCTCTGCAGTCGGTATACATTAATATTTTATGTGGAGATCCTTGGTGGTGCATGCATATAAACAGGACTCTCTCCACTATGAATACAGAAAAGACGCTTCGTGTTATAGTCTCAATCACCGCAGTCTTCATCACAAGTGCAACAGATCTACCCCTCCCTGTACATATATAAACATATTCCAACTGCATCTGTGTGGAGCAAAAATAGAAACTGAATCTTCTTCACAAAAAAAGAAAGAACTAGTAAACAGACTATGCATTATACAACATATCTATAATTAATTGTGTACTCTTGAATGTATGCAAATGTGTGTAGAATTGGGCTTTTATTGCCAGACCAAGAGTCAACCTGGGCAAGAGGCCAAGGCACAGTCAGAAATACAGCCATTCATAGCCTTAATGCAAGAACACTATTATGGATAGTAGGGCTGAACGATATATCGCATTTGCGATAATATCGCGACATGATCAAGTGCAATTTTCTAACCGCAAAGGCTGCGATTATACTCTGGACATGTCCAAATTCATGGGCTGCATCCTCCTGAGGCCGCATTTGTAGACCGATTACGTCACAGCGACGCGCCGAAGGCTGTCCAAATTACTACCATATCCCAGAATTCATAGCGCGGCCCAGCCAAACTCCAGTTTCCAGCAATGGCAGCCGCTACTGAGTTTTAAAATTACTCATACTAATCTTTCAGGGTCACAAAATAAACTTTTAACATATTTTCAGGCGAGAAAGTAGTTGTGTAAACATCAAATATCTGCTCGGTTTATCAAGATATCCCATATTTGCAAAAGTGCTTCGACGTTTTCAGAGGCGTCTGCTACCCACCAGCTCGACAGCTAGCCGGGAGCTCGAGGGTTACTGATGCGGCCGAGAACGGCACAACTCCCGGCACATCATTTTCAGATCACCGCGGAGTTTCGCTGCTCGGGTTAAACGTAATATATAAGTCACTTAGACAACCTAAAAATGTTATTGTTGGGCTTTTTTCAGTGTTTTGTTTGTTCGTGAGTAAATCGGTTTGGCTGAGATTAAAGTTATTAGATTAGATAAAATAAAACTTTATTAATCCCCCGGGTGGGTTCCTCCTTGGTTTTCACACAGCTGACTAAACGTCAAACAGAAAACTTATTAAACAGAAGTATGAGACAGTCGAGAATTTACGCCAGTGTCTGGTTATATTTTAGATAGCAAGAAGCAGACGGCCGAGTTTATTAAACTCCACCGAGACAGCGGTGACGCTAATCAGAACTAGCCTTCTGATTAGCTAATCAGAAGGCTAGACCGTCCAATTTCACGCCTTTAAATTTTAAAGGCGTGTTTGTGTGTGTGTTTATACAATTGCTATTATGTTTGCACTTTATGTGTAATGTTACTGACTGCAGAGATCAGTAAGATGTGTGTATTTTTTATTTATTAGTTTTATTTATTTAATATTATTTTTTAATTGAATGACTGTCTAGTAGTTCACAGATGTCGAAAAACTGAGTGTGGTAAAGCCACTGATTTTTTTTATGTATATTTCTGCAATCTGCACATTGCACTGACTTTCATTTTAATGTTTACACCAGGGTTCCTTGTCAGCACTTTATGCTCAGATCTTTGTAAGCTAAAAATAAACTATTGTGTATGTTCAAATATACTGTTGTGATTGAAGAAGTTAAATAAAAATGTCAGTCATCAATTCATGCATCACCTCATGTCATCATAACAGAGGTCTGTCTTCCAGGAAAGAACAGTTTAAAATTAATGTAATATAGTATTGGCCATACTATATGATGTATTGCTTGTCTTTGTTTAATAATACAGAAGACAAAGACCTTAAAAAATAATCGCATATCGCATCGCAATTGCAATATTGGGGCAAAAAATCGCAATTAGATTATTTTCCATAATCGTTCAGCCCTAATGGATAGGCCCTGTGAAGTAGTTCTACAAGTCCATAGTCAAAATGTACAATGCAAAAATGAAAATAAACACTGTAACTGTTACAACAGTGCCAGTCACTTCAGTCTTTTATAGCTGGTATGTTTGTTTTGTTAGCCTGGAAAGTTTTCTCCTTTCTGTCTTTCATCAACAAGTAGTCACTCCCTTTGCATTTGCAATAATACATTTACTTCATTACTGTTTAGAAAAAAAAAAGTGGGTGTTGAAAATGGTATTTATGACAAAATCAGGCCATCCAGTGCTCAGGACAATGGGTTTTAGTTTTTATGTTTATGATTAGAGTGCTGTGAGACTGTGGCGGATCATGTTTTGACTTCGTGATTCAAGGTCTACACCTGCCTGTCTCAGTTAAACTGGACTTGCTGGATTTAGGTGAATGCACATTCTATTCCTGTAAGTGTCTTTGTTTATATCAACATGGCCATCAAGAGTCACAGTTATTTTGGTTTTTGAGTCTTCAAGCAGCATCATTAAGTGGAGCTCTTGAAAAAGATCCGCTCCAATTTGTCTGTTCTTTATTTGCTAATTAGCAAAGTAAAAGCTCCATTAGCCTCAAGATTTTCTTAGCTATGAATCTTCACACCTCAGAGGAAACATTCACACACTCCTACAAACCTCTTGTCATATACAGACAGCTATACGTCACTGCCGTGTTCGCACCAAAGTCTTTTGCATTTTAACAGCTTAACATATTTAAGAGCAATTTTAATAGCTTAAATAGCTTAAATCCCAAAATATGATTAATTAAGGCATAGTAATGTCATGTAATGTTTAGCAAAATATAAAGCAAAGCAGTCAAACTAATTTGAAATGTCGTGCACTTTATAAATTTCTCAGTATGGTCATTCTAGTCAGATGACCGGTCCATCATCTGACCTGAATACACTTCATTTTTCAAAATGGCTGGAATACATGAAGAAATGGGTGCTATAAAATGTGGTCTATATCACTGACTGTATTTTGGTCTGACTGTTTTTTTGTTTTTTAAAACAACATGTACCCCAGGTATGGTTGCTTGGGTTACTTAGCTCATTAGCTTATAACAACAATGACTGTTATCTGTGACACATTTAAATGACAGACTGCAAACACACGGTTAGCTGTCCTTTAAAGCCATCAAGTCTTAGACTGCACTTGATTACATACTGATGGTTTTAAGAACTGTCTCAACGGATGCAAGGTGGTTAGAAGAGTAAAAGATCTGGGTGTGCACTCTCTAACCAATATGAGTGAAGCTTCCTGATCTTAAAAGTCAAAGATAAATAACAAGTTCAAACAACGCTTTCATTTTAAGATCACACCTGAGCTTGTTCAAAAATTCAATCACATCCACAAACCTCATGGAGCTCATCATGGAGCTGAGACATGACTTAATGTGAACACCAACAGACACCTACCTCCAACTAAACCTGAAAGTGTAGGCAGACTGTATCACAATGACTGATGCCTCCATCATCTCACTGTTCTCCCAAACATTAGCACTTCCAAAACTTTGTCATTTTCACACACAGGACATGTGAAATTCATTATGTGCTACAGATTTTCTCCCTCAGCATACCTCATCTAATTATTAACCAAGGCCGCAGCCAACCAGATATTCAGTTTGACCATTTCCAGCCACTCTCACGCTAGGTTTCAAATGTGGGTGCTGCTTTAAAACCAATAGTGATTTTTTTTTTCTAGCTGTACAATGTGATATATTTAAACATTCCCCCATTCCTTCAGTTCCCTGCCTTTGCATTCACATCTGCACCAGCTGATATCTTAACAGGCTGCGCTGGGTGTGGCTTAGAGCTACATACTGCTTATAGCAGTTAAAAACGGGGGGATGGGAGACAGATTAAGGTATCTTTACATCAGCACTACTCACAAAAACATACTAAGAAGCACTGTCCTGCATGTAAATGGAGTCTTTGTGTGCTCCTCCCATGTCTATGCTGATGACTGAGCCTGGTTTATTGTTATGGCGTGCAGTAAAGTCTGTTGAACTTTGAGCTTCCATCTTGGCAACCACAGGCAGAAAATAAATGTAGAAATGTACCAATAAAAATCAACCGATGCACAAGAACCTAAAATCAGTCAAATGCTGCTGCTTTATTGATGCAAATAGCAAGAAGGAATTACCTTAAGTCAGAAAAAGACAAAGTACATGTATAGTAACATTAATTCAAGTTTAAACTTACTGATCTGTGACTTGGGAACTTGAAAAAAATTTTTTTCCCCCTATTGAAAATTGCTCTTTTTAAACTGGCTCTTAAATCAAACATTTAGAACAATCATCATAAATATGTAATAGTTTCAAACTCTAAACCATCCCTTTAAATTCCTAAGCTTCAGTGGGAACTGTTAGAAAAGTGGATGTGGATGAAGTGAAGTGAAGAGCCTCAACATAAACGTGACTTTTACTGAATGCAAGCTATGTGTTTAACCATTTTCCAGTAGTGACAAAATAGTGATCAATAATGTTAACATGTTTTTCACTACATAATCTATAGAAAATACAATAGCTGACATAAGCTTTCCAATATGTAAGATTTGGTCCTGTAACTTTTCATTTTATATGAATCTCTGTCTCAATGTATTGTTTATCCTATTTACATATTAAAGTGGTGTATATTATTGCTATACAATTTTTTAAAAATCCTAATTTGAATTCTGAAACGCTGAAGCTACGATTTCTTTGTCTTTTGTATATTAAGTATAATGACAGATAGTTAATCAGTGGCACATGTTACTTGCGCATACGGGCTCATGAAATGCCGCTGTTACTAAAGCATGAGTTGAGTTAAAAGACATGAGATCAAAGCGATGCTTAGTGGATTATTTTTTGCCAAAGCAACAGCGCACTGCAGCAGTTTATAGCTGAGCATTAATGGTTGTGACTACATACCCGATCTTGGCCTTCTGCTTGGGCTTGGAGGAGGGTACAATACAAGCTTTCCTGCAGGCCTTCTCCTTGGACCGTGCCTTCCCATTTCCTTTGTGCTCATGATCACGGTGGGCTTTGTACTGCGAAGAAGAGCTGGGGAAGCTCTCTGGGCTCATAACCCTTGGGATGTTTTTCTCCCCTCTTTGCCGAGCCTTTGCAATAGCCTCTGATATTATCCTATTTGCCTTCTCCTGCTTGTCCTGTGGAGTTGAATCCATCTGATGATGCGTCCTCCGTGGAACCCTTTTCTCTGATGAGGAGCTGGATGAAGATGAAGAGGAAGATGAAGAGGATGATGACGAGGATGAGCTGCTCTTCATTGGGGGACTGAGGACCCGTATCTGGCTTCCGGGACCATTAGCGTTCTTTCGAGGCTATGGTCAAAGAGAAAAATAAACAGAAACATAGTGAGCATGGTACTGTAAAAGGTGTGTGATGTCATCGAGCCTTCGAAACAAAAAGCTGCACCTTAGAAAAATCTAGTGATGCAAAGATCTTTAAAAAGAAAAAGCTTAATAACAAAACAAATGTCCAAATACTAGCTTCAAAACACTGACTCACAAAAAATAAATAAAAAATGCAAAACAGGAAAAAAAACAAAAAAACAACAACATCAGCCTTAATTTACATAATGCATATAACAGATTACAAAGCCAATGAGGTACAATGTGGATGTACTGATACAGCCTGCAGCCATTTACAGGTTATGCATTTCTACTTATATAGGTGTGTTGTCACTAGGTTTGGTAAAAAACAATTTAAAAAAAAAAAAAAAAAAAAAAAAGGAAAAAAAGATATTGTTCAAAACATCTTCCTGTTTTGTAACACCATAAGCATTTATTAAAAAAACAAAACAAAACAAACCATTAATACCACTGCTTGTATTTATAGCTGCATTCAGCATGTGGATCCACTATAGTCACACAGCTCAGCTAACACAATCGAAATATTGTTTCCTTCATAGAATATCGTGGAAGCACAGTGCGATGCCATTTTACTGTACAGTAAGCAGCTGAATGTAATAAATATGAAACAAGGTCTAAAACAAGGAAGAAACTAAATGTTAAAATCCAGCCTTCTATGAATTCGCAACATACTAGGGTGCATTCGTGTGACGAATGAAAATATCACTCATTCAGAAAAACAGAACCTTCTCAAGGCTGTGTGAAGCACTCCGGCAGCAGAGCTTGTTGCTGTCCCCATCTCAAAAGCTGGGGGTGGGGGGTGGACCTGCCATGCTCTGCATGATGCTCACTTTAACTCTACTCTACTAGTAGACACTGAGCTTGATGAAAGGCCAATGTTTCCTCCAAGAATTCATTTAGATCAAGGGCAGACGACCCTCTGTCTGAACTCTGAAACCATGTGACATCAAAAGTCAACTGAAATTCTTTTGGCTCAAGTAAGCTTTTCAAACGGAGGGTTAAACACTGGTTCAATGTAGCAGGTCACAGTGAGCCTCGCAGACATAAATAATCTAGCCTGCCTGATACATGATAATATGTGCATAATAGATGGCGTGACTGCGGTTATGACTACACAAGCACCCTGTGGTGGGCTTTAAGCCCAGCAGAGAGGGAACCCATAAATGGATGACCTAATCTAAAAATGTGTTGCGTATGCCTACATGGCCCAGGCGCGGCTGGTTGCTTTTTTTCCACACTGCTAGCTAAATAAAGAGAATTAGCTTGAACCTCACTGACAAAGTGGGGGAGGGAACTGAATAACTAGCAATTCATTTGGAAGAAGTGGGGAGAAAAAAATACACACATACACACAAAAGCTGCATTATGATTTTCACGTGTGCCACGCCGCTGAGGCTATTAGGAGGAAATTTACCAGATCATGCTGGAATGTTCTCATTTAAGTTATTGGTGAAAAGAAAGAAAATAGAGAGAGAGAGAGAGAGAGAGAGAGAGAGAGAGAGAGAGAGAGAGAGAGAGAGAGAGAGAGAGAGAGAGAGACAGAGGGAGGAGTAGAAAGTAATGTTTAAGAGCGGAAGAACATGAACGCACATGAAAGAGGTAGGAAAGAGGAAGACTAAATATGAAAACAGGTTTCTATCAGAAAGGCAGCGCAAGGGAGAGAGAGAGAAAAGATAAAATGCACCAAAAGTGAGAGCACTGCAGCTGTGTAATACATCTATAAATAACTGAAATTACAGCCTGCCAGCACTGCAGTGATTTCAATCTCTCTAGCAGCACGCAGTCCCATGAAAACGGCAGGGACTATTACAGCTAATGAAAAGGTAGAGTAAGCTCCATTTGGGCCGGACACCTTTCCCTCGCTCCCACCCTCTCATTTCCACATGTAGTGAGGTCTCTGGTGACTGACAGGCTCAACTCATAGAGGGCACAAACACATGCGCGCACACGCACACACACACACACACACACACACACACACACACACACACACACACACCATACACTGTACATAAACTACAGAACAGGGCAGCAGAATTCAACTGAGAATGAAAAGTGATGTATGATTGGACAGTGGGGATGGGGAAAATACTGTACATCCAGTAAACCATGCTAAGGTCCAGCACAGCAAAGCAAATGAATATAGAGGGAAAGGGGAAAAAAGCAGCAATGAGTTCAAGATGGCGGCAGTGCAGCATGAGCCAGTAGCAGAGGAGGTTGTTCAGTTCCTGCCGGCCCCTCCTCCTCCCCCTTGTCCCTCCTCCCTCCCAGCTCTCAGCACAGCTCACTTACCCTTCCTCTTGGCCTCTTCACTGTAGACATGGTGTTTTTTTTCCCTTCCTCTTTCCTCCCCCTCTCCAACCGGCTAACAAAAGCCTTGCCCTTTCGCTGGGTTTCTTCTCTCTCCGTTGCTCACTCACACTTTCTGTTACAAACACACTCACTCTCTCCTTTTCGTTTGTCTCTCACTCTTCCTTGAGCCGTGTGTCCCCCCCTCCCCTCCCTCACTCCTCGTTTGCCTCCCCTCCTCCTTCCCGGTCAGCTCTTCTCCTCGGGCAGTGCAAGAGCGCCGGATCTGTTCGTCTCCTCCTCCCCCAGCAGGCAGGGCTCAAGAGGAGCGCATGGGAGCTCACTCTCTCTCCTCTCTCTCTCCCACTCGCTCTTTCTCTCTCACCCTCGCCTGTCTCTTCACAGGGTGATGGGGGAGCAGCGCTGTTGGCGGTAGAGGAGGTGCGTGGCAGTCCAGGAAGCTCTCATTCTGCTGCTGTGTGCTGCTTTACTGTCGTCCGGCTTCACCCAAGTCTCCCTCACTCACTCTGTGTGTGTGTGTGTGTGTCAGAGTTGCCTTCCTCTCTCCTCCCCTCTCATTGATTCCTCTTTTTGCCTGCCTTTCGTGAGTGCACTCAGTGCCTCTCTGAGCCTTCACCCTCTTGTTTCTTGTTCTTTCTTGCTCTTCCCGCTTAGTCGTTTCTCTTTTTGTGCCTCTCCTCGTCTTCTTCACCAGCTGGGATAAGGTAGGTTACTCCTTTTATTACACACAAAAGCCTTTTTTGTGTTATCTTGCTCGCTTGTTTGGCTGATTGTTTTTTCCTCTTTTCTCCCCCACTTATCTTTTTCCTTGTTCTCCCTCGCTGCCCTCCGCTCTCCTTGGCTCGGGCGTGTGTGGCGAGCTCGAGACTCTGGCAGGCAGAGCGACGGAAAATGAAAGCACAAAGCAGCAAAATGCATCAGCATGAATATTAGAGATGTCGTTAAAACCCAGACTCGTTTTTCTCTCCCTCTCTCTCTCTCTCTCTCTCTTACTCACTCTCTCTCTCTCTCTTTGTAAGGAAGTAGGCCAGCAGATGGTGCTAGCAGTTATTACATTAACTTTCACAACTTAACCCCCAAAGTACTGGATTTCTCCCACGCCACAGATTGTCAACATCGTAGCTTTTCACTTCCTCATATTGGTTACTGATAGTGATATGTTGATTTATAAATAGAACAGCAGATTCCAAGAGAGACAGAAGAACAAACAGAAAAACAAATTTCCAAAGGCTAAAAATAAATTTCTCATACAAACAGAGTATAACAGATTTCAACTTCCTAATTAAATTGGCACACACAGCCTACACTGTCTCCAGCGGTGAATTCAAACACTTTTACCAGGTCAAAGCCAGGTCACCCTGCTACGAGTCTTGGGGGAGGGGTGACCAAGAGTGGAAGCTGGGATGTGTCCAAGACATGGAGCTCTTCCTGTGAACCACAAACTCTTTGAGCTAGAAGGCCTTTCAGGGAACTCCTGACAGCACAATGTAGGGTCCATGTGCAAAGCCTGGCACATGGTATTGGGAATTATTTAGACACAGGCTGGCTTGACGCCAGGTACAATACCCCCCAACGACTGGGTTAGGCCTGAGCTACTGACGGACGCCATCAGCTGTTTTTAGTCTGTGTTTACTGTGCAAAACAAGGTAAACCAATATCCTTCCCACACAACACAAAGTCAATTTCAAATGCAGCTGCACACAACACAGTTTGTTGTCTGTCCAGTTCAATTCAAGGAAGGACACACTTTTCATGCCGTTTCTAAAAAAGAAGTTATTCTAATGGCCAAATCTAAGACACCAAGAAACTAAAGGACTAAATGGTTGCATTCATGGGATGAATAATTACCACAATTCAAAACACGAACAGCTTTTGAAACACATGCCATCTGACCGGTCAGGGTGACACAAGCTGCATGGCGGTTGTGAAGACATTAGTAAATAAAACACAGAGTAAGACATTATCCTAGGAAGCAAGGAGTCAGACTTCCAGGCAGGAACACATCCCATATAGTGTTACTTTATATATAACTTATTATATTATTAAATGCCGATCCTCCTCACATGGGTTGTGAGTTTATGGTGTGAAATGTGTGGGGTAGTGTGTTGAGGTTACAATACAATATGGCTTTACACTCCATGTTGTACACATATTCTAACAGCCTTATTCAAAATCTGTATGTGTGTAAATGGGGGTGTTGTTATAGCAGTGGCTTTAGAAATTCTCACACCATCTCCCTCTGGTTTGCTCTTAAAGCTCTATATTGTCTTTTCTACAGAGATCACAGCCATGTGTGCACAGCAATATTCCTTTCTAAGTGTTTGCAGCAGCGTGCCTTGTATCAACCTGCCAAGTCAGGCCTTGGAGTTTGGACTTTAAAGCAGACCACATGCTTGCTGCGAGCAGAGCAACAGCATTATCTCCAAGCGAAACAAATCTATTGTCAGATAATGTCCACCAGGCTACACTCCCCAAGGATGACTCGACAACACACACACTCACACTCACATTGTAATGAGTTCACAGTCACATATTGCATAGTCATATATTCAATCCACCCTAGACAAACATAAACATAACTAAAAATACAGTCTCCTCACAGTCCTCATTAAACTGCAACAGTGAAAAAATAAAGAAACTTTGTCATTCATTACTTTAACTGCCACAGGTTTACACAAGTATGCAATTTTGTACATCCCACAATGGTTTATCTTCAGGAAAAAAAACATCAAGTATTTGAAGAATAAAATAACCTGGTACAAGCCTCCAGAGAGTCGGAATAATGCCTCATTTAAAACCAGATTCAGTAACTATGTTGCTTTTAATGAAACATTTTTGCTCCATGGTAAATGTTTTTTCTACCCGGACTAGATTTTAAAAAATGAAGGGGAAAAAAAAAAAAAGTATAGCAGTCAACAACGTACACATGCTTCAACGGTCACATGGCATGAAGCCACAGCTCCTTGGCAACTAGACAGTTAATATGCAAACAAGCCTGGCAGCTCTGTACAAGGGGAGTGGCTTCGTTTTAGGACAGATGAGGGAGGGGAAAGGAAGAGGGGAGGGAAGTAGAGAAGGGGAGGGAAGTAGAGAAGGGGAGGGGAGTAGCAGAGCTGGTAAAAGGAAGCGGGTGGAAAAAAAAAATGTGTGTGCGCATAGAGAAGCAGCGTGGCTGCAGAGGCACAGGTGTCTGTCGCTGAACACTCCATTACTTCCTCATCAAAGGGTCTGTATTAGTGCGCTACTGCTCTCATTTCTTGCCTGAACCACCATGAGAGTCTCCACCAACTCACCATTAAGAAAATGGAGAGCTCAGAGCTAGCAATGCACTGGCTGTAAATGACAAGATGGCTAGCACCCACGAGGCTCTAGAGCCAAAAGCCAGCTGTTACTCTCATATCCCA
The DNA here is from genome assembly GCF_963969265.1 of Rhamphochromis sp. 'chilingali'. Classification (NCBI taxonomy): domain Eukaryota; kingdom Metazoa; phylum Chordata; class Actinopteri; order Cichliformes; family Cichlidae; genus Rhamphochromis; species Rhamphochromis sp. 'chilingali'. Next base: position 33,475,921 of record NC_137933.1, on the reverse strand, counting down.
AAAATTAATTCCTTATCCAGCTCAAATGCAATGACACCAAGTGTCAGTGACAACACTGTGCGGGATGAAAAAAAGGCTGCACTGGAATAGACAATGCACACACTTCACATTTTTAAATGTTATTTAAGAATTAAATTTGAAAAGGTGATTGATAAAACACTACTTCTTTCATATAATGAGGTTTTCACTGGTGAATAAGTTTACTGCCATGTTCTCAAGCTAAAAATAAAATACACACAAAATCAAGGACAGCTATTCTGTAGCGGAGACTTAACTGTGTGATTTTGTTTTGTCTTCAGTGACCAATGCTAGATCCAATCTATCCTTGCCATGATTCTGAATTAGACATGCTATGATGAAAATGGATGGTGTCCTGTTTAACCATTTTTCTTTTTAGCCAAAAAAAGAAAGAAAGTTTAAACAGGCCTCAACAATATAATGATTTATGCATTTCTTGGAAAACAAAGCCAGCCTTCAAAATTTAATGAGAATCAATTCACAATATTCTATTATATCTATCTACTATTTTCATTTCATTTTGTAGCACAGAAGTAGATAGTCCACTTAAGTTGCAAGTGAATGAACACATAAAATCACCTGTAGTGAATTCACCAAATAGTTACCTGCCTTCTTGTGCTAAACGTATGGTCCTGTGATTTGTCCACGTACACTTGCAAACGTACACTTGTGCAGTCCTCCAAAATCCCAACTGCTCATTGCTGGATATGGATGACATGCATTGCATTTAACAGAACAAGTAAGGGAGTGATAGTGGCATTTAACCGGAATGGAAAAAGCACCCCCCAATAAAACTCCAAAGTTAAAGAAATAAAAGTATGAAAGTAGAAACCTAGTTGCAGTGGATTCATTTTGTTGCTTTAAAACACTGTTTCATTTCAGCTCGTTGTATGTTTATAACTTTGCTTTTCTCCGTGGCTGGCTGATGGACCAACAATAGCACAAGCAAGAGTAGCCCACAGACCGGTTTTACCACATACTTCTGATACTGCCCCTATCTAATGATTTCTACAGGTAGATGGGCAGTTTGTAGCTGCCCATAGACATCTAACACACTGCCAATGCACTACAATCCCATGTGCACAATGAAACATGACATGGACCTTTTAACTAGGGAGCTCACAGAGTAAAGACCACTTGATGACTGCTTGAGCTGAACCTGTTATTTGTGTTCTTACCTCCACCTCAGTCTGGAAAAATTCTGGATGACCATGACTGTTTAATTTCAGCCAGGTTGTATGTTTTGAAAGGAGATGGGCAGGTTATTCATTCACCTTCCAAACAGGTGTTCTAGTTTAGAATAACAGAAATTGTTTTGCAAATATTTAAACTTAAAAAACAAACAAAAACAAAACATTGATACCAATGAAAGAGGTTTTGGCTTTCTCCAAAAGAAAAAACAAAACAAACAAACACCAGAACTGCTATTTTTCACAAGGACTTTCTAAGCTGGGTTTAATATACTTAAGATCAAAATGTATTTTTCTTTTTCATATGGTGAAATTTAAGAGGGAAATTGAGAGACCTCACTTAAGTCGCTGCCTGAACTATGTGCCAGTTGTTCTTATATTCTGAGTCACTCCCTAAACATTTAAACCAGGAAGAAGCCAGCTTTGAATATTTTTAATAAACTTTAAATTAGACATAGCGTTTCTCTGTCTTCTGCAAGTGTGAAATGTGTTAAACCATCAAAATGCTTGTAATGTAGGTGTTTTTAAAAAGGTGATGCTGCAGCTAGAAATAACAATTGGTCACATGGGAGTTGTTCAGGCCACTTTCATCTTACTATTAGTTCAAAACATTATACAGATAATTATAATGCTGCATCCACTGGGTTAACCATTCAATAAACCCAACACACCCAAAAGAAGTGAATGAGCATGAAAACTGTACTAGCCTAAGGAGAAACAACACTGTCAGCACACTATGCATTGTGTGTGCACATGTATGCATCTGTGAAGATAATTATAGATAACGTGCAAGTAAACCAGGATCTCAAAGCCAAAAAGGACGTTTTCTTTCCTCCATCCTTTAACAAACAAACATTCTCCAACAGACTGCATGATCTTTACATCAGGGTTATTTCAGTACAAATACAACACTAAATGTACTGGATACAGTTAACTAACTAATAGGTCCAGCAAATTGAAGGACAGGCTTTATAAATGTAATCATGCTACACTCCTTAGAAGCACAACAACAGATCCAACAGGCTTTCATAAAGAAAGACCATATATCCTTGTGTTTGTGCAATGCACTATTTGACTTCTTCCTTTATTTAAACAAGTTTAGCGCTGAAAGACATTCTTAATTCCAACAAAAAGCCTTTTGGGCGCAGATGGGATATAGGTATAGTATGCTGGACGTAATCATCTAGCTATGTCAGTTTTAAACACTAGGGGGTGACTGTGAGGAGACAAAGCAGGAATGTGAGGTATAGAGAAAAGATGTCTACAGCCACCTTATGTGATTCACATCCAAGTATGAGTCCAGAGTAAATGTCAGGCCTTTGTCTAAATTCCACTAATAAAGCAAAAGAGAAAAAAAAGAGGAAATTGATTTTACATTAAACAGTATTGTTTTTAACTCCTGAAGTACTATCACAAATGGGTAAATATTTGAAACTGTTTCTCTCTTTGACTTACTACCCACTTAACCAAATAAAACGGAAGCACTGTCTGCCCCGCAGCAGTGTTTCTAAAGTTACTAATTAAACTAAAGCCATGTGAATAGCAATAACGTCTTTCATTATGCTGATGACTAGATTTAAAATCATATTTTGTTAATTAACATACTGAGGAAAATAAACTCAGGCCTCTGTTTTGTGTTTGCTTTGCTTATGATGCTAATTTTCCCAGTGAGTGAACATTTTTAAAAAAATTAACAGCCATGACGTGGGTTTGGGACTTGGTCAGAATACATAGTATGGTCTAGTCTGGGCTCTTTGACAACCAGGGCCAATGACTGAGAAGAGAGAGAGAGCAATTCTAAGTAGGACATTTGCCCCTCTTGCATCTTTAAGTGTCAGCTCAGAGGGCAGACACTCAGTGAGATTTAAGATGATATTTCAAGGACTAGCACTGCTTGCATGCACGAATGAGTAGGAGTCAAAATGAAAGCAAGAGACCATCCATCCAGAGAGGGACAACTCTCACAATTAGTAGCTGACAAACACACTTTACATACCAGCAGTGCAACTAAGGAGCCTCACTTCTGAGTACTGGTTAATATAATTAGTATACTTTATTCTTGACATTCAAAACAAATCTGTGTATGTCTTATCGCACATAAACACCCCCACACACTCGGTCTTATCTTTGTGGAAGTGCTATCTATTTGTATATCACTTTCAAACAGAGGAGAGGACCCTATCCTAGACAGAATATAAAACACAAAGTCAATGTGACAACACCAGTTAGTGAAGTCCTGTCATGAAGGGTCAGTTTTGACTATTGCCATCTTGTTGCTTTGAAAATGGACTTTTCAAGCAAGAAGTGTAACTGACTAAGAAATTGACGGACGGTGCATCATAATTTATATGAACTTTCTCAGTCTTGCTACCCCCTATTTATACATCACAGTTTAAGTGTAGGGAGAGTTTGGAAACTCATCTATTCCCTACAAAAATTTGTTTTTATGTCGAATCAAAAAGCTATTTGAGCTACTTGTATTGTAATATTTTTGATTCACATGCATTCTCCCAAATATATTTCTGTAGAGGGTCTACTGTTAGTCTCAAATGCAAGTAAATTCTTATGCTGCCCAAGATAACTAGCATTGCCTCCCTTGCCTCCAATCCACATAAGCCTCTTTACTTCACTTTAATGTGGAAAAAAAACCCCTACTAACAAGGGATGACATTTTTCAAGGTAAACTCATAACTCTTATTGGTGGTAACTCCATCACTGATCACCACAGCTGGCCAATCAACACTGTTTTCCCCTTCAACTCTGATAAATCCTGAGCTCTGCACTCTTTAAAAACATCTGTAGCCATGGCATTGATTCATCATTGGAACAAAACTAGAGAATGCAGGAGGACCTCTTTGTCTGTTATCTTGATTTAAATTAAAGCTTAATGTAAAAATCTGTTTGCAGAGATACTCAGTTATTTCCCCCCTACCTCACTGTAGGGGCCTGTTTGCAAATGAAAGACTCCATAGTGTGGTGCCTTTTGAAGAAGGGAGGAGAGACAGACAAGCTATTTAATACTCATAGCAACAGAATGAACGGAACAAGTTAGAACTTTAAGCATAAAGAAAAAAAAGAAGCAGCAGCAAATTCAATGACTTAAGAGTTCTAACTTTGTAGGTGATATCCACAAATGTACGCCCACTAATTACGGTAGGCTCGTTATGATCATTCAACACCATATATGCACAAATGTCTCCTGCTGGTATAGCCTTACATGTCAGGCTGGAATTAGAAAATAAATCCAATTGTGTCTCTTTATTTTGCTAGCAGTCGAGCTAGTTGGATAGCTTTGCTCTGTGTTTGAGCCACACAGTACACAAACATGGAGATTGGACAGTGCCACCTTTGCATGACTTGTCCCTGCACAAGTGGTTTCACTTACTGGCAATCTCACAGGAGGGCAACAAGACCAATTCAGAAGATTGCCCAACCCTACCATATTCATTCAGTGGAGACCTGTCAATCACAATGTAGGCCCACTCTAAAGGATACCCTGCGTTACTGTACTTTTTCACTATCAACTGAAATGATAAAGTAATAAACATAACAATCATAGATCAACTGAGCAGTAGGGTGGTTTCCATTTTCATTTGTAAACTCCTACTTCTACAAATGGACATCCAGATGAGTTACCTGGTCATGAGAAAGAATGCATGTTAAAGGGATCAGTGTGTCTGTACTTTATATTGATTGATTGATTGATCATACTTTATTCATCCCGAGGGAAATGGTAAATGGTTATGGAGTCCATGGTCCATTCTCAGGGCTATGTGCTCATTCTAAAGTCAAATTTCATGGGACTTTGTTCATGCTGGAAGACTCCACTAAGGCAGAAACAATTTAATATGGGGACCAATCTGAATTGCTCTCTTAAAAATTGTGAAATGGGACATTTGCCTTGGTGGAGGATGTGCTTTGAAAGTGCCCTTCTAGAGGTTTTTTGAGTTAGTGTGTGCTGTGGTTGTTCTGAGTAATGATGTGGTGCTCTCTGAATCAGAGATGGCACAGCAGGTCAGACACCAGGCAGTGAAGTGGAACTGAACTGTGCAAAACAAGCAAGCCGGATGATGCCATTCATTAATGGGAACATCGGTGCAAACTGAAGAGTGGAGCCGAGAGGAGGTCCCTTAGGATGCAACAGAGAGAGAGAGAGAGAGAGAGAGAGAGAGAGAGAGAGAGAGAGAGAGAGAGAGAGAGAGAGAGAGAGAGAGAGAGAGAGAGAGAGAGAGAGAGAGACAGAAGGAGAGGGAGGGAGGATGGGAGGGATGAGGTGGAAGAGAACTCAGCAAAGGGCTTACTGCCAGACCTTTACAGCTCCTTCATTATTGAAGCAGTGCAAAGGCAGAGCAGGGCCAGTGCCTGCGTAAGGAGGAACACACATAGAGGCAACCACATACATTCATGCACAAGAAGCACAGTGCAGGTGTGTAGTTAACCTACAGCCTTCAAGATTTGATGAAGTGAGGACTTTTTTTTCCCCCCCCAGCTTTGATTTCTACCTTCTCCTGTGCGCATGGCAGATATCTATGAAACGAAGAGAGCGAGAGTGCAGAGCAGAAGCGTTTTCCCCGCAAAAATGGAAAAAAAAAAGGAAAAGAATTACCTTAGTTGCATCTTAACTTTATATTAAGATAATGACATTTTAACAGTTAAATCCAAATTATAGATCATTTTTATGACATGTCTCATAAGCTGCAACATAAAACTGAGTTGTTGTTTTTTTTTTCCAAACTAATATGCAATCTGAGCTAAAGGTAAAGAAGGTAAAAGAGCATGGTGAGGTCTAACAAGATCGGGTCGTCACCCCCAAGCCAACTGAGGCATAACGTAATTCACACCTCATCAGGGGTTCCCTGTTGACTAATTTACTAGTCAATTAAACATGAAAGAAAAAATACACTCAAATTGAGAACAATCAAAAAGGAGTGGAAACTGTATCCAAACAAATGTGGTTACACACTGCTCCTGTCGAGTTGCTACGTGCCAATTTACTCATTTTTTTGGTCAAACTACTGCAGTCATCTGCCTTACTTTACCCCTTACTAGTGGTAGGTGGGTGTGTTACATCTTTGAAATGAACCTTATGTGTAAGTTCAATAAGGAAGATGTGTAATCACACATCTGTGTACTACCCGAATGTTTGGAGGCTAGACAGTGCATTTCATTACTTCCACTTTCCCAAGTTATCAAGCTCACTGCTGACATCACTGGTCTGGACCAATCATCTTTCGGCCCACCATCTTCAAGCCAATCGGCCTCCACTTTGTGCACTTTCACTCAGTGCTCATCAGGCATTCTCCCTCAAATTCAAATTTTATTTGTGTCACACACACACACACACACACACACACACACACACACACACACACATACACAGTATGACATGAGGTGAAATGCTTATAGCTGTGCAATGCCCGACCATTAAATGACAGTAGGTTTACAGTAAGATATACAATGAAATAGGGCTGCACGATTAATCGTTAGAAAATCGCGATCTCGATTCATACTTATGTGCGATCTCATTTCCAAATGACAACGATTTAAAAAAAAAAAAAAAAAAAAAAAAAAAAGACGACGACGACGATTGTACCGCATTTTGATCCGGGACGTACTCTGCATGAAAACAAGCGCTCACTCTTCTTGCTCAACAAATGACAAGGGCGGAGCCTTATACCACGTGATACAGAAGCTGTGCCGTGTGATGCTAAAATTAGCAGGGAAAAAACAACGGAGAGCACATCAGGGATGACGAGAAAGTAGGGCTGCTCAATTAATCGAATTTTAATCACGATTACGATCTGGGCTTTCAACGATCATTAAAAATGACTGAGCCGATTATTAGCCCCTCCCTCATTTATCCGCGACACCTTAAAGGCCGGTCCGTGAAAATATTGTCGGGCATAAACCAGTCCGTGGCGCAAAAAAGGTTGGAGACCGCTGATTAAGAGGACCCGAGGGAAGCTCAGAAAGCTAAGCAGAAGTTATTTGAAGAGGAGACTGACTGCTGTTGGTTGAAAAGAGAGGTTTAAAAAAAAAAAACTTCAGTGGTGTTGCACACTATTTTATATTATTTTTTAAAGTCATTGTTAACCCTTTAAATCCGGTCAGAGCAGCATGCTCCGTTTTGTGTAACTATTTTTAAATCCCTGTAGAACCTGAACCGTGTAAGCTAGCGCAATAATTTGTTTTGCATATGAAACCGGATGAGTTGTAGTTACATCTTATGCCATCAGCTTGTCCTCGGTCACGGTTTCCTTCCACATAAAGCTTTGCAAATATTGCATAAAAAGCGCTTGCAGGAACAAAAACATAATATTCCAGAAACACGCTTTGCCGATCCGATCAGCTGTTCATAACACTTCCCAGAAAAAGTCGTCAGTGCGAACTATCACATGTCCGCCATTTCCTGGCCGAAACAGGAAGTGATGTCATTTTCGCGGAAATGTAGTTTTTTTTACTTGTAGGCCTTAAAAACCTATACTGGTCATGTTTGACTTTTCTGAATAGTTTCTGGGATGCGTAGAACTCAAATTGCACTGCTGGAAATAGTTTGTTTTGATGCACATGCTGTTTTCTTTGCAAATTTGCATCATAGGATTGTTTTTTTGTTTTTCCTGCAGTATATAAAAATTGCTGTATCTCCAAAATAAAACTATGAAGACACTCAAAATAAATTTCCTGTTGTTGTAAACTATTTTTTGCAACTTTTTTGTATTTAAAGTTTTGAGGGATAAACCTCTTAAATTTCTCCAAGTAGAAATATATGTAAAAAAACAAAAACGATTTTCAATTTTCTTGTAGATTATTGCACTTTTTTGCAATTAATGTAGTTACTATGGACTTAATGCATACATATTATTAAAATATGGGCTATAACAGTTGTATAGCAACTTGAAATGCTCCCACAAATGGCACTACAACATGTAAAAAAATAATATAAGCTCTGGTGGACTTGGTTCTATAGTAGGTCTTAAAGGGTTAAATAAATATCGTCAAATAATCGAGATCTCAATTTCAGTGAAAATAATCGTGATTATCATTTTTGCCATAATCGAGCAGCCCTACGAGAAAGTGACAGGAGAAAATCCGTCCCGGTCAACCACCCAAACATCAATAACAGGAACCTTATACAGCGCTTCCCTATACACGTCGAACTCCCGCAGGCACAAAGAAATTACGGAGGCTATCACTTATCACCTGAACAAAGATATGGCTCCCATCAACACTGTGCAAAACGAGGGATTTAGGAAAATGATCAACACCCTAGACAAACGCTACACAGTGCCGTCCCGCAACTATTTTTCTATTGTTGCACTACCTGCTCTATACACGCAGCGTCGAGCAACGGTGGAGACGGAATTTCAAGTAGTACAACATTTTGCGGCAACAACAAAACGTGAGACATTTGTTGTTTTTATGTTTATTTATTGTTTTTATGTTCAGTCTCAACTGATACGAAGTTGATGTGCAGTTAATAAGTGCAATAAATATTTATACTGGAAAAGAAAATCGTGAGAGAATCGTGATCTCAATTCTAAGCCAAAAAATCGTGATTCTCATTTTATGCAAAATCGTGCAGCCCTACAATGAAATATACAAATTTACAGGTTACCTTCGTGTAAACCACCAGCTCCTCATCTCTGCCTCTCTCACATTACCAAGAACTTCATCCAAGCCTCCGTCTTCATCACCACCACCAGCATCTAGACTCCAGGGGGTCTTGCCTAAGTCATCACTAGGAATCTGTACAGCTGTGATGGGCCATTAAACTCTAGTTGCCAAATAGCTTAATTCAATCATGACTCGTGTTCAATCCACCCTAATGATCTTTTCTTATTAAACTTAAAGCTAACTGAAGTGAAATCAACAATATATGATTAGTTTAACCAACTAGCATTTCTGGTGCCAACATTTCATCAGTTAGTCAACTAGTCACACATTTCACTAGTCCCTTGTGGGGACTATATTCCTGGCTTTACTTAAATTGACAAATTTGTCCATCTTTTGTACTAGTATGAAATCACCTTAAGTCAAAGACAGACAGCTGTCAGCCACAAATGTCTAGCGGCAGGGACGAGTTATGGCCAAAGAAGCAGCTTCCCTGCTGATACTGTTACAGCTGAACCCCAAAATAAACACAGAAATGCAGGGTTTAAAACACACTTCATTTCATAGTTATTCAGTTTCAAACAGACTGTCAAATTTTCATCAGTAAAGAACAACATTATGAAATGTTTGGCCACAAAATATAAACTAAGGCTCTTCAGGTTTGTTTTCCTGATGCATTATTGAACAAAGTACATGAAACGATAGTTATTTTTGATAAAATTTGTAATTTTAAGACTATTTTTATTTTTTTATTTTTTTTTTATTTTTAATCACAAAATAAAATACAAAAGAGTCCAAAATATTTATAACTGAGTCAGAAATACTAAAATGAAGTATAAATATATTAAAACTATAGTTAGGTAAATTACTTGACCAAATATACTGGTACCATCCATGCTCTTATTCAATGGCAACGAAACAAGTTGTATGAATCATATCAACAGTATTTGTACTATATTTTATTTTTACGTTTTTATTCTTTTCCACTATGATCTCAAAATTGTAATGCAGATTTATGGTGTGTGAAAAACTCTGAAGTTATTTTATGCTATTTGCATTTCTTCTACAAATATTCCACATTTAAATGAAAAAAAAATAATTTAGCAGTTTTTAAAGGGAGCAAGTTAAAGCAAGTCTTCAATTATGCTTCTGATTTCAGCTTTATTTAAAAAAATAATCTTGGCTATGGTTGAGTTTAATGTTTTCAGAATGTACTTTACAAAAATGTAAATGTATTTTTTAACATACAATATATGTATTAATTTTACTGGTGTGATCAAACTGGGCTATAGACACTACAGTACAGAATAACCCCCTTACCTCACTCTAAGACTGCAGACTTACTTTCCTAATGTACTTAAAAGTAAAGTGGGAGGTACAGCTTCAGCTTCCAGACCCCTCTTCTGTTGAACCAGTTCCCAGGTTGGATTCAGGAGAGAGAGACACCTACTCTACTTTTAAAATTAGGCTTAAAACGTTCCTTTTTGATAAAAGTTAGGGCTGGATCAAATTACTCTCGATCCTCCCTTAGTTACGCTGCAGTAGGTCTAGGCTACTGGGGACTCCAACTGATGCATTGTTTCTTTTTCACTCACTATGTATTTATACACCACTCTGTATTTAATCATTAGTTATTATCAGTGTTGGGACTAACGCGTTATTAAGTAACGCGTTACAGTAACTACGTTATTATTGTGGTAACGAGCACGGTAACTAGTTATTATGCCAAAATCAGGAACGCGTTACTCGTTACTGGGATTTAGATAGGGTCGTTACTCGTTACTTCGTGTGGTGGCATCGCGGAGTTTCCACAGATTCAGTAACATTAGCAAGTGGTGGAGGCAGCAGGTGGATGAAGGAAAAGGGACGCAGAAGGAAAAGAGACCCGAGGCGGCCGCCGGTCCAAGTGTGAACTGAACTTCAGGTAAGAAGTTATGACCTGCAGTCTCTCTGGGTCAGATATGAACCAAGTTTAGGTGGAGTTTATTTTCGTTATTCTGACTTTTTCCGTACTGCGTGCTAGCTAGCATGACGGAGTTTCTATACAGCTGGGTGGGTGCTATGTTACTGATGTTGAACTTTATTTTGTTCATAAGTTATTAGAGTTGCCAACCGTCCCGTCTGGTATTCAGAGAAAATATTACGCGTTTCTTATTGAGGTGAAAAGGAACAGTTTGTCCCGTAATTCAGCTACAATGAAAAAGACACAAAGCTGGAGTTATTCTGTGTCTTTACGCTGCACAGCTGCCTCTTCTTCTCTCATTCTCCCCCCTCCCTCTCCCGTTTCTACTTCAATCATGAAACTGATCAATGATCAGCTGATCGGCTCTCTTGTTTGTTTATCGCCCACTTTGCGCCGAAAGAGGAAACCAGCGGATGTCGCGCTAAACAACAGCAGCACGTTTAAGCTTGATCAGCTGTTGTTAGAATTTATTTAATATTAATTTCTAGTATCAGCTGATGTTTGCTGGAGCCACAGCTGTAAAAAAAAGCTGCTGGTCATGATATGGTTTGGTTATCTGGTGAGAGGGAAACATGAAGATGAAACCAGGAGATGTCCTTACTGGATCATCAGAGCTGAACAGGTGATGGAGAAACAGGTTTACCTTTTAGGTGACATGAATGAGTTGAAGGGAAGTTATGAACTGTTTCTGAGAGACAAATAACCCCAGGATCCTTTTTTAGGTAGCTGACAGCTGGTAACTGTGCAGGTGCGGATCTAGCAAAGTGTGGCCAAGGGGGCATGTAGGGCATTAACAGGGAATGGGGGGCACAAAGAAATACTTTTCTTTCTTATTCTCATTTAAAATGTCTAGCTTTTAAAAAATAATTATCTGAATCTTACAACAAACGATTGATAGATTGATGCATATATACCATCAAAACAGTGTACATCACTGTCACAACAGTGTTTGTTTTCATTCAAAGGCTTTATGATTTTTCCTATAATGGTGGGCCGGTCTCTAGTCAAAATGCCCGGGCCAATTTTCTTTCCCAGTCCAGCCCTGTATGCAGCTCATCTGCAGTCTGGTGTTACCTACATCTTCCTATTCAGAAGGCAGAATTTCTGAGTTCTGAGTACAATCGAAAGCACCACGACTGCAGTTTTTGTGTTGGATGTAAAAGGCGCAGATGACTCTGTGACGTAGGCTAGAATCATGGCAGCAGTCAATGACGGTCCAGGCGTGGGATTTCTCTCGTGGAAATATGCACATTATCTTTTCCTTTCTATTGGTAGGTGGCACAGTGCACTTGTGGCAAGTAAGCAAGCTAGAAGACTGGCAACGTTATGGAAGAAACACATTAACAAGAGAATTCTGAGTAAAACCAAAGTTACTTTCCCTAGTAACTAGTTACTTTGAAAGTAACGAGTAACTTGAAGTAACTGAGTTACTTTTGAGAGAAGTAACTAGTAATGTAACTAAGTTACTATTTTAAAGTAACTTACCCAACACTGGTTATTATTAATCTCTGGCTCTCTTTCACAGTGTGTCTCGTCTTGTCTTCCTCCCCTCATCCCAACCAGCCGCAGCATATGGTCGCCCCTGCCTAAGTTCTGCCGGAGGTTTCTTGCTGTTAAAAGGGAGTTTTTCCCTTCCCATTCTCTCCAAAGTGATTGCTTTAAGGGGGTCAAACAATTGTTGGGGTTTTTTGTTTTCTTTGTGTCTAAGGGAATGGGGTTTTGGGGGCTAACAGGAAGAGAGAAACTGCATAGAGCATGCAAGACTACAGCTCTGTTCGGTCCCAACTCTACATAGTTATGCATCACACAAACAGCAGGTGCTGCTCTCTCAAACCCATTATTTTCAGTGGCTTTCACAGTACAACAAAGAATGACTGGACCTTGTGGTAACTTAAAATGGGCCTTGGGGTGTTGATGAAGCAGCTAAGTATGATTAACTCAGTTGCATCCGCACTTTATATAGCGATATAGCATTGTCCACATAACTGTTTGCATTTGTTAAAACAGGCCCAAGAAAAAAATCCTTGTGCCAAAAAAGTCCACCAGAGGATTAAATGACTACAGGCCTGTCGTGCTAACATCTGTGGCTGTGAAGTCCTTTGAAAGACTTGTGTTAAGCCACCAGAAGGACATTGCACTGGAAGTTCACCTAGCTTCCACCTGTCAGTGGATCACCAGACCATTAGCACCAGCCTCATCCAGAGATGTGTTCTCTCCGCTGCTCTTCTCTCTCTAGACAAATGAGTGCACCTCAGGAGAACCATATGTGAAACTCCTATAGTTTATCAAGGACACCACTGTCATTGGTCTGATCCAGAAATATGATGTGTCAGCATACAGACAGGAAGTGGATCCCCGCAATCTGAAGTGGTCCTCACATATAAACTCTGTCTGAAAGAAGGCCCAGCAGATGTTGTACTTCCTGCAGCTACTCAGGAAGTTCAACTTGCCACTGAAGCTGCTGGTCATGTTCTACACTATCATCATCCAATCTGTCCTATGCATGTCAATCACTGTCTGGTTCAGCTCAGCCACAAAGCAGGACAGGGCCAGACTGGAAAGGACAATCATGTCTGCAGAGAGGATCATTGGTGCTGATGTTCCCTCCATCCAGGACCTGTACAGGTCCAGGGCTAGGAGATGGGCAGAAAACAGCGCTACAGGATGTCATTTACTAAAACATTTGCTTTGACCACAGTTTAGGTAAAAAAAAGATAACCCCCCCCCCCCCCAAAAAAAACAAAAAAACATCTGCAAACGTACAAATAGCAGCTGTTGATATAGCCGGTGTGAAACACCTCCAAACGGCTGGTGTTTGCTAGTTTTGCTGAACAAAAGAGAACAGCTATGATTGAACTGATGGATTGTGTCATTGTCACCAATATGCGATCCACTTTTTAAAATCAGTATCAGATCAGTATTTGGTTCAAATACTTGACTGGCACATGGCTAATATGGTTAAGTGTGGGGTAACTTACTTAACAGATCTCTGTGCATTTTCCTGTTGTTTCTGGATATTTAAAAAACAAAAATTAAATTGAAGCTTGATGAAATGAAATTTTAATGGCTGTTTGTTGTTTTGTTTTCCTTTGGAAGGCCAGCACCTCTTTGATGGTGACCAACATTTTTTGTCATATGCAAGAAAAACCCTGGCTCCATGTGGATTACATTTTGTAGGTTTGCTACAGCATGATCAATATAAAAAAAATATACCCAAAAAGACACAAATAAAAGTCAGATTTTCACATTAAAGGCCCAAAATTAAGGTGACTAAAATACTCTTGTCATTTTTTTAACCTTTGCAAAGCCTGTCTGACAACACTGTAGCCTGACTCACAAAACGGGGAGCAATGATTGATTATGACATACCGGTTTCAACAGTCAACCCTCTTCTGCTAAGGTAAACAGTCAACTGAGTAAGTCAAATGTTGTTAAAAAAATGAAAAACAAAAAACACACACACAAGCATAACACACAATAAAAGTCTCCACTTACAACGTCCATGGCAACTATTTAATGACTTCCTACTGACACAAACCTGTTTGCTGAAGTTACAAATCACTAAGCCAACTGCCGTCTCTCGGGACAATACAATTGACATTTAGTGTGTCAAAGTCAAGCTGTGGTGCAAAAACCACAGACTGGAACAGAATGACAGACTTATGCACTTATTCCAGTCTTATTCACTTTAGATAACTTTCCTTAAGTTTTTAGTCATATTAAGGGTTTGCTTTTATCCTCTCAATTTTCTCACTCATTGTATAGGTGTAAACACAAGGACAAAGGGGTCATTACTCCTCTGCGTCTTTTCTTATTTCATCTGTTGCACCCTATACTGAAATAATTTACAAGTGATTTTTAAGATGTCCCCCTTGAACTGAATCTTTTCATACTCAAGAGACACTGTGGTAGTCCAACCGCCCTTTCTGCCAGTCAAAGGTTAGCGTGAGTTCAAGAAGGTTGCGTCACAACCAAAAAGACATTCCAGTCACATACACACACAAAAAAAACCCTTCACATTTTGACCGCTGGGCAAACACTCACCCACCCATCACCCCCAAAAATATTCAAAGCCATTTAATCCCTGGAGAAGGAGGCAAAAGAGAGTAGAAAGGAAAGAAAAGCAGCATAAAAGGGCATACTTTAAATTCAGACCTACTGTGCAGTTGAGGCTGGCAGCGTTCCCACATGCTCCTGACACACTCAATCCAAGTACAACTCCCTCCTCCCTCTCAGTTCTCAGCCCCTCCTCCCACTGAACCCTCCCCTTCCGCTCACAGCAAAGGCCGCCTGACTTCCTGTCTACCTCTGACCCTCAGTTATCCCCCGCCCTCATCTGGCAGGCCTCCAAACAGACAAGACAATCAGAGCGGATGAAGCAGACAGAATGCTTCGTAGAGTGAGCAACCAAGACAGAAAGTGAAAGACAGACAGAAGAAGAAATGCACACATACAAAGCTCTGCGTGTCACACTGGAGCAGGTTATTAGACAAAGTGGAAAGTGTGTGAATAAGACAGGCTATCACCATGTGGGCACAGGTTTCTCCAAGTACAAGTGTGTGTGTGTGGCACATGTCGGTTGTGGGGTGACAAACGGGGTGACGCATGGTGTCATGTTTCAGTACTGATTATGGCATTGCTTGCCCAGTTTGGGTGGCTAGAAGTTACATAAACCCCAGAGAGGTCAGGAAGTACTCAAGCTAGCCTGTCACAGAAACAGCAATCCTTTTTACAAGCATGCATATTCAAAGTTGATGACTGGAAATACAACTCAGAGGAAAAGGCTGGGCAGAGAGGGGAAAGCAGCAATACACCAGCGATATAGAAAGCCAGCGGGGATGTACCTGCCCAGTATCACTGCTGGGGGGCCCCCCAAATGACTACAGCCACCCGGGCAATCAGTGTTCATCAGTCTCACTTCTCTTTTCTATTCAGCATGAAAGCCGTAGCCTCTAGTGTTATGAAAATTACAAACAGTAGAGTGTAGTAGCATGCCAAAGAAAAAATGACAAAGCCATTCATTAACACAACAAAGCTAGCACTCCACACATCCAGGTGCCAAAACAATGACAAATAGGGCCTTATATTTGCCACAACAGAATAAAATGAACTGAAGCTGAAATAACATCACATGGTAAAAACATGACTCCATAAGAAAGAGAGGCTTAATGGCAAAAGTAGTTGTCTTATTTCTTTTTTTATAAACTTGCAGCATCAAAATCCCAGTCCCAATCAAATGTGTACGACCAAAATATGCAATGTAATGTCATATCGGCCTTATGGACTGTCAGTGAGCTGAGTGCCCAGAAATATTTTGGTTTTGAATGGAAATGGGTCCTCAACACCAAAAGGCAATACATTCAGTATTCAGCCTTTTGTTTGGCAAATATCTGTTTGGCAAATATCTTTCAGTTTGAGTACACTAGGAACAGAAGTTTCAAATAAATGAATTTTCGTTTTTTCCACCCAAATTTAAGCCAGCACACTGGACTGCTCTGAGACGTCTGAAATTAGTCAAGTACAACATTCAACCACTAAAACAATTTCTTCTTTTTGGGTATGCAAGTGAATAACAGTAATTTGGCATCTTAATAAAAAAATAATACTGTGCTTCACTTTTTCCTGCTTTTATATAAAACAGTCCATTTTAAAATAGTGGATAGCAACAATATGTATTAAAACATTTAATTTTGATAAATAGCATTTTGTTAAAAGAGCTTGCACACATACTGGTGAATTAACCACTACAGAAACATAGAAATTTCGTATTTAAGGAATTTGTCAATCTTCTCAGAAGTGGATGCCCAAGTCTCAATGTTTTATCCAGTTTTCTTTCTGATTTAAAATCAGAAAGAAATACTTTTTTTCAATTACTAGTTACTTTTTAGTTTTACTAACTAAAGCACACAAGGTTCACATATTCACATAGTGCTTTTAATACAAACATTTCCTATTACACATATTTACTCCTATGTCTGCATCAAATATGCTGCTTGCAGCCTGTATTACATATATTTACCTTCTTAATATTTTTCTAATATCACAGAATCATCATATCTTCCTTTATAAAATTGGCCGCTCTGCTAATATACACTTATAATGTAGAGCTGTCCTTGTTTGGGACTGGTCATATGCTGCCAACTCTACACCTTTCATGTGAACGTGTTTGTAGTTACATTTGGAAACCTTAGGTTGACTTTTCAAGTTGATAACCACCTTCTTAAGGCCAGATAATGGAAAGATATCCTGGGTAGGCTGAGCTTGTTTTGTAGTATAAGCCTTGGCTGACCAACACACACAATGAAGCATTTTCAAGTAAAGCTAAAAAGCTCTAGCTGAGCTTGCTAACTAGTTTAGTCGATAGCTGATTTAAAAACAGGGCTAGACAACATATTGATATTCTTAAAAGAAGAAAAAAAGGGGGGGGGGGGGTGAAGATAATCATATAACTTATATATCTAAGGAGATATCAATGTTGAGATTTTAAAATCATCTGTCCTTCACAACTAGAATCTCAAAATTCTGAGGACACAGCTGCCCTGTTTCTTTGTACAGTGATAAATAAAGTTAGAAGAAAAAAAAGCAAAAACAAGAGCATGTCCTCGGGGTTGGAAAGGCCACAGTGAATTCAAACCCAGGACCTTCTTGCTGTGAGATGACACGCACCATTGCACCACCTATATAACCAACAATTAATTTTCAATTTGTAGCTCTAAAGGATTACCATACCCTTAAGTCTTTCCTGCAAAAAAGCCTAAGTCAATATGACTTGCAAAAAATAAACAAAGTGATATGTGTGTGTATTTAGCAGACTTTCATTTTGCTTTACTGGGTACACTGCCAACATAGACACCAAACATTCAACAACCTATGACACTGGATAAATGTCATTATTTCAAACATGCCTTTATCAAATCAATTCAAATTTCAGTGGCCAGTGTGACTGCATGGTGGATGAATATAAAATGAGTATTCATTGCAGTCTTCTCTTTGTATTACTCAATACAATTTCCTGACAGCACTAGGGATGTCAGAAGACCGATCCTTACAACACAATTTAATATCAAAATCCTGAAAACGTGATGGTACTTGGTTTTTTTTTGGCATTGTAAGCAGTGTACTGACTGAGGTGGCTACTCTTCCAGAACTGCAGGGGGAGGCACATGGCTACAAGTATTCTAGTCTAGCCTTACCTATTGAAGAAGAAAGAAGCAAAGGCAAAACTAGAAATGGCACAACATATGAAAAATAGTGAGTAGTGTAGTGGTCACAATAGCTCTGTTCTGAATCACTGATGACAAGGGAAGATTCAGCTATAGAAGCACTTTGTGTTTAGAGTAGGGTGGGTTGAGTTGGTGGACCAAGACATTGATTTAATTGATTCACAAAAGCCAATATCCAAACGATGCTCTTTCAGTTTTTGAACAAAGGGACGAAATACTTCCAATTTAGTGAAGACAAGCCTCCAGATTTCTTCAAAGTTTCAATTCACGGTAACGACATCCACAGTATTACCTCTCTAATTTTATCCTGAAATGCTTGTTACTATTTTGTTTAAGACAGCTGAGACTGATATTCTGAAACCAGCTTTACTCCAGATACTAAAATATTTTTCAATGGCTAAAATTAAATGCCTATGCTAACATAATATAACTAACAGTAGTAGGCCAGAACAGCACAGTAAGGTGGTGGTTAGTAGGGCTGGGTATCGTCACTGATTTCTAGAATCGATTCGATTCCGGTTCACAAGGTCCCGAATCGATTCGATCCACGATTCGATCCAATTCGATTCGATTTGAATCTGGGAAATTTTGCCTCAGACGTTCAGAAATATCATAATTCAGATCAGTACATTTACATATTTTTGTATCTATAAAAAGGAAGCTGACACTCGCAAGACTTTATCAAAGGTGTAAGCATCACAGCAGATGCCTTTGTGTCAAAGTAACTGAGGATAAAACACAGAAAAACACCAAGGTGATTTTCCTGGCCTGGGATTTTATAAAATTATTCTGCAGTCGATCAAAAACGAAAGAAAACCATTAATCAACATATGAACATTACCTCTGAAGTTACAGAGGTTTTATTAGAGACACGACTAAGCGTTTTATCGTAGTGAAAGCAAAACAGCAAAAGTCTGAGTGAATTCAAGACAATGTTTATGTGAAGTGTAGTTTGGATCGTCTTTTGTTGCTGGTTTGGTCAATATTGTTTGGAGAGAGATAAAGCTTCAGAATCAGCACAAAAAGGGCATAAGCACAAAGCGTGGACCCGCTGAAACATCAGAATCAGTGAGCTGTTGGCTTTCAGCCCCGACCGTGTCCGTGCCGTCGGGTGAGAAAGGCGACATCTCACTGCTTCTGATCCGTCGGCGGATCTACGCTTTGTGTTTACATCTTTGTGCAGAATCCGTGTACCTGCTCTCATTTACTGTTTTAGCTGTTTGGTGGTTGTTGAAATTTTATGAGGTTTAACCTGAAATTCTGGCTTTTCGGGCGAAATAAATTTATATTACAAAATCGATTCAGGATTTTAATGAATCGATATCACGTTATCCAAGCCAGAATCTATTTTAATCGATAAATCGATTATCAAAACCCACCCCTAGTGGTTAGCACTGCTGCCTCACAGCGTAAAGGACCACACAGTTTGCATGTTCTCCCCTGTGCTTGTGTGGGTTCTCTCAGGGTTCCTCTCACAGTCCAAGAAATGAAATTAGTTGGGTTAAGTTAATTGCAGATAGGTCTGACTATGAGTGTGAATGGTTCTCTGTTTCTCTGTGTACAACCTGACCAGGGTGTACTCTGCCTCTCGCCCTATGGTAGCTGAGATAGGCTCCAGCCACCCCCAAGCAAACAAAGGACTTTGTGTTTAAGTACAACTGAATTTGGCATTGTGAATCTTTTAGTTCTATTGGTATTGGTACCAACTACTAAATTTCTAGTACTGTAAAATCCCCAGTCATCACTAGCTCTAGTTTCATTATTGCTTTTACTACTGGATCAAGATGCTGAGAATTAGAGATGAACCCTCAGAATTTTCCCACGCCTAAAAAAATAAATAATAATGTAGTATGATCTAATTGATTATTTACTCAAATTTGCAACTTAGTGTAGAGATGAAATGACCAGAAGAAAGGTACTTTTTAGTTTACCCATGTTTAAGGAACAAACTAAACAATTACCAAATGACCAAAGAAATGCGAATCATGAGAATCAGCCCACTAGCATGGAATACATGTTGCCAAATTGATTCATGGAAATAAAGCAAGAGTTCTACACATATCTAGTAGTAGCTGAAATACTGCTGTGGTATAATTTTCTGTCACTGTGACAAAATGTGGTACTATTGCTTCTGGAATAGCAGGAACTATTCCAATGTTGTCTTGAGTACATCTGGCAACCGTTTATGTTTGAGGACTGATTTTTGTCAACACTACAGTCGTTCAAAACCAAGTCCAGAAACGTAACAGGTATGTAGCAAAAACCAAAATGGGTGTGGTTCAACCTTTGCTTATGTAATAATGCAGAAATTGCTACCAGGTAGGGTGTACCCAGCCTCTTGCCCTATGACAGCTGGGATCATGGGCTGCCCTTCCACTAAGCGAAAGAGGATAACCAAAGCTATCTCACTGATTTAATGTCAGTATGCTGACAGACATGATATTTGATTTGGTTCCATTGCAAGAAGGTCTGTTGTTTATTTTTAAATTTATTTCAACCGAACTTTGACATTTTCTAAATATTTAATTATGTAAAAGTACAGAATATTGAAACCTGTGATAAGTCTTAAATCTTAACCCTGGCGAGTCATTACATCTGTAGCTGACCATTACAAACATTGGAAATCCTAATTAGCCACATTCACTGTGGGGGAGTGAAGAGTGGGCCGCTATCCCCTGATGCCTTGCCTGTTCAGCAAACACACTATCAGCAGGCTCTTCACACATCAGTGCACATGAATAGCACAGTCAGCCTGTAAGCATCAACACAGGGCTGGATGTTGACACAGACAGGGAGAGGCTTGTTCATATGGCTGTGGTTCATGGCCCCATTTCAATCAAGGACCTTTGCAGATGAGCAAATGGCCTGTGTGGATGAGCTCTGGTTTAGGCGCAGCACCAGTTTTGTTATCACCTGCTGAATGCTGGGGTATAGATGAGCTACTCAAAACACAAGTTTTGTTTTGGCTCTGGGGCATATATTTGCTTTTAAAATTGGGGAGACATAATGGACCTGCTGCTAGTAAGAGGTCCCTGTTTACAGAGATTTAAATGAGTCACTCAAACACATACTATAAAATTGTAGTAATATAAGTGTTTACTACACTAGGGTAAGTGCAGATACAGACAAAGGTGAGGTTGGTACAATATTGCCAAACAACACTTCTGTACGGTTAGTGGTTATGAGATGTTTTGTCAGTAGAGGGCCATAGGAAACACAAGTGCTTTTATGGTTTTAAAAAAGTGCCTATATATAAAGCGTGCCTTAAAAAAATAATTTTCATTGTTTTAGTAACAAAAATTCTGAAATCTAACACAAATGTTCTCAAAAGAAAACACAAAAATATGTTTCTATCTACATATGCACATAAAGTGTGCAGAGCATGATGAAAGGTCTGTGACTTTAGCTGGTGGTCATGTGTCACTCATGGGCGATGGTAGTGCATGGATGCTGCTAAGTTACAAGCCATCTGAGGTCCAGGAACCGCCTGAAGCCTGTTACAGCCAGCTAATGCATTCACCCAACCTCCCCCTCCGCTTCTCTTCTCTCTGTCATGCTCTTCCTCTCTGTCTCTTTCCCTCCCTTTCTTTCCTAAGCTCTCCTTTTTCCATGAGCTGCTGCCCTCTCCATCTCTCAAACCCCCTCCCCCGCTCTGAAGTGCTAACCACTCTCCTTCACCGTGCTCTTTTCCTACCGCTCACTCTCTCACACGTGCACACGCACTCACGCACAGAAACTGTGGCAGCTACCACAACAGCGTGCAACCTCCCCCACACTCCAGCGAGGCAGTGTGCAAGTGCTTCAGGCTTGCCCTGACCCACATCTTGATATAGCCCTAAGTATGCTTACAGCTAAGTCCTGAAGACTCTCCTGCCACTCTTAGCCTAATCAGGCCTGAGCTGCTGTCAGTGCACTGCCCAGACAGACAGGCCAGGTTGGACTGACCATTATCATTTTCAGATAGCTTTCAGACTGCCCAAGATACACCTTCCCCTTTCCACTGCTGATTGCAGGTTTTCTACTAGGCAAGCACATGTTCTACCTGAGATAGCTAAGCATTATATGAGTGGCCAAATTCTGTGCCATAATATGGAAAGAAGAAAATATTTCTCCATTATTAAAGAAAAAAAATATTTAAAATTGTGAAATTCAACACATCACTGTTTCATTTCAATCAGCTTATTCATTTTCATTCTTGTCACTGACTATAACTTAGAAATGGGTGTTAAGTATGAGGTGTATGGTTATATATAAAGATCAGTGCAGTGCCTTTAAACAAATGCTTTAGGAACAAAAAGGATGAAATGTGTTACCTTATCTTCACTGTACTCAATGGGTGATGGTTTCCTGTACTCAATTCCAATCTCCTGAGTAGTATCAGTCCAGCCACAGTTAGATTTGTCCTCTTGCTTAAAAACATGCTCAAGCTGGGGCAGTAGGTCAGGCAGGAGGTCAGGAGGCTCCAGGCCATCCAAGTCTTCATCATGAGCTGCTGATGGTAAAAGGCTGTCTCCCAAAGCTTGGTATCCATTAGTGTTGATAACCCTACAACTCTGAGGCTGCTCAGAAGGCAGGTGGGTGGTGATGTTGGGGTAGGGTCGCATAGATTCACCAAACAGCTCAGATGACTTGCAGTTTCCCTGGGTTTCTCTGGAGCAACGTATAGCACGGAAAGGACATTCCTCTGCCTGGCTAATTGGGGTCCTAGTGTGCTGCTGACTCAAATGTGCAGTGGATGAAAACTGGCATGGTGTCCCTGTAAGTTCGGGTATTGTAGAAGTGAGTGGTGCAGTGGTGTTGCTGGGCCTAGACACCGAGGCTGAGGACAAAGATTGCTCATTGAGACTGGGTAATTCTGGCTCCCCAGGATAAGTAGGGTACTGAGTTGGTTGATAAGCTCTGGCAGAACTGACAGAGCATATGGGCAGGGAATGAACCATAGATGATGAGTGCATGGGAAAGGACAGGTTAGATTCTTCCAGTCCTGTTCCAGGGAAAGCTTGACATTCCCTGACCAACTGGTAGTTACCTTGCTGTGGCTGTGTTTGCAAGCAAGTTGCAGTCATAGAAGCATTCTGACTTTCCAAATAATGCTTACTTGGAAGAGCTCTTGAGTGGAACTGCTGCTCTCTCACAGTTAGTTGGCGCTGAACCTGCTGCTGAGTGTGGTGAATTTGCTGTTGGCTGCTGGACTGGCCTCCCTGGTGAAACGGGAAATTGTGATGCTGCTGCTGCAGGGACACAGTCTGTGTGTTAATTTGTTGGTGCTGGTTTAACAGCTGTTGCTGATGACTTTGCTGTTGTTGCAGCTGCTGCTGTCGCATTCTGTGCTGCTGCTCCTCTTGCTGATAACAGGGATGGTGCTGTGTTTGATGTCTGCCATGAAGTTGCTGGCTTTGTAGTTGTTGCTGTTGATGACAAAGCTGCTGTTGAGGTAAGGCCTGGTACATGTTCCCATTCTGGTCTTGGTTACCCCACATCGGACTGCCACTGTTACAGAAGAGCCCATTGGATTGAGGAACTTGACTCATGGGAGCATTATGGTATGAGCCATGTTGCTCTGTAATCATGCCTTCACTTATGCCCTGAGAACCAGAAAATGCCTGAGCCACATTGGCCTTAATGTCAATGTAATGACCCATTGACTGGCTGTAACTAGGCATAGCTTGTTGGGTAGAAGCTGGTGGCATCATGTCTTGATGCTTCCCAGGGCCAAGAGGCTCCACTTGGAGCGGTTCAAAGTCAGCAGTAAGATTTAGCTCATCCACGAGTGATGGTGCTGAAGCGAAGCCATCGTCATCCAGCCCTTCCAAACCTCCACCAAAGAGGCTAGGGTCATTAAAGAAGTCCATGGTGGAGGCTGGAGGATGACTGGAACCTCTGGAACACCAATGGATCCAAACTGGTCCCCAAATGCCTCTCTTTAGAGCTACAGCATGCCGACTATATAGTTTTCATGCCCTAAAATGAAGAGAAAAAATATAAATTATAATACTTATATCAGATGATAAAGTTTCAGCTGGTAATCTATGGCCTACATCAGATTTCATTTGGTAAAAAAAAAAAACTTATTAGCATAATCAACCTTTAAACACATGCACAAATAATTTCCAGTTAAAAGATGACACAACAGTTTATCAAGTATATTTTTGTCCACCATATTGAACTTTGTCATCCACTTCATCATCAATGATGCATTCTTTGAGAGCAGTAAAACTGCATGACTCTATCAATCTGACATATAAAAGCACTTATCCAAGTGAAGGCTATGTCATGGTTCTGGAGAAACTTGGTACTGTCAGTTATCTGTCAGCATTGCCTTTCATGTGTGCAGCAAAGCAGCTGGTGCAAACCAACCGCCAGCCACCAGCAGGTGCCTCTTCCTGTACCCCCACCCTTTTCAAATACACACATACGCACAAATGCGCCTCAACCCCCTACCTTCACAACCAATGAAGCTGCCTGCCCTGCTACTGCAGAATGTGTGGGAGGTGCAGACAGCTGATAGAATTTCAACAGCTAAGGACAGAGGCAAAGGAGGCCCTTTAAGCATGCGCATGTGCGTGTTCTGCAACCACAGACCAGCGGAAGATGACAGAAGCCTACCGAGGTCAGTTATTATGCTGACTTAACATGCACACAGGCACACAAATGAACACAGACATTTGTCCCATATTTTTGTCTGGCATCTTTTTCTTTATCACAGCATATATTTAAAATAATAGCCATGCTAGTAAATGGTTTACCATAACATTCTACCAGCATAAAAAAAATTATGGTGCTCTCAACTACTGACTGTGTGATTTGTTATCAGAGACACCAGCCTAATATGGATAATATTATGCAAAAAACAACAACAACAGAGCAATGTGCACAAGCTAATAAACTAAAAAATGATTCCTAAAAAAGATAAAGTCATAAGTTTGATTTTTCTTGTTTAACTGGCAGTTATCCAGCTGCTGCTGCAGTTTTGTGATGGCTATAAGAAAAGCCCACCTAAAAAATCCTTTTGACTAAGTGATTCTAACAGCCAACTTCTCTGTATGCAAGTTAAGTTCACCTTAAGGTGAACCAGCATAGGTGGCCTGCTTGGCCCATAGCAACAGAAATGTCTACATGAACTCTCAGAGTTAAACAGTTCCACTTGCTACATTACGAGTTTTATAGTGACTTTATAACGTTACTAACATCAAACCTGAGAAATGTGTAATCTCATATATTAACAAACAATTCATAACATTCTCACCACCTCATGCCACTGCTTTGCATTTTGAAAGCAATATTTAAATCTTAAATTAAACATACAGAGAAAGGAAATCTACTTTACTGTACTATCACTACATTTCCTTTTAAGACTCATTGTCATGCACATTACCACTCTCCCCACTAACCACCAGGTCCCTGCAAAAGTCAATTCACACAGGCATGAAGCAATTCCTGTTTTCACATTGGGCTGTTCTTCAAGCTCAAGACTCTCTCCAGTGCTTTCTCTAGTGATCATTATGTTTATTGGGAAATCATGTGACTGCCATGTAATTACTTGTCAGTTTTAAGTTTCTGTAGATCCCTATCTATATGCAGGTTCCCTATAGCTAAACCAAGCAACTGCTAACCTTCAAACGCCACCCATCTGGCTCCGAGGCATAGACCAGTCCCCTCTCCCCTCTGATGCTTTCCAGCTGTTTCCTTCATAATTGTGACGTTGTGAGCACCATCCAGGCACGTGCAACTCATGCCTAATATCAACATGAACTGTGTTTATAAACTGCTCCTGAAATTTGGGGAGATGTCCGTGTAAAACTAACAAAATTGAAACAATATCAATTTAACTGAAAGTTGAAGCAAAAGCTAAGCGCGTATACGAACGCTTTTCAGTCCACTTTTAGGAAACTTCCAAGGTTGTTATTGGTAAAGTGTCTCAGTTGGCGACATGGCTATACCTCTGTGGTGTTTTCAAAGCCCTTAAGCGACCATGTTTAAGCAAGACACCGAGCTCACCTCTTGAGTTAATATCATCCTCTTCATCTTCCCTCAGAAATGGCTACAGCCTCTGCGAGCGCGGTGGTTGATAAGCCGACGAGGCGGCAATGTGTTGCGCTACTTTAAGCGCAACTGCTCGGCGAGCGGAAAGAAAATGAACGCACGTGGAACATTTGAGTTTTAGATATAAAACTGTTTGTCGAGGTGCGCACGTGCACTCGAACCGTATAACCTAAGGATTCAAAAGGTGTCGTGACGCTGCTCACAGAAGAAGATAGGGAGGGGGAGGGGGCCGGAGATGGATGGAGAGGTCGTCAATGATTGTGACCGTGATAACAGCCAACTACTTTATCCTCGCCTGACTTTCGTTTTCATTTCAAATAACCTGTCGAAGTATTGGCACTGTTAAGTACATCGGCGTCCACATTCAAGTGCCATGCTGCTTTGAGCCCGGCTGGTCGCTGTCAGTTCAGGACCACCATGACCAAGAAGAACCCACCAAGGAGTACTTTGGAGACACGCGCATTTACATGTAGGCGTCAAACTCTGAAAAAGTACGATGATATTTGCTGCTTTCGATGCGAATTCAAAGAAAACAAACAAGTTTTTGGCTCCTGAACACCCTTGCTTCTACAGGGAAGATACACAGCCAGCTAGGCGGTGTGTCATCAGACAGCTGAGGCGACCCTCATTGACTCACTGTCCGAAATTTGACAGCTACTTGACTGTATGAAACAGAAGCCCACAAGTCCAAACGCGTCTCAGAAAAGTCAACGTAATTAGCGCAGTTTCTTACCTGAAAGAACCACAAAGCGCAGCTCCAGACGCCAATGAAGACAGAGTGGTATTAGCGAAGTTGTTACTGTGTTGTTAGTTGTACTCCTGCTGGCGACCACGGCACAGCGGCTCTGCTGCTGCTGCTGACGTGACTGTGATAACGCCGCATTTGCATATTAGTAACCCTCTCTGTGATTGGACCGCTGACAATTTGCCAAAATCACTAATTTCCATGTTAAATTAAAAACCGGTTCACCAACTGTGACTACTTTGAGGACGGTGGCGCCAGGGCGTTGCTGATTAAATCATGTCATCGTTTGTAAAGTTGCTGTGTTGACAGAGTGCATAAGATGGCCGCGTCTAAACCGGAGCCAATCCGGAGAGGTTTTATATTCGCACATGTACCCTAGTCTGTCCTCAGTGCGAACGTGACAGGAGCCGGAGATGCTTTCAGCTGTGGGTACATAACGCCATCTGTTGCCAGAGGGAAATACTTCGCTAAAATAAGTAACTTCAAATTTGAACGTAGTTTTCTTTGATAGAATCATTTCTAGTATAACAGAAATCGCCACTTTGTATCAGTAACTGTATTGAGTAATTATGTTTGAAATACGTTTCTTGTAATCAGGTTTTCATTAGTTCAAAACAAACACTTGAAAAAAAAAATACATAAACATACATAGCTTTTAAAAATCCTTTTATTGATTTCAAAGAATACCGTTTCAATTTCAAACCTAAGCAGTCAAGAACAAATGGTTCACGCATCAACACATCTGAACTTCTGAAGAGCCCAAATGGCATCATGTAAATTACAATTATTGTTACAACTTTCCCTCTTACAGCAGCTCAAACAACTTTGGCCAACATACCTGCTGTGCTCATTTCTTTATTGAATTTATACTGATTTTAAATCTATTTTCCTACAGTATTTCCAAATACAGCAATCAAGCCAAATTCCTCTGCTTGAAGACTTCAAGTTTGAACTGACACTGGCCTGTAACTAAAGAATATGAAGCACCCCAGTTTATTACCATCCTATTTTGCTGTTCAGAGTGTCCTAAATAACTAAACTTTATCAAAATAAAGGCGTTTGTCTTCCAGACTTCTGTAATTCTAGAGTAACGTCATTTATTTGGGAGTAATTTACAATTATCTACAAAAAAAAAAGAAAAAAAAAAGACATTCTCTTACAGAGCACCAATGCAGATGTCTCTTAAACCTCAGCATAGAATCCATTATTTACACATCAAACCTTTAATAACCAATGATATATATATATAAAACATTCAAAATTATTTCAAATCTGGCAAAATACATAAGCTTACTTACTTAGAATCTTATTTAAAACCATATTTGCCAACTCTGCTGCAAAGTAAGACAACCGTTTACACAGTGGAAATAAAAAAATAACTCATTGTCCAATAAAACACAAATATAAAGCAAATGTCAACCTAACTTGGTAATAGAGGAGGATGTGACAGGGGTTTTTTTTCCCCACCAACACAGCTGTGATTAAACATTCCGAGTCTTACAAATAAACAGTCCTGAGCCAAATTGAACAAGTGGTATTGATATGCAATCCACTGTACTTACAATAAGAATGAAAATAATTTCACTCACATCGTCCACAGCCTTTTGCAGCTGTATGTCATAACGTAACTAAATATGTGAATGGATAAGAAAACGAAAATGAGAATGTACTTTGATTGCATCTTACCCTAAAGGATGTTGACGCATCCATTTGTCATTGTTGATTTAAATATGATACAAACTTGGTTTCCTTTTTCTAAAACTCTTTGAGGCCTAAAAAAAAAGCTTTTAAAGCCAAGCAATAAATGTGAAGAGCTAATATAAAGTTGCCAACTACCAAGGTTCTACTTTCACACAGATGGCTGATGCAAGCCTGTGGCATGGAATCTGATGCTTCTGACTCCCTCTAGTGGCCACTATCTTGACATTGCAGATTCAGCTCTGGGGAGGATTGTCTTCTTTGCTGAAGGGCTGTGTCGAGCCAGGCTTTACCCAAGACAAACCCGATGCCTGAGATGCCTTGTGGTGATCCTCAGGTCGTCTCTAGGGCAACAACAACAAATTAAAAGCTGCATAATAAGAATCACCAGATAAAATATGCAGATTAAACTCTCTCCTGCTTCAAAAGTGCAAAGTTTTAATTTAGCAAAACTTACCTTGTATGTGAACATCCTGTCTTTTGCTTCTTCATGTACAGCTGGGTTCCATGGGGAAAAACTGAAACCAATGGATCAAAGTGGAGAACCGAACACAAGATAATTTTTTCCCTCTTTAGAGTTTTAACAAACACACACACTTTTTTCCTTATTGTGGTCAGCACTAGAATGTGAAATGGACAGTTGACCAACCTTATTGCGTAGGGATCATCGATCTTTGGCTGATCAAAAAGATGACTGTTGCATAGTTTCACACTATCTACCACTTTGCTTTTGAACAACTGCACATCCTTCTCGTAGCTGGGGAAAAAGAAAGAAAAAAAAAAAAAAGCAAGTGTCAAACTTATTTAGCTAGAAACATCACTTTGCACCGAGTGCTAAAAGACCAGTTTCTTAGTCGAGATTTTAATTATGTTTTTCTATAAATGACTAACAAGATTTTTTTTTTTTTTAACATTTTCAGAGGAAAAATAAAATATAGACACACAACAAGTTCCATTAAGGGAAAAAAAAAAAAGGCAAAAACCAAGAATGTTAAACTCACAGTACAGCAGCCTCTGGGTTGAGTGGGTCTGTGGTGTTAATCTTGTAAAAAACTGTACGTGCATACATCAGGACTTGCCAGATGTGGTTGTGATTCCGTCTACACACACACAGGTGGATGAAGTCAGTAAATGTTTGATTTATTTTAATTCAGTTACATATCGTATATAGAGAGCCAAAAAAATAAAAAATAAAATAAAAAATTACTGTCGCCCCAAGGTGCTTTATATTGCAGCATAAAGCACATATAATATTACTTTATGAATTAGTTGGTGTCACTAAGATGATTCCAGTGCAGCAGAGAGAAATACTAAGTTTGTTGAAGAAAACTTGCTAGCAAGCAGGTAATTTGTAAGTTAACTCTGCTTCAGGAACAGATGAGTTTTCCTCTGTTAACAAACAGAGCTGTTAGCTACATCTGCATCATGGAGGAGTGCCAAGATGCCTTTAAATGCAAAACTTGTACTACAGTCCATGCCACTGTCAGTCCTTGCTGAATAGCATAATAAACTTGTTTTTACTGCCTTGTGCGTAGTTCAGTTTTTGATAACGTCGAGAAGCACAGCTAGTCATGGCATACAGTTTTTGGATTTGTGTTACTTTTCAGAATCACGTTTCCTGGTGCATATCTCTCTCTCTCTCTCATATTTTACACCTGTTCAACTGTATGTTACAGCAAATATCTCAGGCAATCGCATGACAGTAAATCAGTCAGGCATGTAAACCTGGTGACGTGCTGAATTTCAAACCAAACATAAGAATGGGAAAGAAAAGTGATTTAAATGACTTTGAATGACTGGGTGGTAGCATGGGTGTGGGCACCAGACAAACTAGTCTGTTTGTTTAAGAAAATGCTGATCTACTGGGTTTAAAACACAGTCTAAAAATAGAAAACATCAGCAAGTGGCAGTTCTCTGCTGAAAATGCCTTGTAGGCACCAGAAGCCAGCGGCGGCCAGTTTCCTTCCAGGTGATAGAAAAGTAACAGTTACTCAAATAAGCATTTGTTACAACCAAGGTATGCAAAAGAGCACCTCTGTTGAACCTTGAAGCCTACAGCAGCAGCCCACACTGAGCTTGGTGATTCATTTAGTTGCTCAAGTTTTTCCAACCTCCCCCCCAATTCCTTCCACTTCAAAATATAATTCGAGAAAAGTAACAAAGCAAAGTACATAAGCAGAAAAATGATAAACCTACCTCCATTTGGTAAAAGCTCTTCTGACATCAAGCTCTCCAGACACAGGGTCAACAAGTGGATGGAAGACTGGTATGTCAAATACTAATTTCTGAAACAAATTGTTTGCACCATTTTTTCTTAAACCATATTTTATGACAGTTTATGTATACATCATTTATGCTGCTACTTCTTATTTATAATGACATACATCTTGCATTTTCCAATGTTTACTCTTTTTAGCTAAATCATGCAATCTCACTTTTTGGTAAGGGGCAAAATATCAAACAAGAACATTTTTTTAATACTTACAGGACACTCCCCATCTGGATAATTGTCTGGAATATACACAGTGAACTTGAAGACACCATCCTGGTACAAGCCATGTCTGATGAATATGACACCAAACCACACTAGACAGTGAGAGATGCCATTTTAGAATCACTTATCACTTTTTTTGTCTTTCCCCTGATATATAAAAAGTGATTAATTGCATGAACTTTTAAAAGTGGAATCCTTACTTAGTGCAGACTTGTAGGATGGCTGGACATAAATTCCAGGGAGCTTCTGCTTTATCACTAATGTGCTGCAGGTCACAAGAAAAATCAGAAGGGAAACCAAATAAAAACAATTTAAATGATACTGTGAAACTAGTTTAATACAAAATGTATACAGTGGGTATTTTAAAAACAA
The DNA here is from genome assembly GCF_963969265.1 of Rhamphochromis sp. 'chilingali'. Taxonomy (NCBI): domain Eukaryota; kingdom Metazoa; phylum Chordata; class Actinopteri; order Cichliformes; family Cichlidae; genus Rhamphochromis; species Rhamphochromis sp. 'chilingali'. Next base: position 33,444,564 of record NC_137933.1, on the reverse strand, counting down.
GGGCTACCAGCATATTGGAGCATGCCAAGAAATTAACAACAAACTGAAATTTAAATTCTGATACTGGACCAATACGTACAACTCAGCCAGCAGAGAGTACTCCAAGTAAAAAGGGCCATAAGAGGCATGCGTGCCATTGGCAGACTGGATTGGGGTACCCATTGGGGAAGGCTTGGTAATAGGGGCTGCATTCTTAGGAATCGGCGGAAGCTGCTTTCTGCCGAAGGGCATCCGGGCTGGACTGGCCCTCTGCTCCCCATGCCCGCTTTGTTCCTCGTTGTCAGATCTCGGCTGTTCAGGATTGAAAACATGACAGGGATCTTAACACATCAAACATTAAAGCCCATGCTATGTGGGAGGGGAAAAAAAAAAAATCAGAAGGAACCCCCTCAGTCAAATTTAGATAGTGTATATAAATGCTCAAACGGTAGACCTAAGGAGTAATCCGATGGCACAGGGTAGTGACCATGTGCTGTGAGTGACCTCTCAAGTTACACTGCCCATCTGGTTTGTAGCTCGTCAGGGAGCCATGTCTAGACAAGAGCAAGCGTTTTCATGCCTAGCTGTAACGCCATCTTACTGATGACGCAAGGATGATAGGAGGAGTTGCGGTAAAGTGTCACAGTGCACTCTGAACACAAAACAGAAGAATGCTGTTTTGAATGGCAGGATACATCAGGAAGCCATAAGAAACAGTGCAAGAAATGCTTGCAATAAATATTGCACTTAAAAAAAATCACTTTAAAAAAAAAAAAAAAAAAACCCCAACAACAACAACAACGACAACAACAAAAAAACAACCCTTGACTGTAGAATGTGTTAAAATGTACCTTCAATGAGACAAACAAGGTCACTCACACCGTTTTCGTCCCTCCTAAATCCCCTCCCCACCACTGTGGGTGCTGGTGGAAATTTAGTCAAGCAGTAGCAAACTTCACCAAACACCACAACACAGAAAGAGTGGAGACTTTGTTATAATGTAGTTTTAAATCATATGGTTATAGTTAAACTTCACACAATATAAGCATATTTCCCCCAAAATGAGTGGAAAAACCACACCCTTAGGTCGAGTATGAAAGTTTTCCAGTTTAACAAGATTTGTTAACAAGCTTAACAATATGAATCCAAGTGGGAACAGGTGCGGGAATCAAGGCTGAGAAAAGACAAAGCTATACATTTTCTCAGTTTGATGTTTGTCCCCTCAAATGTTAAATTATTAGGACTATCGAAATCAAGTTTTGGCAGACAAGTACAGGTTTTATTTATTTATTTTAATCTTAGGAAGTGCAATCAGCAGAAATACAACCTTTGTAACCCATAGTAAGCTCTACTATACTCCAGGTTTAATAGGCAGTCAAAACATTTTATATGTGAAGATTTTAGTTAAAACAAACAAAACTTACTGCACTGTTAAGTCATCAAAAATCTCCTTTGCAAAGCTCATGACTATCATGTGCAGCACATTTTAGAGAGAGGTTTCCACAGGCTTGTACATATCTGAAAGGCACCTAAGGGCAAGCTTCTGGACACTAAAGTGTTGTATCAATATCAAGTTTGCCATTTTTTCCACAAAAAATACCGAATGGGAATGGCAATGTTTACAGTATGTTTACAGCTTAAAACAAACAAACAAAAAACCTCCACAACGTTTACCTTACGACTTGTATTGGTAGACATGCTCCAGAAGGGGTTTAAGTTCATCACTCGTTCAGAGGTTCAGACTGATGTCCCTCTTTTTATGAAGGTCCCACGACAAGTAGTCTCCGGGCCATTCGCTGCCTTGGTGGAAACAGGAAATAAATGCTATAGTTGAAGTCAAACACACACAACCTAAACACGCATCTCGAAAAAAAAAAAAAAATAATAATAATAACAACAATAATACTAATCAAGCATCCCATGCAAATTTAGCTAGCATAGCTACTTGCCACCACAAAGTTAACACTAGGACGGGTTGTTTCGGCTAGCTTAGCTTCGTGCTAACCTAGCTGTTTCATTGAAGAAGTTTTAAAGCTTGTGTGTCTAACGTTGTTTGTCGGAGCCGTAACAAATTTTAAACTAATGTTCTGATTTTAACCAAATGTATTGTTAAAGTCTCGTTATTTCTAGTACAAGCATGAGCGATAGTGTCATTCACCACAATCTGAGATTACAGTGCTACGTTAGCAAATGTTATGGACCAGGGTGTTGCAGCTGAACGTAACATATTTCTACTTGACAGCTGGAATTTTGGCAACATAAGCGGTCAAAGCATACGACGAGTTAATTTTACCAGATTTACACAGTCTCATTTGTTTTACTTGACTTACCTAACGTCAGCTTCAGGTTTAAGGTTACATTTGACGTTGCTAACAAAACCAGTCTTTAACTGTGGATCTTGCACTTAAGAGAGCTTATTAATTAAACTCACCGTATTTGCTTGAACTGTATAAACGCCCCTTTAAATATTAATAAATGTTAAGGCGTGTTCCACCTTAATTTTCGAAGGAAAGTGCACAGCTGCTCACCATGCCTTTGGTTACCATTCCAGCTAGCTGGCTAACGTAGGTTAGCTAAATAATTTGACAAACAGAGAAACCGGAGATCAATCTAACAAATGAAGGGCGTTTTGCTGCTGTACAACGCGTCCTTATTGGTTCATAAGGAAACAAATCTTAGCAGGTGATTTGCTGGTGACTTCGTCACGTGATAGACAGCGTGCCCTTTAACACACAGGCCTCGAATTCAATGGGGACTTGGATGTTTGAAATAATAATAATAATAAATAAATCCACAAATAAATAAATCTAAAAAAATAAAAAATCTAGAGAATAATGACATCCGAAAAACCCCAGAAGAGAGCAGTTCCACCAGCACAAATATTACAGTCTTCTATTTATGGTGACTTGAATTCAAAAAAGACAAATACTGCAATGTGAAGAAAATGTTTGATGTTTAATGTTTAAAGTTTAATTTAAACATTTGCGAATAATACACCTTAAAAGTCATTGTCTGTAATGTGGATGATAATTTATGTGATAATTTCTGTACTCTAAGTAAAAAAATAAAATAATAATCATTCATATATATATATATATATAGATAGATAGATAGATAGATAGATAGATAGATAGATAGATAGATAGATAGATAGATAGATAGATAGATAGATAGATATGTTTTATTTAGGAAAAAAAGCATGTAAAACAGGCACGTTTATGATAGAGAGACATTGTAATTTATTTTGTGAATAACTCGGTGGATGAAAACATTTGTTTTCCAACCCGTCTTCTCGTCATTTTTGGTAAGTGTCATATAAATAAGGTAAAATGGACCAATTGGAAGCCAAACTCTGTTATATTTTCAACTGACATCAATGAGTTTTCTCATTCAGTTGAAAAATAAGAAGCAGCAAATAGCCTAACATTATCTAATACATATACAATTACTGACTAATGTCAACCTCTATCACCCCATGTTTCAATTTATCTTTTTCTTCAGTGTTATGTTTTACATATTCCGCCCACATTTTACCTTTTTACTGTAAGTCTGTTCATATACTGTTAATATTATTGTTATGTGAGAAAAAGTAGATGCTGATGGAATCAGGTTATTAGACGTTAAACACTTTTTGAATCATATACAGTGGAAACAGTAAAGCAGTGATTATTCAGGGGTTACATGTTGCAGAATTTTGAAATGATTTACCTTTTTTTTAATATGAATTTGTCCTGCAATAAACTATGTATGATTATTTTTCTTTTATTATTTAAGAGTATATGTTCCAACTCCCATTTTAAATTTTTAAGAACAAATCCCCAAGATTTTTACTTTATATATAATTTTCCATATTAAAGAGGTTAAATGAACCTCTGATAGAGTTTCAGCTCTTTTAAAAAACATGTTTGTGTGTGCGCCTAATAGCCTAATGACTATTTTCTCCCTACCTATTTGTTTTTTGTGTATGATATTTAAAGTTTTAACATATTTTTCACTTTGAATAAGCTAACTTTTAGATTAAATAAATATTAGTGGATCCATGGATCTAGCATTTTAAATAAACATCAAAATACACACTGCGCTGTTGCATTACTTTAACCTTTCGGTGTACTGCATAACAAATTCCCCTGGAGGCAAGATGGATCCAAGCCATGTGTCACACATTTTTTAAACTTTTGACCATGCTTCATTGACAGTTTACTCTCTTGATTGATTGATTTCTTAATAATTACCGCTAATTATTTTTCTGGGTGAGAGGGGGGAAAAAACTAATTTAATGCATGGGTGATTGCACTAATTGGAAGAAATGACATTGTCCAAGTTTCAGAGTAAATACAAATTATTGACTCTGTTATTGTTATCTGATTGTATATTGTCCCAAGTACACGTCACTGTCAAAAGTAATTAGTGTACTGCTTTTTTATGGGGCAGCCAACAAGGCAAGGTCACAATCACTACTTTGGCATGTACAAATCAAAGACCACCTCAAAACAAATAAGTTTATGCCTGCTTTGCCTTCTTTGACATTGGGATAAACTGTGTGACCCCAACAAGGGTGCAAATATCCACACCACTGCTCCTGTAATGAGTTTTTTGTCTTTGCCATTGATTCTTTATCTAATCAATTATTGTGACCTTGTTTGGTCAAACAAATATACTAATGAATGTAATTAAAACGAGGAGATTGGATTACCTAATTAAATATGTGACCTGTTGGAGCTGGATTTGCTTTTATATTGAAATTTTTTGTTTAGCTGAAATGGCCAGAGTCAAATAGCATACCCTCAGCAGCATTCACTTTTTTTCCTTAAGATCTATTTGAGCAGGCGCTTAAACAGATTCTAAGTTTGCCAGGAGATATACAGCAAATCTGGAGTGTGCATTTGAATAGGAAGCATCATATTGGCATCAGATCCCTTTATATACATTTGCCAAGTAGATCAGTGATGTAATGGGATATTTCTCTGTCTGATTGTTCCTGTCTAAAAGATTTATATAGTATATAGTGGTTTCAGCAGAATTTTCCAGCTGTGCACTTTTAGATGGAGCCAGAATTTAAATTTAAGATGAAATATGTTCCCTTCTGTCAGTCCATATCTTTAGAGAATTTTAGGCCCGCTGATTCAGATCTACAATTTAGTTTAAATGACAGTTAAAAATTACAATTGGCAGTCCCTGGTGAAACCTGACTTGACAGCACATAGATAAAAAAAAGTGAAAACAGATGACTCCACATCCAGATAATATGTAATAACAATGTTAGTTTGAATAAAGAAAGCCAAATCTAGATTCAAATGTAATATTCATTTTAGAAATATGAACGACTGGGGAGTAAAGGTTAAAAAAAGAAAAAAAAAGACAACATCAACCAAATCCTTCATATAGCAATAGTCTTTCCTTATCCCTGAGGCTATGGCCTGGCTAAAACCTCAATGCAGCAATTATTTGCTGTAATGACTGCAGTTGAAATAAGCCTGGAGATTTTATTAAACCAAATGAGAGAATCATCTGTGTATTATCACCTTGTGATTGACAGTGACAAGTGTTGGGCAGGCTCGGATGTGAGCATGATGAAGAAGCTCTCGGCAAAGCTCTTGATAATGTTACCCCTGATAAAGTTGCCTGGAAGACCTCAGCCAACATACGGGGAGGGAAAGCTCCACGCATATTAATTCCAATTGTCAGATCCCTCCAGTATGTGCGGGGGGGGGGGGGGGGGGGGGGGGTTCTAGTCTGGCTGGCAGCCCTGGCTGCCCCTCTATTCACTGACTGGCATTTTACACAACTAATGAAAAAGAAATCCATTGTGCTGATCATATGCATAGATTTCATTCTATAATAATGATGAAATAGAAATATTCATAATAAAAGTAAAGGTCACTCACTGCTGTGGCTAAGCTTCCTAAGCTGCAACCTTTGCAAGAGCAGTTGTTAGGTTCCAGTGATAGAATAGGAAAGAAAATGGAGAGACGTCAAGTTTTAACCATACAGAAGCCAATATGTGAAACCCTGTGACCAATCCAATCTGCTGCGAACTGTACCACTACTGTACCATGTGTTTATCTCTCTCTCCAAAACAACACTGTTGATGTCTTCGGATTGAACTAACAGGCCTGTTTCTTCAGTGTCCAGTGGCAAGGTTAAAAGTCAGATGCACAGTTCTGATTTACATTGTTCTCTCTCTGGAGTGAAGTTTGACAGCTAGTGTATACACACTGCGGATTTGTCTGTCTAGTTAATAAAACACAGGGAAATATTAACAGCCACCTTTCCTCTCTGCAGCACACTCATCCTCCATATGTAGGTCATCTGAGCTCCTACAGGTATATGAGCAGTGGAGCACAGGGGTGGAAGACAAGCATGTCTCTCCTGTGAAGGACATTCACAAGATTATTATCACCCGCTACCACTTCCTCGCTGAGCCTGTCTTCATATGCATCATACATTGGCATTTATTAGTGCCATGCTCTAAGTACAGGCCATGTTATTGAATTTGAATATCAGCTCCTAGCCACATTCACAGGCCTTGGAAATATATTATATTAAGATGAAGCAATCTCATTTAATAACACACAACTAATAAAAGGAGAACAGATTGGAAATTAAATTTATGAATATTGCTTGGCAGCAGGAGAGATAAAAAAAAAAAGCCAAGTTGGTCTGTCATATGCAGATATTTCTTTAGCTGTAAGCACAGGTATTGGAAATTTTCTGAGACCCCCCTCCCCACAACCCATGAGTAACATGTTGAGAAGCCAGCAGCCATTGTATATGAACATGTTTTCTGTTCTTCAGTTTTTGTCTTTGTTTAAAAGTAGAACTGCAGGCTACCTTGACCTAACTGGATGGAAGAAGTTTGGACAAATTTTGCAGGATGGTGTGTTACACGTGATCTTGTGTAGCATTAAGTCTCCTAAGTTTTGGTTATCATTATTTTTACCCTTGTTAAATTGTGTGAGCATCTTATGGTTAAAGAGGATTCTTTTAAGCCAGTGACAAAATGTATAAAAAAAGGACATGGCCAGCAAGTACAAAAGCCTTTTTCCCTTTTTTCTCTAAAATGTTGAAAAACTGTCTTTCTTCCAAGAGCAGTCATATCAGTCTGTGCCAGAGCCTGGTAGCTCAAATTATAAAATGTCAGTTCTTCACTTTAAAGACTGCGCTTCAAATGAGCCCATAATTTTTCCCTCTTCTGTCATTTATGGGCAACATTCTGTTGGTCAGTGTTTTAGTGCTGCGTATGTGTGCACGTGCATATATCCCGCAGCGTTTTGCCAAGACATCCGACAAGGCCGGCCCATCTGTGTGTAAATGTTGACTCCCAGCGGAGCTGTGACTGTCACTTTTGTCAGCCTAGTGCCAGGCATTGATCGCTACATATATCTTGCTCTGTAGGCTACTTCCAAAACTTCATCAACAGATGCAGCTGCAGAATTGATTAGCAGCGAGTCAATGACCAAATCTCTTAGAAAACATTTTTATTTATGTGTGTGTTTATGTGGATAGCTTAGAGGGCCATTAGTGGGATTACCTTTGAGGCTTGGCTGAACAACAGATGTTCAAGGATAACTCAATCAATTTGACTTACAAGAGGCCGCAGTTGCCGGAAACAAGTGATAGGATTTTGTATGTGTGTGTGTGTTGGGGGGAACTTGGGGTGAGCAAAAACAGTTCACTGCGGTAATGAGCAGGTGCAGTACGCCCATTTTTGAGAGTGAGATCATTGACAGGTTTTCTAAGATTACAGCACAAACTTACCAAAATGAATACCTCGCTAAAAATCTTACAAAAGGTTATTTCTTAAACGAGTTCTGTCTTCTTTGACTGCATGCTGTTATTTATAGATATAGGTAAACACAAATAAATATAAATTCCTAATTTCTATTAAAGTAAGTAAATGTTTAAGACAATAATGTGTTTGGCTTTATGCTAAAAAACCTTATTATTGCTGTCATTTATTATAAGAAATATGTAAAGTACAAAATATATGTATTAATTAAATATGAGCCCAAACAAAACTATAAATAAGTAAAACATTTTCAATATAAGGAGCACCAGCCTCCAGGAAGTTTTAATTTGTGTGGAATATTGCATATAATTATACGAGCATCTATACCGAATTCAAATGAATGTTTGATATGGATATTTCTTATTATATTTAAATAATCTCAGTTCGGCACAAAATTGATTATTTCTCAGAGAAGATCGCGTTCTTTCATTCTTTTCAATTTTCCCGTTTCCTCTCATGAATCAAATGGTGAATAAATGTGTTGCAGAGACTCACGATCTGCCTTTCAAGTCCATGCTTATGCTTCCTTATCTGCAAACTTATTAAAATTAAGTCGGAACACAAAATGGTATTTAAAAAGTTTAAGTGAAACAATTTGCATTGGGAGTGTGTGAAAATGCTAATGCATTCTTTCACTAAGCCTCACAATCACTGTCATCCACTTTGAGCTCTGATTGTTTTCCACATGGATGGCTTCATTCATTATTGCAAAATTATAAACATAAAGAATATCTCTGTATTAATATTTCTGCTTTTTGTAAAAGCTCAATCAACCATAATGTCCTCATTTTTTCTCTGTGAACCTCATTTTATATTATCTCACTACTCAAGGAATGGATGTCCCAAAAGGGATTTATTTCATTTATCAGGATTATTGAATTAAATTAAACGAGACACTTACCCCAAGCCAAACAGTGGTACCTTATCCACTTAAAAGGTAGGCCTGCTCTTCACTGCTATTTAGGCAAACACATTAGGCAGCAAATACCTTTTGTTGGCTTAGCTTATGTTACTGCATAATTCATTTGTTCATTAAGCAAAAGTGTTGAAAGTGCTTGAGGTAAGTGGAAATGGTCTAGTATTGAATGGATCTTTAATTAAGGTACTCTACAATGACAGCTACACAACGGACGACATATGCATCATACTTGTTTACAAGCAGAATTAGTAGGGAAACAGACAATAACTTTAAAACAATGGAAAAGAGTTAGATGGGCTGAATAGGTAAATACACGTTTACTTTAAAAGAGTATTGATCTGTGCATATGGACAGTATAAGGTGCATGTGCGTCTAAATCAATTTCACAAGCTATCGTTTAATTTTTTAAAAGCTTTTTTGTGTGCAAAAATGTCATTTTTATTACCTCAGAAAGGCAAATATCTAAAAGCTGAAGAGTCTGGAGAGGCGTTCAAGAAGCCTCCTGTCATACTTGTGTTCAGCAGCAGATGGCAGGCTGTTTCCACTGATGGACTAGATCCTGACGCGAGCACATGCTGAACTAGTGTACCCCGCTGTTGGTTTCCCAGACCTCACTGCTCTTGCCTGTGAAATGCATTCCCATTAAAAAGGCATTTCTAAAGCCAACGCCAGTGCTATAACAATCATCTCCCCAAAGCCAAGCCTCCACACCCGGGAGCACGGCACTGCCACACAGGCAGACATGTGGCGGCTGCCACAAACAAAGGCCCTTGCTCTCCTCCCTATTCCTCTTCCCTAAGTCTCCACATGGTTACAGGCCGGCCTGCCAGGGCCAATTACACCCACAGCCCAGTGTGTGAGGTCTCACAGAGACCCCAATCACCACTAACAAGATCAAGGCTAACTCTCTATCACATCACATACACTGCAAACACATACACCTGCACATGTGTGTGCAAACACTCTGACGCCTTCGCCTAACCCAGCCTCTCCCTCATTCTCTTCCTCTCTCTTTGGCATGGTCTGAAATTATAACACATTTTGAGTGGCTGTGGAAAGTATATAGCTTTTTTTTAAGAGCAACAGAAATAACAGGGTGACAATCACTGTGTCAGACGTGGCTGTCTCATTTTACTGTATGTCACCAAGTTCAAGACTTTGTCTTGGTGTCAGTGTAGCATAAATACATCGACATGCTCCACTACACATATCCAGTGCATGAAACATTTGCAATATATTAAGACTCAAATGGTTAACTAAAACCAGAAATAGTCAACCAAAGTCATGTATACACAGTAGACCTTAATTTTAGATATGTTTGCTCCCGTAGAAGTTTTCGTTTGTCTTTTTTGGTTTTTTAAATGCACCACATTTCTCCTTTGTACTATTTCTGTTGGGTCTGTGTCACATTTTCCTCAAACAGGACTGATATCTGATATTGTTTTGTCACTGTTGATTACAAGGGCATACATTTACCCTTCTTATCAGACCTGGCGGATGTGGACAGGGTGGATGGGTGACAGAGAGAGAAACTGTGGCCCTGTACCCTGATACAGCCATCAATACCCATGAGGCCGTGTGTCATGCAGCAAGCTGCCTGAACAAAGGTTCACATACCTCCTATGATAGGCTATCTTAGTGAGAGCCCATGCTTTGTGTCCTCACACCAAGCACTGATGTGGCAGCTTGCTAAATAATTTGTGCTTCTTTACCGGGGTCATTGGATAGAGAATCTGGCTCTTGAATAATTAATTGAGACATAGTCTAAGCAGCCGACTTCTGTTTCTTCCTAGTTTCAGCCAGATTGTCTGCCACTGTCTCTGCATTCGTACTGACTTGCTGTCTAATTCATCTGGATCGAAACCTCCATCATAATCATGCTGTAGGCAGACTGGTGTCAGGAGTATCTTGTCCTGAGCATGACCCATTCTTGAAAAAGAAAGCCACACACAGCCGCAGAATCTATTTTAATTTTGTGGATAAAAATAAAACAACAGCCTATTACCACCACAGCTTTGTTTAGCTGCATAATTGCTTTTCATTATTGAATGCACAATTGATACCCACAGCGTAGGTTGAAAGAGGCACAGTTGTTGGAGTAAGGCTGGAAATTAGATCTTTTATTGATACCGCTGTGTCTCAGATCTGATTCTTACAAATGCTGAGTGATAAAACTGGAGCCTGATTGTCTGTCTGTCTTTGTGAATACTAATGACACTCTTCGGGCAGACTGATAGTAGCCTAGAGGGTGGTGAAGCTGGCGTGTTACTGGACAGCTCTCATTCAAGTGAGATGTCATAAAGGGTAAACTGCTACAGAAATGATAGCTCTCATTTTAAGGGAGGTTTTAACATTTTGGGGAAATAAGCTTTGCTTTTCTGCAAAAAAAATTATGACTCATGTCTGTAAGAAAATATAAGATGACTGCAGCAGCCATTTAATTAAGATTAACACAAGGACTGGAAACACAAGGGGAATGAGTTGAACTGGCTCTGTGAAGTAGTTGCTGGCGCCTGTAACTCATAGTTTTTAACTCATAAATGTAAAGTGCCAAAGATAAAAAATACATACAAAAGGAAGAAAACCATAACAAATGTATTTGCAGCATAAAAGTGAAAGCACTCCATATATACAAACAAAATACTCTGTAATTATTCGATTTTTTAGTAGAATTACTAAATTTAATAAGTTCACAAAATACCTCCGTTTTCAAATTTTCACACATTTTAGTAAGGCACACACAACAGAATAATGAACGAATAAATAAATAACTTTTGCCACCACTGAAGTTTCCTCAAAAAAGGAATTAATGTTTGCAGATAACAGTTTTTCTTTGAATAAATAATGCAGTGTGACTAAAAAAAAATAATTAGACAGCTTTTTAAAAAATGCTCCAAAATGCCCTGAGGGTATCAGCATTGAGCGTGCCTGACCCCAGCGAGAATCTCACTTCGAAATCAGAAATTTCATTCGGACACTGGGAGTGTCATTATTGGGAAATCAGACACCAATGAGGCATAGCATCACTATTTTGACCTCCAGAACCAAGAGTCTTGTGCATGCATTCCTGAAATACTTTCCCATCACGGCAAATGACACTTAGCTACACTATCTGTTACTGTGCTCATCACTAATAGTGTCCCACTTACATATACATATATATATATATATGTATATATATGTATATATATATATATATATATATATATATATATATATATATATATATATATGTATATATATATATATATATATATATATATATATATATATATATACTTATAAATTCTCTTTGATTTACTTTCATATATTGTCCTTTTTCTGTTGTTTTGTGGTGTATGACCAAGGCTTGTACCTCGGGATAATTCCACAACACGGCTGTCATGGTGTGTGTCCTTCCAGAGCAAGCATGAGAGATAGGGCTATAAGTCTGAGGTGTACGGTAAAAAGGACAGTAAGAGATAGAGCTCTTTAGAAAAATACACCAAGACAGGAAGAATGACACTTAGCCCTTAATCATCTCTGTGTCTGCAGGGATTCCCTGTACTTTTGTGTCTATTGCAGATAATGGTCTTTCCTTACTTGACAGCATGTCTTTGCCGAGCTGGAGCTCTGTAACCAATGCTTAAGTGTATCAGGGTGACAAAGCGTTGCTAGATTCGGTGGTGTTACAGCTCATCATGTAGTGACATTGCTGACAGCTGTGGTGTTAAGACAGGGAGGCTGTTGAATGGAGTTAGAATAGATTCTAGTGTACTAGACCCAACTTCCATAACAATGCCTTCCCCAAGGATCATGCTGCAATATGCAGTCCAACAACACCAGCTGGAACCACTGGAAGACAGGGAGGGGAAGTAATGGAAATCTGGGAGTGCAAACCGAAATGCTGCTTCAGTTATTGGAACACATGGGTGCTTGTGTTTCAGGATAAAAACCAGAGGCAAAAAGAGTACAAGAATGACAATGTTTTTTGTGGGATTGAGCTCTCACGCGCTAGAGTGGCTAGAGGGCTGTCCAAATATACTGGCTCCTTCCTCCGAAAAACTAAGGAAATGGTCTGAGCCTTCAGATATAACCACACCATCTTGAACGTGTCCAATCCCATCAGTTCTTTTCTATGAGACTGTCAGAGAAGACAAGTCCTTGCCAGGTTCTCTGCTAGTTTTAAGCAACTTCCTGTTTGCTGAAAACGGTACCGACAAATTGTATAATGACAAATGGTGGCCCAAACGTCGTGGGAGCATGTCGTCTCGGGACCTCAAACTCAGTTGCAACTAATTTTGCCTCAACCCCAAAACAAGCAGAACAACATGACAATGATCAGGCTTTGTCTGTTTCTATGCAAAAATGGTCTGTGAGGTTTGGCTTGAAGTGAAGAGAGCTATACTTAGACTTATCCGCTTTCAGCTGGACTGTGAAAAGTTTTTTGAATAAGTGTGTTCAACATTACACACGAAAAAGTGCATTTTCTTCTGTCTTTTTACATGTAGCTCATTTTACCCAAGTTGGAGGACGAGTGTTCAGTTTAGTACCACGATGCGCTTGAGAGACTTTCCTTCTAACTGGATTTCAGTGTTTAGGCTGCTGATCGAGACCCTGGATTAGATTACTGTCATCCTCTATCAGATGTTAAAACTGAAAGAATCCAAAAGTTATAGAGTCATGTTGTGAGTCATCTTTACGTCCACACTTATTAAACTATATAGTCCCGCCTGTGATTTAGGATATGCTGGTGTCTTTCACCTCCTTGTGTCTGGTTATCCTGCCTCTTAAAAATGTAAGAATGGGGGAAATAAAGCTCTAGTAAGTGTTGGGGAAAAGCTTTACAAAAGGTATCTTTATGCAATAATCACCTGATCTTATTTCATGCACAAAGTAGAACTAAAACTCTGGTTATGTTGCTGAGATACAAAGAGTTAATGCCTCCTGCTTCCAACTTAATTAGCGTTGGGTTTTAATGTATCACTTTGTAACTTTTCACAGTAATAACTGATAACCTTTTCACTTAAGTGCTGTCTTGCTAGGTTGTTGAGTATTGAGATTGAGTATTGAGTCTTGTTTCCCTGTTTTTAGAGGACATTGTCATTAATTGTTAACTAATCAGAGTGAAGATGATTTTCAGATTGATCATATGTTGTATTTTGTCTTGCTTGCTGGCTTGTTAACAATGATGCACACTCAATAATCATCTTGTTTTGTAGAAGAGAACTTTAGTGCTACTCCTTATACCACCTCATCACATATGAGAGGTAGTATTACCTCATCAACAGCCCTTTTCATTTTTATCACTCTTTGTTGAATTACTTCCTTCATTCTTATATAGCAGCAATACAACACTATAAACATTTCCTTAGCTCACAGCACAAAGTCCTTCATATCACCAAATGGCCATCTTTAGAAGCTGCAATTGTTTAAATGAGGATCTGTAATGCTGACCGTGTGCTTATGTTTGGCTGCTCACAGTGTCACTGAACTGTAATAAATGTTGTGGTAATCTATTTCATCCCCTGACCATTAGCAGGCTGTGAACACTCTCTAATACCAGTCTAGGCCTCATTTTCCAGGCCTCTGATCGCACCAAGTAGTGGGCACTTAATTCCCTCAATGAAATGGGGCTAGTGATTACCCAGGCAGAGATTTACTATATCACAGAAAATTAGGTTGATTTTAATAAATTAACCATCCCACAGAATAGCAACATATGCTCCCAGCAGAGAGGTGGAGAGGTGAAGGGAGGGTGGCGGTTCTCTGGTGCCAGAGCCAGTTGTTTTAACAGTTAACATGTATTAAAGAATAGCAGAGGAGGAGATGGGTGGGTCAGCTATGGGGTGTCCCATACCTAAATAAGAGATGTTAGCACTTAGTTGCTTCATGACTTTGGAGTTCTTGTAAACAAGGCCAATTAAAGCTTCTGGTTTTATCTTCAGGCTTCTCATTGGACTCCATCAACCTCCACATCTAAACGATCTATATTTATAGCTTCCTGGACCTCCCAAAAAGCCACTGGCCCTTCCATTGGCAAACAGCAACTTGTCACACAATGCCCGAGTAAATAAAATATGACTTAGTACATTTTCACCATGTAGCACAGGGTGTATTTTACTTTTATGGCAGCATATTTTGCTCATGATGGAGGGTGAGCGCGAGAGAAGCCGAAATGCCTCTATAAATCATTCCTTGCGTTCTACCTCAAAAATAGTGCTCACATGATGAATGCGAGTTTACTGGAAGCATTTTAACTTTGAACAATGAGTCTGTGTGTGTGCGTCTGTGCGTCTGTGTGTGACAAATCTGGAAGCATTTTATGGTCAGCCGCAGAGGCCTCTGTGATTGGACAAGATATGTCACTCCTGGTCGTAAAAGGCTTTGCACAACTGCGAGGGCATCCGCGAGTCATCCCGACATTTGTGGGATGAGAAATTCCACGGATTCACCACACAGTTCATTTCTATCCAAACTGCTTATTCTATCCGCAGGCCCTTACAGGCACACGATTCAGCTCAGTAATTTGTGAATGTGGTACATAATCAATATCCTTGGATTTCTGAAGCTTCATACTGACTAATCTTAAAATGGATTTGTCATTGTTACTGGAAGATATTGTAGCTCTGAATCACATCACTAACTCTCTAATGTGTGTATGTTATTGTGAGCCAGGCACTCAGGGAACTACAGCTTCTCAACGGTGAACCTCCTCATTTTGCTGTCTGAATGAACTGAACAGGATAGAATATTTTCTTGTGGCATATTTTGTGCTTTCACTAGTGCATTTATTCATTATGTTTTGTAAAGACTTTGATTTTACCTCTAGTGGCCATTTATCTACACTTTTCAGGTCAGTGCTTTCCCTTTTGCTCTCTCTTCTACTCATCTAGGATGACTCATGGGTTGTGCTTATGGTATTTGCTTCTTTTGTCTCCTCAAGAAAAACGTAATTTTGATATATATAAATTAGCAACTTAAATGGCCAACTTCACAGTTAATTCATGGGGCAACATTAACATTTATTTGACTATGTATCTTGAATACACGTAATATGTGTTGACATATGTGTTGCTATTTGATGAATTCAAGATCAGCAAACCAATGTCTGGCTCTTACAAGACAAATTAGCTTGTTGCTAATTGTATTTGGCTATTGTTGACAATATGACTTTCCTGTTTCTTATGTGAGGGCATGAAATGAAAGTTTTGGACCAAAACAATAACGCAGTTTCTTTGTAAGAAATACCTTTTTACATTGCTTATGATCCATCCATAAATCATTCCATCCATCCATCCATCCATCCATCCAGTAAAAGGTGGAGTAGACAGGTCAAATCTATCAAAGTGCTAACACGGAGAGAAAGAAAACTCTTCATAATCTGCATGTATCCAACGGTGCTAACCATTGCCCCACCATGTTGTCCTTGTTAACATAATGATATATAAAATATATTAATTAAACAGTATTCCAGTGTCCAGGGATGTCGTTGGGGTAAAGGTATATGCTTAAACGTTTGTTAACATATTGGAGTAAGGCTTAGTGTAATATACTAAAACGAGTACAGCAAAAGGACATGAGGAAAATAGCAAAGATATCATAGCGCTGTAAGAAGAATTTTACACATTTAATTCAAAATTGTAGAAACATAATATGAATTGCAGACATGATGAATTATAGATGTGAAAATGACATCAAACAAGTTTCATTTCTTAAATTAAAACTCGCTCGCTAGTAATATATTTACACATTCTTGCTAGTGGATGTTTGGGTTTTGTCATAAGCTCTGTGAAACGCAGGGCTTCCAGAATTCGTCATATCACCACATTGCTGCTTCTGTATTTCTCAAACCCATTCCAAACACTCCCCCACTTCCCATTCAAGATAAATATGAAACCAAAAGGAGAAATTCATGCTTGGAGCAAGAGAACTAATCTCCCTCCTGCCTGTTTCACTTCTCTGTGTTTAATTGATAGAAATTGCATGCATCAAAGAAAACGCACACTGAGATTTAATGGGCATAAAATGGACATTAGCATTTTAAAGAGATGGATTAACACATTAATCCGGGCAATTTTCATCCAGCACTTCCAATGAGATCGTCACAGCACACAGGCTCCTAATGGGGCTTAACTGGCTTTTTGCTTTAGTGCTGCTCTTAGGGATAACACCAAAACTTTTAGTTTTTGGAGAAGGGGGAACTGAAGGGGCTTAATTTGTGTGACGGATCTTTCAGAAGTGAGCTTTTACTTCTAAGCGAACAGACGTCCGCATGACACATTACACAAGTTGCAACAGTGCCATGGGTGCACTCTCGTTGTGCGAGGGGAGACGAGAGACGTGCGTTTTAGATGGGGAAATTGCCCGTGCCTAAAAAGCAGTCATCAAAGGACTTGCTGTTGGATGAACATCATGGAGTTGACTTTTCATTCATGCTGAACATATGTGGTTTTGGTCAGGGAGGCACACTGGATTGTTTAGCACAACAACTATACGTACAATAGAAGTAAGTATATGATTTCGCCACTATGTGGTCTTGTTTTATGATCAAACGATGTACAATGTGTGCACCATCCAGCCATATGAAACATATTTGGGATGATTTTCTGTGAATAATATCTACAGATGTGCAATGATTGGAAGTTCCCACACCCGACCCCAAAGGTAGAAGCTGTACTTTACAGCTACGGATTGTTTTTGACATGCAGCTTGTCAAACCATTTGGCTGCTAGCTGGCCCCAAAGGAGTGCTGGCTAGGTTTCACGTGCGAGGGGACAAACTTGTAAAGGATGACGAGTGCACGTGTCCCAAGCTTTTCCTTCACACACATGAATATGAAACATGTTGACACACACGTTGCACCAACACAAGCCATGATCAGTGGCACAAATCTTCCGTGGTGGTGTTTAGACTACACCAAACTCTCTTGATGCAGTGTGTCCTCTACAGTGCTACGTGCTTTCATTTCCATCCCCATACGGCCGCTCCACCCTTTTGTTCAAGTCATTTACACCGCAGTTTATGCACACAGAACATGTAAGCCCGCTGTACCTTCATGCAAAGAGAATGTAATGTAGGTCATCAAACAGAGCCGAGTGGGAGACAGTTGTTGTTTGTGAGCAGTGAGGAAGCCTCCAGAGTAAAGAACTGATGTGAAAGGAAGGGTGTAAAAAAAAAAAAAAAAAACAAGCCAAAAGAGAAAAATACAATGAAGCAAACAAAAGCTTCTTCGACAAACTGTTAAAATGTAGAGTGCATCTGTTTTGGGTGTTGTCACTAGTGGATAGAGGTATGGAAATGCAGGAACACTGCTTTCTCTCATTCGCTTTCCACCTGTCTCGTGCTCTCTGGTGAATAGTTTATGCTACGCACCTTCTATTCACCTCTCCTGTACTTTCCGTCCCATTATCACTCTAACATGAGATTGCACTCAACACAATGTTGGAATTTTTGATAACATGAATAGTGAAACTGAAACACTGTTCTGAATTAATAAACAACACAGTCTGGAGCTTTTAGAGAGGAATCTACCCTTTTCCTGCCTTTTTGCTATGTTATTAATAAAATAACTTTTTCATTCCCTGCCTGTTATCCAGTACCATCTGAGTACTATTAGAGAAAGCTCTCAGCTTCCTGGACGGGAATCAGGGATGGGTGTTTCCTAAAACATGCCCTGACAGGATGCTGTGATTTGAGTAACCCCTGAGTCCGCAACACAGATAACACGGAAAAGACAGACTACCCTCACCCAAGGCAATGTCTTCCCCCTTCTCTCAGCTACTTTTGTGCAAAAGTCTGCAGGCACAAGTGCTGTCCTATGAATGTTTGAATTGCACTCTGGCCCATACTGGGACCAGAGAAGATAGATGGCACTCTCATCTAGTGAGAAATCATTTACATGCAATGAACACATACAGAATCCCATAAGTGTATGGCAGTTCTATAGAGCTTTTATCCATAATTTCCCAGTTTCCCAAATACACTTACTTTCATCCAACTTTCATTTCCCCCACATGTTTAGCAGAGACCCCTTTGACCTCCTCTGTGAAAGATAATGCGCACATTCCTGTGGCTACCACTCTGTCACAGTTGGCAGTTTCTTGCCAGACAATAAAACACACAAATATTGTATCCAACATGTCAACAACACCATAAACTTCGATAACCTTTTAACCTCACTCACATTAAGCTATTTTTGTTATCACCTTTTCCAAGCACTCATCAAGGACTCCTGTTATGTAACCCCAATAACATTTAAACCTCAAAATGGAAATGTTTCACATAGGAAGAGGCCTACATGGATTTGATCGCTGAGAGAAAGAAAACTCATAAATATACAGCAAAATGGTCACCCAGGGGCAAAATACAGGCTGCGTTTGAAACGCAATCAGAGAAATCTTCTTCTCTCTGTCCTTTGAGAATAATTACACTTACTGTATCTGCTGCTCAGTCTGATTCGTGTTAGCAGTTTGAGAGACAGCCAAGGCACTTGGATGAAAAGGACAGAAATGTATTGCACAATGCTTGTCTTTTCATTTGCCTTGGCCAGGCTTTCGACAGCCTCAAAAAGCTGGTAAGCTTGGATACTTTGAACAGCGTGATAAGGATCAGCTCAAGCGAGACAGACGTTAGACTAAGAAGAATCCAATTTTACATAAGGACTTTCAAAGAAGTGCGACATCTGTAATTGAAAATAGAGTACCCTGATAAAGTGATCAAAGCGGAGCGCTTGCAAAGTTAATAAAAATAAATAAAGCTTAAAGTGCAGTTCTCTTTACTGACAGAAAGGGTTTAAAGATGATGCTGTTTCATCCGTAATGCTGAGACCTGCTTTTTAATAAGGATCATAATGAGGGGTTCCCTATCTCAAAAAAAAGAAGGAAAAAAAAGACCAGGAACAGGACAGAATTTGTTTAGGACATCCGCTCTGTTCGATGTGTACGTGTTCACGTGTATGGCTGTGAGTGCACGGAATAGATCCATTCATTCCTGATGTGGCTCTCAGCAGTCGACAGCTCTGCCAACCGTTGTCATTTTCTGGCAGGCAGATTACTCTTGGGGTGGCATTTTCACAGTTGTCAAGTGAGGATTTAATGGCCAATTATCCTCAGATAAATATATCTCTGCTGAGGAGAGGGAGCCATCGTGTGAGTGGGAGACTATTGCTTCTAATTGTGAGCTAAAGAAAGACGAAAACATGTCTGGTCAAAGCCTCCGGAGACTGGCCGACATCCTATATCCCCGCACTGCCACTTCATCATTACCCAAGATGGCAGTTGGATCCCTTAAAATAAAATCCACTGTACTGTAAATCATGTGTTATGCTTACAGCACAAAGTACACTGTCGTTGTTAAACAGGGTGTCGCCATCCTCACTTTGACCACAGCCCCGCTGTCGATTGCTTTTTCGTTTTTTTTGTCACACTGGTGTTCAAGACAGAGAAGGAAATTGCTCACTGAGGATACTGCTCAGGCCAGGATGATGACTAAAAAATGGGAATGATGGGTTTATAGAAGGAAAACATAGGAAATCAAATTTAGCACCTTACTGCTGAGATGCAGAGGCAACATTGAGGAGAAAACCAAGCAGATTTTTCTAAAACATCAAAGTCAGATTGAGTTTTTTTTTTTTACATCATGCTATGTTTTTATTAAGAAACCAAATCCTGTTTAGACTAATATACTTTTAATTCTTTGTGCGAATTTTGTTTTTTGGCACCATTTTAAGACAAGAATGTGTAGTTATTGGCTAGCACTGGCAAGCTCGGCTAGAAAAGCGCATCAGGCAGGCAGAGATGGCTGCTAATTAGTGTTAAGTGACCTGCTAAATCGCTTTTCCAACTTTATTATTTCTTAGTTAGCTGCTTAAAAATCCTTTGTAACAGCGTGTGGAATTCTGGGTAACACTGGGAATTTTGGAGCCAGTCTCCTTTGGAGGGACTGCAACTTTTTAGGCATTTCTACGTTAGCCTAATCAGCCCTTGAGGTTGCCACCTGGTAGGACTTAGTCTCTGTAGTCAGTAAGTGTAGCTAATTAGCATATTTGACAAACTGTTTCCTACCAATGAAATAAAACTTCAGGCACTTACAGGCCTTTTAAAAAGAACTTTGGCAGGTGATTGGATGAAGCCTTTTTAATGCCTCACATTTGCAGTCAGTAGTCTGCTGATTGGTCTAAACCAGTTATGGCTTGGCTACAAGGACAGTTTGAGCCTGTCAAGATCGATCACCTTCTGATAATAATACCATAAATCTTGCAAGAATCTAGCTGCCAGGCAAGGTAAGGTCAAAGCACCCTAACAATAATTTTAAAGCCATTTAGTGAAACCAAAATAAAAGAGATAAGACTTGTAACTTTCTTATTCCCATTCTTCACTGAGAGCTGCATCAGTGACTCTGAAAGGGTCATGCTTATATTGGTTTTGACTTATGAACTGAGAAAAGTTTTTTCTTTTTTCTTTTTTTTTTGAGAGAGAGGTGGCAGTGACAGAAACAGGCTGGTTGCAGGCTCCAGTATTACACAGACACACGTCTCTGTTGCTGGCAGGTTAGCGGCGTGTGGATGTCAATGGGGATCGTGGCTAACAGGCTGAGAGGCCTGCACTGACGCCACCTCAGGTTAATGACGGTGACAGTCTCAATCGCCGGGCTGGTGGAGAAGATTTAATGCTTCCCCTTTGGCACCAGGAAGTGCTGATAATGATGGTGGGTGGCATGGAGCGTGTCCCTTCTGACACCAGCAATGATTTAAACTTCTGCAGTTGTGAGCAAGTTCGTATTCACACATACACACTCATAGAAACAGAAGGACTTCCAGTTATTCTGTCCAAACTATGCCCCACCTAACCTATTGTCATTTTTTATCATTAGAAAGAAAATCCTTGACAACTGATTAATTAATCAGGTCTGAATTAACATCATAAGTCAGGTCTTGGAACTTTGGTCAGTTGGGTGAAACCTGTAACAAAATATATTAACTGTGTAAGATCACGTACTCTTTTCTTTCTTATGCACCATGTTCTTTAAACATACTATCTGTACGAATGCCTTATTGAATGGTTCTGCAACATAAAACTAGATTGTACACACTGGCACTGTAGAGAACCAACAGCAACAATATCCCAGATTCTATTGTGACGGCTCTTTTGTATAGATTTAATAGGAGTAACTGGCTTTGTGACAGCAGTCTTCAATTTTTGTGCAGCCTTTTGGTGGTAACAAGCTACATTGCTAACCAGCTATCAGATACAACCATGTGCAATGACCTGTGCTACACATGTCACAATCTAAGCTTGTCAAACCAGGAACCAGACATATTCTATGCATATAGCTCATTATTTTTGGATAGTTACATGCAATTCGGTGGTGTTTAAAAAAAAAGGCTAATTACAAGTCATCTTTAGGTTGTCACATTGCATGTCAATATAAAGTAAAATTTGACTTATTAAGGGACTTTTCTGTCAATTATTGAACATTGCCTGGCACTGTTATGCTAACATTAGCTAAAGGTACTGTCATTCATTAAGCATGATATTTTGAACTCTCAGTGGTGTCGATCCTAATGGCCACTCCCAAAACACTCCCAGAGAAAGCACACTCAAGAAAACATAAATAGTATTTCTATGAACGTGACATCATGCAATGATGACATATTTACCTCTAAAAGTATCACCCAGCCTGAAACACTCTGGCACAGGTGATGTGTGAGCTCATCCTACCTGCTGATGCAAAGTAACCAGAGTGTAAATGATCAAAATTAAACTGAACATTTTCCCTCTCTGTTGCTACATTGTTCACACTTACCATCACTACTTCAGCTCTTTAAATCGAGCCTTTCCTTGTCGTTCCCTGCTATTCTCCGTTTCCTCATCTTTCCTGCCTCCACTCTTTATATTTACATTATCGTCATTGACATTGTAATGATTGGTGTGATTATGCATGCAGACGGGGCTGTGAACGGGTGTGTTGACACGGTGTTGACAGGCTGGCACGGTCACATCTCTCCCACTGTCTCAGGTGGGAGCTCTGGTTATGCACAGTCTTCATTTAGATTCGATTACAGTGATGCACGCCTTATGGGTGTCACTTCTCTTCCGCTTCACAATTTAAGGAGAGAGAATGGGCAGTAATTGTGCTACCTGGGTGCTGAAGCCCTGGTGGCAAATCAAGCAGCGGGTGCGTAGTGGCATATTGTCTGGCTGCTGTTCCCCAGCTCATTTATTTGCCTCCAGTTGTCAACGTGGGAATATCACTGTGTGCAAATTAGCTAGCTGGGCCTTCAAGGAGCCACGCTGCCTCATCCCGCCCACTCTGCCCGAGTGATGCCTGTTATGTCCAATTACACACTCGGTAGCCATGATTAGCGCATTTAACTAGCAGCACCAGCTTGAGCACCCATGCACACGCACTCATAAAGGAAACGTACGCGTATGGCACAAACTGACACGCAAAAGATACACAGCCTCATTCGCATCTGCTTCATTACCCACGATCCCGCTCACAGCAAGTATGGTGTAGTGTCTCCTCTGGGTTTTCATCTTCCTTAAGCTTCCTAGGGGCCCTCATGATGTGCACCACAAAGCTGAGAGAAGCTATCCACTCATAAGTGAAAAGCTATATAGATAAAATACATTTTACATACCTTGTCATGCACATTTGCTTATCTTAAAGGCAATGCAGATGAGCACAGATGTCACACTTACAAACAATACTATTATGTGACACATGCCACTTTGACACATATTCCCAAAGTAAGGGAATCTGCTGGGAACATAAAGATCACAGTTTCTTCTCTAGTCAACAGAGTGAATTCTCATCTTACCTTCTCCAAAGCCTTTGGGTATTGCATATTGCAAATAGCCTACAGCAGTGCAGTTATGTGGAACAGAATAGAAAAGCATGCTGGTTTTGGTTGGTTAAAAATGAAACGTGAGCTCTGTAGCGTTTACTGTCGTACAGTTGTTGTTATTTCAGTCTGTAGATATTTGCGGCACATCCCTCGACATGGTCCGACCAAAGAAGCAGCATTACTCAGGCTCTGGCCACATGTGAGCCGCACATTACGACAAGCTACGCTGGCCTCTGACCACCCCTGCTCTTAAACTGCGCTGAAAACAAAAGGAGACGGAGGGTTCAAAGTGGTGTCTGTTTTGTGTGTAGTCATGGTGGCCATGGTTAGATGCTTTCATCATATCTCTCAGTGATGCCACAGTGCCTGGAGGGGGTGATGTCACCACAAGGTCAATGTCAAATATGAAAGAGGTAGTCACGGCTGCCAAGGACTTGTGGGAAGAGACAAATTTAACCAGAAGTGTCCTGAGATTGGAGGGAACCAGGCACCATGTGGCACATTTGCCTATGCGCCTCCACATCAGGCCTGCATACTGTCAGCCAACCGTAGGCCTCAAGGTCTGGGGATGCAGATAGTCAACCACATGCTTCCGTTTATGTCTCTGTCACTCTTTGTCTCTTCTCTCGGTCTATCTGGAACGCAGTCAAATGGACAAAGCGCGCTGCGAACAAAGAGAGCATTGGTATCCTCAGTACGACGCTTACTGCTCGGAGCAGCTGTGGAAATGTCAAACAGGGCTGAGATGAGAGAAGTGTTGCGAGTGGGATGAAACTGCTGACACCTCATTTCCTTTCATTCCCAGTTCTGAAGCTACTTTTGTCACAGAATGTTTTATATATGTGTAGGCCCTATCTCTCGTCACTTGTGCTTTTCACCCGACATCAACCATAGAAACACAACACATGCTATCACGCGAACGGCTCCTTGTGAGCCATTTGTTCTGCCGTGGCAGCGTGCTCTTTGTTTGAACCTATACCGTCTGTTTCTCTCAAAATTTACTTTTCAGAGGGAGTACAGAGGGAGACGCTGTTATTCAGACTGGCTGAAGGTTTTTCTGCACAAGTGTGTTGTGATTGCTGTCTCTACTATCACTATTCTTTTCTTCCTGAAATGTAAATCTCATGTTTTAAAGATTCCTTTAATGGGAATCAAAGTCTAAATATTTCAATACAGCTATTTTATTATTCAGGAGACTCACAGGCATTTCCAGCCATCTGACTGTGAGAAATCCATGTGCCTCACGTCTTAGCGGTGCAGGTACATGGCTTCAGCTGGCAATATTACAAGGATTAGCATGGCATATGAAATATTTAGTGGATTTCTTCTCCCCTCCCTCTAAAACCTAATAAATCAAATGACTGCCAAATGTCATTAAAGTGATGGTCTTTGACTGGGTAGGAGTGAGTCCCTTTTCATATTCAAATTTGGGGTGGAAGAAATGAAAGAGCAGAAAGGTTACTTGGCTTTAGCTGACAACCCCCAGTGCCCCTGATGCTGGTGGGTGAAGACTTGAAGAAGGGCAGATGGAAGGAGGAAGACGGAGTTGCGGGGCACTGTGACAGAGAAAGTATTGTCTGATGTGCCAGCCGGGCGTCATTGTGGCATTGGTCTCCTGTTGGTGCAGGCAGGGTGTCTGGCCTGCTGTTTTGATTAGTCTGAGATTTTCTTTTTTTCCCACTTTCCTTCTCTTTTTTTGGGCGAGGTGTCACCTCGCAGTGGATCACAGGCAGGGGCGAGTGAGACAACCAGCTGTCTCTGTCACCAACTGTCACTGGCATTGTCTGTCCTTCCTTACTGGCTGAACAGATGACGGACATTTGAATGGCAGGCACCATTCTGCTCCCCCTCACATCTTCCCCAAACCCAGCATACAGAGGAATCATCGATATTCATCCCCTCGCCCACTCTCAGCCTCCCTTTCTGTGTTTTGAGTCATTCATATGTAAACTCGGAGATAAAACATATGGTGCTAATTTGCAACAAATCAACAGTGACCCAGGCTGACTCTCTACTCCGGATATTCAGTGAGAGTTACTAGACGCCCAGCACCTGTCTGTGTTTGAAGCTTTGCCTTATTCATTACCAAAGTGTGTTGGCAAAGAGTGTCAACAAAGGCACAGCAGGCCTATAATATGTATTCTTCCCACAAGGTGACATCATGATGTAAATTATCAAAGAAAACTGATTTTGTGTAACACGCCGAGGCTGTCGTAATTCCATTGGCACTGGTCTCACGAGACGATTTGAAAAGAAAATTATAATAGATACACAAGACACAGTTTGTTATCTTAACTCCAAAGGGAAATCAGCTTCAAAATCAACGTGAACTCAATGAATGGCAGCTGTCCTCACGTCGACACCTAATCAGGAATGACAACACTGATCTAAGATGGATACAACGAGCCAAACAAACTTTGATTTCATTCCGCTTACATCACTGGAACCACTCGTAAGGTCACAACATAAGGTATCAGATTGGGAGACATCATGAAAAACACAGCCATGTTAAAAGGAAACAGCGTTGACAAAGTTAATATCCATTATGCATCAAATTGATAATGTTAATTTTGAATAAGTCAGAGGTGTGAACTATTCATGTGGAGCTGTCCAAAGTTTTTTTTAAGTTCCTTTTCTCTCCTCCTCCTCCTTCTTCTTCTCTTCATGTTGACTTGACTTTCTTCTCCATTAATTATCATGCCCAGGAGGTTTTTCAGTGAGAGGAGCAGCCATCAGGCTGAATCATCTTGACAAGGCGGCATGGCCCAATTACACCAGTGCTCCGCAGGGCTTTGATGTGGCGGAAAAGCAGAGAGATAGGGGCAAATTGCACAGCCATATTATGGTAATGATCTGATTTAATCCTGCCACTAAACTTTATGTAGCTTGTTTAAAGAAGATGCTAACGCTAATTACAGAGGTGCACAGAGGTGCAGGGTGGGATCGGGTGGAGAAGGCTGAGCCGAGGGGCTTGTGGCTGTGGTGCTGCTGCCGGGGCTGGTGGGAGTTTTCCGTCTACAAAGTGCAGCTCATAAATGTTGTAAATGAAAATGAGACAAAGTGGACTTATTTCTGTTTAATTATAGATCCAGCACAGGTGAAAAGGTCAGGAGTACAGGGGGGCATGTGTGTAAGCTCGAAACCTGTTGGGCTACTGTTGTTAATTAACACATCTGAGGATGGGAGGTAGGGTAGTTTTGAGAGAACGGGAAAGAGAATGAGACAAGAGGAAAGGAGGAAAAGGGGAGGGGGTTGTAGAGGGGTGTTACAAGGAACGCATGATAATATCAGCCTGTAATTAACTTGTCAGTTCAATTACAGCCCTTCAGATTGGAATTGTCTTGGGTTATGGCGCCGGGCCCTGTCTGTATGGTTAATTAGTCTGACGAGTAGCCACCGTGCTCCTCTCCGCTCTCCGCACTGTCACGCCTGCAGCAACTTGGTTTATTGTTCCTGATGATTGACTAGCATGGAGCGAAGAGGGGATCAAACTTAAGAGAAGGAGCATGACTGATCAGCAGTCAGAGGTAAGCCGACTCTATACTTTCCCCTATTATATTTTAATGGCTGCTCTTACTTTAAACTCTTTGCTTTCTTTTTTTCATCATTTATTAATGTCTGCGGAAAATGTATTATGACTCAGAATGTATCTGAAATAAGCTCAAGTTGATGTTATCTTCAAACAGGGGGAGAGACATGAGCGGCAGCATCACTGCTGGCTGGTTAAACCTCACCACCGCTGGCTTGTCCAATAGAAAAGGTTTGACTAACCTTTATGTGAACTCACCTGTAAACCACCCACAAATGCAGATGACATTAAAGGAAAAACTATAAAAAAAAATCAAATCAAAAGAAAAATAAAGCATTACTAATAGAGCCATATTGAAGGTTTCTTAAGATGTTTTTCTTATTTGTCAGACCACAAGCCATTAGTGCCAGTGGAGATATGAAAGCGAATAAAAATATCACACTGACAAATTGCAGACTAGAGAGCAGCCACAAAGCATCCTTGTAGGAACACACTTATCTTTGATACTGTCTGTTATATTCATAAGGTAAACCATGTATATATCAATAGCCAGAAAAAAGTAAACATAATTATC
Source organism: Rhamphochromis sp. 'chilingali' (assembly GCF_963969265.1). Classification (NCBI taxonomy): domain Eukaryota; kingdom Metazoa; phylum Chordata; class Actinopteri; order Cichliformes; family Cichlidae; genus Rhamphochromis; species Rhamphochromis sp. 'chilingali'. The sequence goes on along the minus strand of NC_137933.1, from coordinate 33,416,944 downwards.
TGTTTGCATTATACTGAGAGGGGGGATCAAAGATATTTGGCATTCTTAGATACGTTTTTAAACTTTTTAAATCCAAGTGAAGTGCTATAAATATACATTAGAAAAGATAGTTCCAGTGTCTGGTTTGGTTTGTCCTCTGTGTTACCTCTCCTTCTCAGAAAAGATGAGGACATCTCCTGGGATGCTGAAGGCCTCTTTGTAAAGATTCATCACTTACACAGGCAGTTGTGTGTACTATCACAGCTCGTGGTGTAACTCTTTGAAATCTCAATCTTATGCAGAACTTGCACTTGTGAAGGACTTGTGAAGATGTGTCAGGCATTTTGACACAGGTATAATCCGCACTGGGCCAGAGTGGATTGGTGTATTTTGTCAGAGTCTCAGAGGAAACTTTGTCAGTTTTTCCTCCACAAGATACTAAATGCATTCATTTATTTCAAGAAACATATCCACATAGATGCTTAAATTACAGTGCTCAGATAGTCAAATTCAATTACTGTGCGTTTGTGTCTATTTGATTAGCTCTTTAGCTGTGTAGTGGGATTCATTTTTAGCAGACGTGCTAATGTGCATTCCACGATGGTATGCATAGACCAAATGCCAACTGGGTGAGAAGTGGGGCTGATCGAGAAAGGGAGCAGTGTGCAAAATCATCAACGGTGACAAAGGTTTTCATTGTTACAAACACTCAGTTTTAACAGCTGTACAAGCAAGTAGCGTAAAGATCAGCTGTTCTACATTTTTTTTTTTAAATTTTCCCTGGTAACAGTAAACAGCTACAACATTTAGATGATGGTCTGCAACACTGCGTATAGGCTCAACATAGGATCAACTCCATGCAAATGTCTTTCTTAGTAAAGCAACAATAATTTCACAGGTATCTTTTTTAAACATATTGAATAATGGAAATGAATTATTACTGTTTTGCAATACCAACAACTTTGAATTTGAACAAGGGCGAGCTGCAACTGACAAATAACTACCTTTAACTTGAATGCTCAGTGGCATAAAGCCCATGGTGGCTGTAGCTCAGGAGGAACACCAAGGTTGCTGGTTCTCTGGCTGCTCCTCTTTAAACGAACAAAGTGACAAACAAACTCCGCTGTCAACAAGTGGCATGTTGACAGAGTAATGCAGACACACCAGGGCACGAGTATGAGTGTAGACCAGGGGTCCCCAATCCCAGTCCACGAGGGCCGGTGTCCTTGCAGGATTTAGATGTGTCCTTGATCCACCACAGCTGATTTAAATGGATAAATTACCTTCTCAATATGTCTTGAAGTTCTCCAGAGGCCTGGTAATGACCTAATCATGTGATTCAGGTGTGTTAATTCAGGGTGAGATCTAAAACCTGCAGGGACACCGGCCCTCGTGGACTGGGATTGGGGACCCCTGGTGTAGACAATGGCATAGGCCAGGGATAGGCGACTCCATATCTCGAGTGCCGGTGTCCTGCAGGTTTCAGATTTGTCCTTGATCAATCACAGCTGATTTAAATGGCTAAATGACCTCCTCTGCATTTCTTGAAGTTCTCCAGAGGCCTGGTAATAAAGTAATCATTTGATTCAGGTGTGTAACCCAGGGTGAGATCTAAAAGCTGCAGGATGCTGGCACTTGAGGCCTGGAGTTGTCTACACCTGGCATAGGCTATGCCATAAGCTCTGCAGAGATTTAGCACCAGGCCTAAATCAAGCTTAAGAGTATGATGTTGTCAGGGCTCTTTGGAGGCCATACCATCTGCTATAATACTTTTTTATCTTGTTGCTCAAGCTGCTTCTTTGTAACTCTACTTGTGTGACTGTATATCTGTGTGGTGGGGCGTGGTCTATGGTGCCGCTGCAGGGGAGGCGCACCTGAGCAGCATCCGCAATGACGCCTTGCCAGCTTATAGTGTGAGCTAGCTCCTGAGCTCTTGTTGTTGTTGTTGTAGAAGTGTTCAGCTGCCAGCTGGAAAGCTGCAGCTGTGCGTGTAACGTGACAGGAACCGGTAAATAAAAGAATAAAGATGTTGGAAACGTCATTCGGTCTGCCGTGGTTCTAATATAATCTGGAATCAATGGATAAGGAAATTTAAAAAAAAAAAAAAAATGAAAGTGCCAAAAAACTTTGTGCACTGTATATATTTTAGACTAATAAATTCAACAAAAAGAACAGTGACTGACAAAGATACTGCATTCAAGAGTTACACTCTGAACTGGGGTAAATCAAACATGTCTTTATAATACAAATTTGGAGTGACCTTGATATGTATATGTAAGGGGCTGTTCTGAAGTATTGGTAGCATGACTAAAATGGCCATTAAAGGGAGAACATTAGTTCTTAAATCCAATTCAAACAGCTGACACATGATTACACATTTCACCATACTTCATCAGTTTGAACTCTCTGCAAAAGATTTACAGATTAATAGACTGCAGTCACTGTGGAGTTGCTGGTGATAAAAAATAGCAGTTACACCCTTGTACAAAAACATTGTTCTTCTGTGAGCATCTGCCATAAGAATATGTCATCCACTTGAGGTTCTGCTGTCCCGGTCACTGAAGAAGTCTTGGCGATGAGGGGCAGGGGTGGTGGTTGCAGAAAGTCATGATGAGGCTTCCTCTCTGCCTTGTTCTCCTACATGTATCTGTCAGCTTGTGGCCTTCAGAAGTCAAGCCCAGAAGGCCCTCTGGGGCTCGTTGTATCTGACACTGTCATTACTGGACAACGTACAAATGTTGTGGTTTACAAGACTGAAAACAAAAAGGAATTGTGTTTCTTTTTCTCATTTCAGAGCGGCAGAGAGTGTGATTGTGCACATAAGAGAAGTGATCCATTAAAAAATGGCTGACCTATTAATCAAATCTGGCAACAGCGAGTAAATGAAGAAAGGCTTGTTGAGTCTCAAATCCAAGAAAGGATTTATGATTTTACTGCCTGCCATTGCACAGTATGTTTAAAGAGTTCATGGTTTTTCTTTCTCTTTTTTTTTGATGATTCTTTTCTACTTTTTTGTTTTATTTGTTTATATCTGTCTCTGCCTTACATTTGATAGAGTGATGATAATCAGATTGGTCTGGTTCTGATATAGTGTAAATGACATCACCAATGTAGAATGCACATTTCGTGGATAAGTTGGCATGCAAAACCTCTGTTGCAAGAAGGCTAAATTCAAATGAGCTCTGTTATCAAGCTTCTCCATGGTGACTTGCCACTGGCTGTACTGCTAGCATGGCCATTATCCAATAGCGCAAAGCCTTTGATCAGTTATAACCAATACTGTGGCAGCATCACGGGCCAAACTGAGGTTTGTACCATTCTTTTCCATTTTGCAACTTGTTTACAAGATACCGAGGAGCCTCTTCCCTCTTTGTAGCTGTCAGTCTGTTTAATTATCATTGACAGCACAGTTTGGCCCACAACACTTGGGACATGTCTTCAAAATGCGATGAAGACAACACATTGGAAAATTCTGAAACTGCAAGGGGCTGGGTTAAAAGCCAAAATTAGTCTGACAATTACTTTGTGTTACAGTGCTGTTAAGCCCACGCACAAAAACAAAAGGTACTCAACTGATTAAAGTATTACCCTTTTTTCTACTCCCTGGAAGGATCAAACATAGACGTTCAGCCAGTTTCTTTTAGTGCTGCCATAAAAGTGTCCATTCCCACAAAGACATGTGAGGGGATGATGTGAGCGCTGGAGAAGCACGTTTGAAGACCACAGCATCATTATGTGCATGAACCAAATGTGAGCTGCACATGAAATAGTCAATGGCATTTGACCCCCTTTCCATTGGTCCAGTACCTTTAGACGTACTGTCTCGATTAGGACTTGAATGCATTGCTTTTAAATAAAATATTACAATACAAATAGTTAAGGAACGAATCTGGATAAAAATCTTGTTCAAAGATAAGTCTGTTCTCATGTCTTGCTCGTGTAATAGTGTAGTGTACTCATATCAAAAAGTTATCCTAAAGAGAGTAAAAAGACAATCATAAAGTTGTCACAGTTCACAAACTGTGCAGAGCTTCTTTATGAGATGACGCCACAAATACCAAATCTGTCTGTTATTGCAAGTGACATTGTCATTATGCACTGACACAGCATCCCTGCTCTAGTGGGGCATAAAAATGTCCTACTAAACCAGCAACATAAACATGCTGATAAATTACATTTATATGCCATCAAGCTGCGACATTTGCTGACACCAAAAATGTTTCTCCAGATCTGCAGAGGCGATGGTTCTCATTATCCAGCTGAGGAGTGAGCACCGCTGAGTTGTTAATGAAAAATACACAGACAGTGACCTTTGTAAAGTCTCCCTGCAAATGACAGAGTTAACAAACTCCAGTCAGGGAGCAGTGAAAACTAGAAGCAGAAGGAGATGGCCTTGCTGCTCAGGATATACTGAAAGAATTCAACATTTAATCTGTCTGAATCGTCAGGTTATCGTGTTGGATGGACGATGATGGGGTCAGAAAGGTCACAGTGGTTGCTAACTCATGTGTCTGCTCCAGAAATCACAGCTGCAGAGGGGAAAGAAAAAAACAACAAAAAGAAAAAAAAAAACCCCTCAGGCCTGAGCTCTGCCCAGGCACCGGGGGAGTTGGAACAAGTCAAAAGACGACAGTTTGATTCCACAACGAGTGTGCAGGAATTTCTATAACAGCTAATGTCTTAATTAGCCCATAAGAAATAATAGAGCCCAGGACTAAAACGCAGCCCGCCAAATCATGACAAAATGGCAGTAATGGTTCACTTGGATTCCTAAAAAACATGCAACTCATTAAGCATTAGGGTAACAGGCTAATTTCCTATTTTGCAGACAAAGTTTTATAGGGCAAAATCAAATGCAAAATGTTATTAAACATAGGTGTGTCCAGCAGACAGCACATAAAAATGATATTTTGTTTCCTTTTATGTATCCAGATATGCAAGCTAGTATTCTTGTGGTATTATTGTACAACTGTAAAGGCGCATTGGAAAACAATTAGAGGATTTACTGCCAAGTATCAAATTAAACCGCCTGTGACCTCTGGGTTCACTCAGTCGTTTTCATAAATCCTTGCTTGGACTGATTTATTGAAAGACCTTAAGACGGGTTACCAGACGAACTGTGAATTTGCTGAGTTGATGATGGCACTGTGTTTTATATACCCCAGCCTATTAGGCTCCTTTGGAGCTTAGCTGATCACTGCTGATGAAAGGGTCAACACAATGACAGTTGCAATATGAGATGCAATCAGCCTTGGGGCCATTAATGCTGAGGTAATCATCCTTTATAGTGGTACCAGTTTATAAAAGATGAACACAGCATTGCCAGCAGACGGTGAAAAAGGATTATTTTGAATGCACTCAACTCTAACAAGACATGGGTGGAACTCACAATACCAGAATAGTATGGATCATGTCAGATGTGTCCTTAATCTCATACAGTTCCCTAAAATTGCTTTAAAGCTGTCTTTGTGCTGTCTAGTTTTAATCAAATCCATCCATCTGGAGAACCGAGACACTTCAATAAAACGCTAAACATTATTTTTAAATCCTAGCTAACACATCCTGAGCACCAGTACTGCCTCAGAAAGTTTCACTTTGTTGAGTTGTTCTTTGCTTCACGGCAGGTGCCCTTTCTCACGCTCTCACTGAGACCATATGGGCCCGTCCAGCCTCAGCCTCAGCCTGCAACAGGCTCACTGTTTGCCAAGGCCCTGTCACACCTGAGTACAGAAGATCAAAGAGCCCTGCAGTGCCTACAACCACACAGCTGCTGCACGTGCCAAACTTCCTTCTCTGCTCCACCAGCTTTGCTTTCAGCACATGTGTTTTCAAGGTTGACCACTAATCCTCCATTTATGTGCGTTATTCAGTCTCTAGAATTTACTGGAGTGACAGCTCTGGAAACTCTCACTTATGTCATTGTGTCTTCGCTGGTGTTATCCCCTCATGTCAGTGTAATTTTCAGGCTCTTTGTCTGTTTGTTTTTGTTTGTTTGTTTCGCCTTAACTGTGGAAAGCCACATTTTGGGAGTACCACTGAAGCGAGAGCTTCTGCCATCTCCCTCGGCCAAACCATAACCAGTAAGGCATAATTGTCGTTGGGGTTTCCACTTGTAAAACAATGGCTTTGGCCTGTGATAGAGGCAGTTTTTCATACCAGCCAGCTGCAGAGAAGAGTGTTTTCTGTTTAGCACTGAATTAAAACTCCAAATTGGGACTGTCATTAGAGAATTCCACAGGGACTGCTAACGATGCAAAATGCTTACTTAAACCAAAGCGAGAGGAACCTCGGGGCCAAATAAATATTCTAGATACAGCCTCGTATCTGAGCAACAAACAAACAAACAAATTAAAAATATCACCGTCTGATTAAAAAGAAAGGGAAAGGATATTGATTAGCACTTGGCTTGCAGACTTTTTTTTTTAATTGTGTCTAACACGTATGGAGGACAACTTGAAAATAAGCTCATATTTTCTGTCCTCATCCAGCAAACAGTTTTTATGTGATCTTATTGACTTCTGCAGATGCAGGCAATCTCAGTTTACTTTTTTGTTGCCAGGACTGATTTGGAGAAAAAAAAATCACCAGATGTCCCTTTAATGCTCTAAGCCACATTAATTTCCACTGGGAAATCCTTCTTTGTCCTTTTACATCAAGTGAAATGGGGATTTATTTGTACTTTTCTATCCCCTAAATGAAACTAGCCCGAAAGAATATTATCAACTGTGTATGTAGCTCTTTTTTTTTTTTTTTTTTTTTTTTTGGCCTGTCCCGTTTGGCTCTTTTGCCATCAGAATTGTTGTCTAAAGGCAAAGAAAGATGCCCAACGGATTTACTTTACCAAACTGACCATCCCAGCCTTGCCGTAATGGTCCATTTGATTCACCTTTTATTGTTTATTTTATTTTCACTTACTGAATACGGGACAGACTTGACTGGGGGAAAGAAGGGGAGAAAGAAAGAGGGAAAGAGAAACAGCTGAGAAGAAGGACGGGGGAGAAGGGCAAAAGACAAAAACCAACAGAACGGGCAGAGAAAAAAAAATGCATATATCAATCACCTGGATCACCTGCTGAGAAAGAAAAAAGAAAGCAAGCAGAAGAGAACAAGAGTAATAGAATAAACAACATCACAATGATATATGGGAATATGACAGTAAATACTAAATATTAAACATTATTGTGCAGCACATAAGATCAACAGAACACAGTGTGCTTTGAGGTAGGAGCCAAAAAGGGTGTAGTTTGTGGGTGTGATCACCCGTGTGTACACCTGTGAGCATGGACGCGCTTGTTTTTTGTTTTTTTAAAAGGTTCCTTCATGTAATAATCTGCTAGAGGGTGTGGGGGGGCCACAGCCCCGTCCTCCAGGGCGTGAAGCAGGTGTGGAGGAGATCAAAACTCCAGACATGACTGTGTATGTAGCTCTAAATTAAGCATATTGTGCTTTGTCTTATGTTGTAGTAATGTGAGAGTAGTTTACATTGCAGTGTTTCTACTAGGAGGAATAGATACCTGATAACAGTGTGAAGACTGGATGCTAGCATTTTAAACATTTTTGACATCTGCACTTAAACACAGCAAAAATATATCCTCATATCCTAAGGACATGAGATAATCAGCTTCATGTATTCATGTTGCACAGACACTTTAAAGAAATGAACTTTTTCATATAATCCAAACATATTCATTGCAGTGGCAATGGTAAGACTGTTTATGTAACTGTGTAACGGAGAAATACTCCAATTGCATCAATATTGTACTTATTGTCACATGTAAAATGTGGAAACAATGACAATCCTCACTCGATCTGTGCCCAGTATTTTTTATCAGATGCGGATGTACGTTTTGAATAAACTACGGTTCACTGAAAAAAGCCGCTTGCTCGCATAACTGATATTCACTGTACCATTACCAAGATGCAAGCAAGGCCACGCTTTTATTTTATGATGCAGATGTTTATCAGAAATGAGTCACAGCTCCTTGGCACTAAAAAGCTGCACTGTGATGTACCGCCGTTATTGTCTGACTGCCAGATGCGGCGGTCTCAATTTAATGATTTCATGACAACTGTTAAATCTCGGTGAAGCCGCAGTGTTAGCATATCCCCGAGGTCAGACGTGGACCACCGCTCCAGAGTTTTCCGTAAAGAGTCGCAGTCAAGATGTTGCAGTTTACTCTTGAAACAAGATATCTACTATTTGAATGAAATAATGCCTAACTGTGATTTACTTGCCCACAGCCCTGACAGCAGGATGTTTAGGATGGACTGATTTGGAAAAGGACTGGTTGTGGAGAAAGTAATAGACAATATGGTATGAATGGAATTCTTTGGATTAAAATATAAAATCAATTTCAGGTTAGACTAAGTGCCACAGCAGTATTGCCTTTTTAAAAAACTATTTAATTATCTTGCCTTTACTTGTAAGAAAACCCAGTTGAAAACATATGCTCCTCACCGACTTACAGCTGATCACTTAAAGGCTTCAAAGAATAGTTCTTCAACAGTTTTGAAAAATAACTAAGAGGCAGCATGGTCACTTTTCCGGGCCATTATTGGCAAGCCGTGCTGAGCCTGCTAAATCAAATGATGTACTATAAATCTGTGGGGTGCATATATTCTAGAGCATGTATCAATTCAAATACCACAAACCTGGCTGACAGATAGTATTTAAAAATTTTAATGCTGCTTGTAAAACATGGAGATGAAAAATGAGCATATGGTATGTTTTTTGTGGCGTCTTAATTAAACATTCTTGACCCAAACCCGAAGAGAGAAAAAAAGATTTAAATCTCTTGTTGCTTTAATTTAAAGACATGTAATGCAGTAATTTTAACCATGGATTTTACATTCCCAAAACGAGCCTTTATTGCCCTTTTTTATGAAAATAATGTTCAGATACATTGCAATATCTGGAACCACAAGCAGGCCTTCAAATACTGGATGGGTGTCAGCCCAACAAAATTCCAAACTAGTATTCTTACAGCGCTGTTTTCCATCAAAAACTCATGCAGATGTTCAGAGTGAAAAGCAACTTTTTCAAGAACTGAGGATAAGTAAGCAAAACCAGTGCTGCTGAGAATGTTAGCAGACATGAATTGTATGTGTTATCAAATGACATACTGCTTGTGTTCCTAAGAGATGTGGCTTGTCAGCTAAGCTGTGAAAGGGTGGGAAGGGATGTACCAATAGGAACCAGAAGGTTTAGGGGTCATTTGTAAAGTAGTGACAACACGCCACTCACCAAATCAGCTTTAGTCTCTCTAATGTAAAAATTAACCATTCTCTTTATGCCGACCACAGCGGATTTGAGAGTTGCTGGGCTACACGGCTGTGCGCTGCTTCCTTCATAATTCAATAAGGATCAGTTTCACTACAGAGAGCACTGGCGTCAAGGAAGGGAAATCTTTAGAGCGAATACAAAGCAGAATGAAGTGCAAATGCTGAAGCTCGCCGAAAGGTTTCGAATTTGGTTGTCATGCGCTCCGTGTTAGGCAGGGGTTGCGAGCATTTGGTCCGTTGCCTAATGTGTTCGTGTTGGCACTCTTCTTCTCACCCGAATGGGTGCCAGATGTCTTTTTTTCTGATCTGAAGGGCTTGAATCACAGTGGCTCGGCAGGCCCTTACGCTGCTCCAGCAACCACCAGCAATGTACATGCTAACTGGCACCATTTAATGAGTCACAATTGCTTCAAAGTGAAATTACATCCATTTAAACCTGTCTTACACATCACACAAAGAAAAAAGTGTCTACCTTCAATTTATAGCCGAATGAAAACCACAAAGACAAAAATGGGACATGTGCAAGTTATTATGGATCCATTCTATTCTCAATGATGAGAGCAGCATGTACAAAATGGGAGAGGGAGGGGTGGCATAATCTCTGCCCGACATATTTGTATGATACCAGACTTTGAAATGGAAAAATCAAAGCAAAGCTTTTTGGAACAAAAAGTGAACTCTCTTGCTGTCTCTTCACCGACCAGGCATGGACTATTATCATCATTTTAGCTATTGGTTCAGGCCATCAAAGGCTGTGTGCTCCATTACTATATCATAGGTGATCACAGGAAAGTCAGAAGACATGTTCGGTGAATAAAAGCAGGCTAGGAAAAAGTACAGTCTGAGCTGCTGACAGAGTACAAAGAGGGCAGATTGTTTTGGCATGTAAAACCTAGGTTCACATATAAGTGAATATAGGGCTATAAAGACTTAATACAACACTAGGGAGTTATGGAAAAAGTCGGTGCACGGCCTATACTTTGAGACGCAGGGCTACCATGTCCCAACAGCTGTCCACAGCTGTGTGGGTGGCTGAAACAGTGGCAATGGCACTCACACTGACATTGGATTTATCCAGCGTGCTTGTCGGAGCCAGAACACAGAAATATACAGCTATGGTACTGTCAATGGCCAACATGCTTGGGTGTGTGTGCGGTGGCAGGCCATTGAGCCAGTGTCAAAGACATTTCCCAGAGGCAGACAACAACACGCTATGAGAATTTCTATTATTAACAACACCAGAGCTAACATGTGAGGAGACCAGCTGGTTCAGGGAGAACCAATGAAATAATTCAATAAACACCAAAATGCATCGTAAAAATGAAACAAAAAGACTCAACAGTGTCTATCTTTAGCCATCTAATTTTGGTGCCCCCACCAACAATGTACGGCTTTGACACAAATAACATTTCGTGCTCTCAACAAAGCTATCTCAGTTCAGTTTGACCATGTGGCTCCTCTCTGACAAAGGAAACAGGCTAATAAATGTGCTGCTATGCCTTTGATACGACTTATGGTTTCTTCAGTCTTGCCGCACTCTCATGTCAAGCAGTTTGGCAAATGAGCTGACTCGAAGTCTGTAGCTGAACCTTAATGTCTTCCACCCTTCTAGTGTGCAGTGTGGCCTCAAACACCCTGGAAAAGAAGAGAAAGAGCAGGGGGAAGTAACACCTGGTTCCCTGGAGCCCCATTGAGGAAGTTGGATGGGAATAGTCTGTGCGGTGCCACCCCGAATGGCCCGTGTGCCGCTTGGCTGCGGCATGAGGGATGTTGAAGTGTGTTACCAGAACAACCAGCTGAGCAGATGATCTGAGGCAAGAAGCACTTAGCAATGACATTTAAACATCTAGGTCAGAGGTGGGGTAACATGGGGGAATGGGTTTGTGTGTCTGAAAGACTGTGTTTTGATTGTGTGTCAGGACTAGCAGGGTGAAATCAGGTAAACTGTCACTAATAAATCGTTGCGTCCCAAGCATATGCTTTACAGACAGCCCATCTTTCTCTGGCAGTTGTTGTAAAACTGTCAGCCACAAGAAGAAAAGTCCAGCCAACACGTTTTCTGAAACACACGCATATGACATGCAAGTTGAAATATTTGATCATGAAGGTGGTACCATTACACACACATGGAAGCACACGCTGGACTTGGCGCATCAACTTCACAAGACGTGCTCCTCTCCCACTGCGTTAAAAGTGGAACCACACAAAGCTGCGGCCCCTATCTGCACATCTGGAGGCGCTGCTGCAGGAGGCCGCAGTCTCCTCCTCCTGCACAGTCCTCATAATCCTCAACCCTTATTATGAATCCCATCTCACTGTGTCCGTAATTATTCCACACATGCTTATGCAACAAAGCAGTAGCCAAGCCAAATGACAAACAGACCAAAGCTATAAATTAAGACCTATTTCTTATTTTAATGGCTTGAACTCTCATAATGTTTGCCACTAATTCTGTGCTGCAAAAAGTGGCAACAGTGCACTTTTCTCTGTGCATCACTCATTAACACGAAGTATCTAAGCAACACAGCAAATATAGCGTGCGGTGAGAATGGAAGAAAAAAAAAAAATATTAGTTGCCCCTTTGTAAATCAATTTCTCCAGTGCGTTTAAATAATCTGGCGGCTTTAAAGTCACAGCAATATTGTTTTAATTAGTGTCGTGAATCTTCATGCACAGAATCAGTCATCTCGCTTAAGACCAGAATTTAGAATATGAGCCAAAAGAAAAACATTTCTTTGGGTAAGTGGCACTATAAATCCCTATCAAGTGTCAAGCACTTTCTCAATTATGTTCAATCACAGAACACCACATAAATCCTCCAAATCTCTCTATTATACCAGCTCAGTTCATGGTATCATGCATAGATTCTGCTGTAAAAAGGAGAATTTACCCTGTCAGGTAAGAATGTTGTAAGTCTAAACCTATCTTTCTTTAAAAAAAAGGAAAAGAAAGAAAGAAAGAAATTACTTGAAAATCTGTATCAGTTTATCTCTTTATAACAAAAAAGTGAGAAAAGTTCTTTCCCAGCCCAAGGCTTGCCATTGAGCCATACCTTGCACTCACTTAATCAAGCAGGCATGTGGCATGATGTGGCAACTGCCTGGGTGCATAAGTACATGTCTTGTGGTTTACTCTGGTTTAAGACAGGATGGATGTGGCACTAGTGGCAGCCTGTCTCAACTTGTTCCTGGTTTGTTTGTTTTGACAGTCAGCTAAGACCCCATAGGCAGGCCTTCTCATTGCCTGGGTTGATCCAAAAACATAAAACATTGATTTTATTATTTAAGAGAAAGAAATAGAAGCCACATTATCCTCATATGGAATCCTTAATATGGAAAGATGTTGCCCAGAGAAATGTATTTCAAAAAATGTCATTTAATTTGTTTTACTTTTTTTTTAATCCCCATCCTTCTGGCTTTTTAGAAAAGAACCGAGACACTTCACGGCACACCATATGTATGAGCATTAATCAAATGTTCATGGGCCTTGCCTTTAGTACCCATTTCACAATATAACAAATGTTCCTCCGAGCAGCACATCTGTAGAGGATGTCAATAAAGGACTTTGAAATGTACACCAACGCCAACACTCAGTAGACAAGGAAAGGGGGCTTTGAAACAGCTCCTACTTGAGGTGCTCACTGAAAGGAAGACCAGCGGGGTATTGAAAACTTTTTTCTATATGTAAATCCACATTCCCCACGGGTTCCGTTTCTCAGCGAGGTATCTATATATGGAGCCACTTTATTATGGACAAATCCTCTTTAATGTTCTTGTCGGTGGAAGAACAGCTGGAGCAGAGATAAAAATGAGGAAGCAATCTGCACCAGCTGTTGAAGTATTAATACAAAAATTAACTACTGTGTGTTGGTTAATTGCTTTCTGCTTAATGTGCTTTCAAAAGCCTTGATTCCTCTTTTCTGTTACACAATTGCAACTGCGGCAGGATATCAAGAGGCCTGTGAAATTAAAGATTCCATTTAAAGGAGCAGCCCTCCTTACCCCCATTCTTCTCACGGCTCAGCGGTCATAATGGACTCATGTGTTGAATAACCAAAATGGTCACATTAGACACCTGCTACTGTGGTCTTGGTAGATACAGATAGGGAACTCTTTCAGACTGCAGCAAACACAAGTGCCGCTCATCCGTCAAGAGCTCATGCAAACATTTCCATAAGTGAGACTGTAAGTTTATCATGCTCCACTCTGTCCCATTCCAGCAATCACACGCCCACACAGCCGGCTGAGTGACGACGAGTGATTTCAAACAGCACAGCTGGTATATTCGCTTTAACTGCCATGCGTTTTATTTGCATTATTATCTGTTGCCACCTCACTCCTCAGATCCACACTGACTGAGGCCACATGGAAGCAATTTAGAACGACGTGTCCCTTTACAGAAAACAAAGAGAATTTTTTTTTCTCGGTTTAAGGAGTCACAGCTCTCCTCCTCTGGGGCCCATACATGCACGGGTCGTCTCTCCAGCACATTTAATTCCATGCTGTAAAAACATTAATCAGAGCCAGATGAAGTGGGGAGAAATCTAAAGTGTTACGGTTTTATGGATAATTTGAGGTTATTTATGCAGGATAAATAAGAAAATAATGAGCCCCAGTCAGAAGTGCAGAGGACAGTGTTTGTTGTTTGGACATTCATTTGTTACAATTACTCCACTAATTAATTAGTCTTATAATAGATAGATAGATAGATAGATAGATAGATAGATAGATAGATAGATAGATAGATAGATAGATAGATAGATAGATAGATAGATAGATAGATAGATAGATAGATAGATAGATAGATAGATAGATAGATAGATAGATAGATAGATAGATAGAGATTTTGACAAATAGAAAAACTATCTTAACGCAATTTCTTTTCCCGTTGTTGTCCATTAGATGGCTTACTTGTACCACAAACTCCCAGCATATCTGAGGGGCTCATAGTTCATGATTAGGCTGACGTGGTCCACGTCTTCCAGGAAAACAATGTTGGATTAGAGAGCACTGAGACATATGAGAGGTCAGAAAAAGGGCTGCCACTGCAGAGCAAGAAGCCAACAGACAATGAAGTGGCAAGCCAATTTAATACACATTATTTCACTTCCAAACCCCAATATCTAAAAAAAAAATCAGAAGGCACAATTAATGAACAGCTCTTATGCTTTGAAACATTTGTTAATACATGCATGGATGTGCAGCAATCAATAAAAAAGTACTGTTTTTACCATTTTCACTTGGAATACAAATTTGCAAAGAAGAAAATACAAATAAGAATTTTTAAAAGTGCATTAAGCTATATTAAAGAATGCGAGTTCAGGTATGGGACAATCCATGAGTAGTCCTGTTGGAAGGATACAGGAACATAGAAGAGGAAGGCAGGGGTAGATAAATAAACTGAATAAAAATCAATTTTGTATATTCATCCCAATAGGATGATTATAGAGATGATAAGAGAGCACAGAGGCATAACCTCATCATCCAGCCAAAGTTATATATGGAAAATTCCCCTCCTCCTCTCTGCTTTGATATTGCATGTGTTGTGAACATGGAGTCTGTTTCTCTGTTCAAGCAGCACCACCTCGAACTGTCATTAAAGCGCATGTCCTCAGGTGGAAAATGACTTCTGTGGGGGAGCTTCTCCAATGATAACATGGATTTGCTCTAAAATACGTTGCTTTTCTCAGAGCATCATGAATAAGTAAACGTATACGAAAAACCTTTTGCATTTTCACCATCGTTCCTAATGCTTTTGCTTTCAAGATGCATATTGGGCATGCATAAAACATCCTCCTCCTCCCCCCTTTTGCTGCCACAATGAACGATGGAAGAAACTTGTGCACACCAAAACCTCTTCATCGCAAAAAGAAAACAGATGAACAAACACAACAAGTAAGTCTAAAAGTGTCCTAGGCGTAACGCCTAGGCCAAAAATTACATGTCTCTACCTTTCCATTTAGCCATGCGTGCATGGCTACGGGGCTTCAGTAGAGTTTACTTTGGTTAAATGAACTTCATGTGATCTTTCAATTCATCCGGTTGTCACTGTTGCGTTGGAAAACAGGCTTTAATTTTGGCTCTGGCATTGATAAGTTTTTCACTTAGCATTGAGAGGATTAAATCAATTATGTTGATTCTGTATTTACTGCTTGCATGCCCACAGTCGTTTGTAATTAGCTTATTGCTTTTGATCTGATGTAATGTGATGAAATGCCTGGAAGCAGCTCTGGGAGCCTGCTTGGCTGGAGCGACTGGGGTGGGCGCCACTTCCAGGTCCCCACTGAAGCACATCCGATTGTCAAGGCAAGCAGGGAGGTGGGGACTGGGGGACCTGGGCGACTCGCGTGAGCAGCCGCAGACAGAGAGGCAGGGGGATCGGTGTCTGAGAGGAGGGAGGGACCACCCGCTGAGAAGGCAGCATCCTCCAACCCTCATTACCCTCAGAGGCCTTTCCTCCACATGCATGTGTAATTACACCCCACCCTGCCCCACCCCACTCCCACGAAACCTCTCACAACACCTGATACCCACAGGTAGAGCACCAC
Source organism: Rhamphochromis sp. 'chilingali' (assembly GCF_963969265.1). Lineage (NCBI taxonomy): Eukaryota > Metazoa > Chordata > Actinopteri > Cichliformes > Cichlidae > Rhamphochromis > Rhamphochromis sp. 'chilingali'. Next base: position 33,401,136 of record NC_137933.1, on the reverse strand, counting down.
AGGGGGGCCTTTGCAATGATAGGCCTCCAAGGCCTGAGGGCCCGCTTAGAGTGACTACCATTCAAGTCTGGCCACCCACATCAATCAAAGACCCATAACACAGAGACTGATCATCTGTTTTGGAAAGAAAGGGCTGTTTATTCATGGAAAGCTAATTGTTGTTTCTAGCCACTGTAGTGCATCCAAGACTGTGCTACAAAGCACAAAGGATGCAGGATTGGATTTTAAAAAGTCCAATATATTTGGAGTTGCCTGAAGGATTGGATGTTGCCTGACAGTTTAGTAACAGGCAATCCTTTTTAAGATAATTCTGTCAACCTTCTGGTGAGCAGACGGATGAAGTCTTTGGCTTAAATAATACAAGAATAGGCTGGACCGGAGTTAAATGCAGTTTCAAGTGCTGCCCATCTTTCCTCAAAAGGGAACAGCTCCAACATGACTTCCATTCAAAGTACCCCGATAGAACCCCTCCTAAAGCTCCCCTTCACTTCCCCCTTTTCTTTCTTTTTTTTTCAGAAACTGGTAAAACAGAGCAATGGTGCTCTGCAGACTGTTCTGTTTATGAAAGAGGTCAGGGTGCCACATATGGCCAGCGTGTTAAAATACACATGGCTCCTGCCGCGGCTGCTAAAAATGTATTGCGGCTGTCTGTACATGCAGGAATAAAATAAACTCTGAATGTTTCAGCAAGCAGTGCTGAGAATTTAATGATTGAGTATTTGAAACTATGGTCAGATTTGTACATGAAAAAGCAGGGAAAAAAACACACGTCCAAAGATATTGGGTTAGACGTCAGCAATATACAGAGTTGTTTGACTTGGCAGGAAGGGACGCACAGATTTGCCTGGGATAAGTGTGTGTCACACGCCATCTGAGAGGATAGCAGGGCCGCAGTAAGCCGTAGGAAACTAGCGGTGAAACTAAACACATGCAATGACAGCCACAGGCAGTTAATGTGAGCCAAGGAGTCTTAACTCCCAAAAGACTGGCCTGAGGCGAGAGAGAGCAGGGCTACTGATAAGTGGAATAAAGAGCAGAAAATATGAATACCATCTCCTTCAAAGCAAACCATTATACACCACTAAATTCTGATTATTTTCAGGAGGATTCTGGTGCTTATTTCTCTTGGCTGCATGAAGCTCTTCTTTGGCTCTGCAACAGATTTGTGGCTCTATATTTCACCTCACCAGCAAATATACTCTGTGCTAAATAAGACAGAGGTTAGCGAATGCGCTGCAGATTGTGTGAGCATTAAAAGCAATGCTTCTTGTGGGTTTTGGGATCATCACACCATCAATAAACCCTAATCTGGCACCAAAGTCAAACTGTCTAAAACAGAAGTGTACAACTTCTGCAGGCGCCAGCAAATGTGGAGAGAAGGTCATCAAGAGATCATGGCATGTTGTGGGGTGTTGTTCTTGTTTTTATGGCAATAACTCCTTGAGAGTGGGTGCAACATTTGAAATTTGCTAGATAGCTAGTTTGATTCCAGCAACAGGCAATTTATTTGTCACTGAAGACATGCAGTGAGCACCTACCTGCTCCAGCTGGCAGCCACTTCCAGAACACCAAATTCATATTCCTAATGAGATTATGCGATTAAAGTGTTCATTATTTTATAAAAATATTAAACCAGTAAAACTGCGCAGACAGTAAAAAAACAAAGGCTCTGACAGTATTTGAGGCGCCACTAAGTGTGAGCAGAAGTTCAAGGGGGCATCGCTGGGTGCAGTGCTGGGTGTTGCTCCCTGACGCCCTGTCTTTACGAGATCAAGTCTGGTTTTGCGTAATCTGCTGTGACCTGTGGCAGGATGACTGTGTCCATCTCTCAGCGCTGTGATCCTTCCTTACACCTAGCAGTTGTGGGCAATAACCAACTATAATTCCATCTCCTGCTGGGCAATGAAAAACCTCCCCCCAC